>NC_080539.1:227304367-227669367 GCF_028640845.1 Ahaetulla prasina | reverse complement strand
CATTACATTACATTACATTACATTACATTACATTACATTACATTACATTACATTACATTACATTACATTACATTACATTACATTACATTACATTACATTACATTACATTACATTACATTACATTACATTACATTACATTACATTACATTACATTACATTACATTACATTACATTACATTACATTACATTACATTACATTACATTACATTACATTACATTACATTACATTACATTACATTACATTACATTACATTACATTACATTACATTACATTACATTACATTACATTACATTACATTACATTACATTACATTACATTACATTACATTACATTACATTACATTACATTACATTACATTACATTACATTACATTACATTACATTACATTACATTACATTACATTACATTACATTACATTACATTACATTACATTACATTACATTACAATAGATGATTCTATGAGTTAAACTTAGGTCTTGTCGAAGGCGACGGAGTTCCAAGTTTTCCAAGCCCAGGATTTCAAGTCTAGTGGGATAAGGTATTTTGTTGTTTACAGAGGAATACAGAAAGATACAGAAAGATCTTGACAGACTAGAACATTGGGCACTATCTAACAAAATGAAATTCAACAGTGAAAAAAGTAAGGTTCTACATTTAGGCCAAAAAAACAGAATGCACAGGTACCATATATGTGATACCTTGCTCAATAGTAGTAACTGTGAGAGGGATCTTGGAGTCCTAGTGGACAACCATTTAGATATGAGCCAGCAGTGTGCAGCAGCTGCCAAAAAAGCCAACACATTTCTGGGCTGCATAAACAGAGGGATAGAATCAAGATCACGTGAAGTGTTAATACCATTTTATAATGCCTTAGTAAGGCCACACTTGGAATACTGCATTCAGTTTTGGTCGCCACGATGTAAAAAAGATATTGAGACTCTAGAAAGAGTGCAGAGAAGAGCAACAAAGATGATTAGGGGACTGGAGGCTAAAACATAAAGTAGGATTGCTGGAATTGGGTATGTCTAATTTGATGAAAAGAAGGACTAGGGGTGACATGATAGCAGTGTTCCAATATCTCAGGAGTTGCCACAAAGAAGAGGAAGTCAAGCTATTTTCCAAAGCACCTGAAGACGGGACAAGAAGCAATTGATGGAAATTAATCAAGGAGAGAAACAACCTAGAACTAAGGAGAAATTTCTCGACTGTTAGAACTATTAATCAGTAGAACTTGCCTCCAGAAGTTGTGAATGCTTCAACACTGGAAGTTTTTTAAGAAGATAACCATGCGTCTGAAATGGTATAGGGTTTCCTGTCTGAGCAGCAGGTTGGACTAGAAGACCTCCAAGGTCCCTCCCAGCTCTGTTATTCTATTCTATTCTATTCTATTCTACTCTACTCTACTCTACTCCTACTCTACTCTATTCTATTCTATTCTATTCTATTCTATTCTATTCTATTCTATTCTATTCTATTCTATTCTATAGAAAACAGACATCACCTTGCTTTCCCTCTTAATCTTTCTATTTTAATCAGAGAAACAGTCATGATTTGCCTTTTCAAATTTATTAGTCTTTTTGCTTTTTAAGAAATTTCTCTGAAGCTCCAACATGTTTAATGCACGTCTTCCTCCTCCTCATGAACTGAAATGCTGTGGGATGAGATTCCATGTGCTTTTGCAAGGCAGTTGGTGCCATCCCATCCCACATCAGATTCTTAGAGAAAGATATCTGCACACAGGGCCTTTTCAAGGTCTCTGAGAGCTCCAGGGGTAAAATACTAATTTCAAACACAGCCCCAAACCCCGTCTACTTCTCACCTCCTGTGCTGGATTTTTTTTAAGAAAAAATCATTAATAGCCAACTAAACAAGGAATCCCAAACTGCTAAATATATATATATATATATATCTAGAGATTGTATTTGAGCCAATTAGTTGTACTGCTTTTAAAGAAAATAATGGATCCATCTGAACATTTCAAATACTGAACTGTATTTTGAATGAAGCCTTCAAAAAGACCTGGCTTGCACTTCAGTTTGCTTTCAGAGATGAATAATGCTCATCACCTTCTGTTTGTCTTTTTCTATGTTTTGTTTCCTCCCAAATTGGCACTGAATTCCACACAAATCCTCCTGCCTCCTTATCTCAAAGTGGAATTCAATATTTCAGAGAAGAGCACTGCGCATCTCTAACTATTGGTTCCTGTGAAGAAGCCATCAACATTCATTAGGCTTTTAAACTCTCCAATGACAGATCAGCCTGACATAGCCTGGCTAATACCGATAATGGTACAAGAAATGGCAGAGGAAGAATGGGCAGGGATGGAGAAATGACAATGGGAGTCAACAAGCAAGGGAGAAACAGATGGCAAATAGAGAGGGAAGTCACAGAAAGAAAACAAAGCAGTGATTGTATAATACTAAATATATAACCAAGAGAAAACCACTGTGGGATGCTACAAATGACTAAATGCAGCCTAGCTGCCAAGCCCCTCAAGTGCAGGCACATGACGGGGAGGGGGGGGGGGACTCACCAGGATCTTGAATTTTTTTTTTTGTTTACATTTATATCCCGCCCTTCTCTGAAGACTCAGGGCGGCTTACAGTGTATAAGGCAATAGTCTCATTCTATATGTATATTTTTTACAAAGTCAACTTATTGCCCCCCCAACAATCTGGGTCCTCATTTTACCTACCTTATAAAGGATGGAAGGCTGAGTCAACCTTGGGCCAGGCTGGAACCTGCAGTAATTGCAGGCTACTGTGTTCTAATAACAGGCTTCTTAACAGCCTGAGCTATCCCGGCCCTGGTTTATAAGTACCACCCCCCGGGTAGGTTCGTTGGAACCAGTCATAAGGTGAGGATTATCTGAACTTACACAACTTTTCCAATCACATGATTAAGAATTAAATGGAAGTGCTTGAAGGTCCAGGTTTCTTACTCAGGAAAGCAGATGGTGACTGGCTCCATTATTTCTGGTTTCAATCTGATACTGAAAGGGATTATTCCAGATATTACAAATATTTAGTTGAGGTCTTTCTTTCAAAGAACAGTGCAACTATAAACCTGACACTCAGGTCTACTCAATATCAGTTACCATCTAATAACAATGTAAGATAAAAGATATACTACATTATTATTATTATTATTATTATTATTATTATTATTATTATTATTATTATTATTATTATTATTATTTACTTTATTCATTAAAAATGAAACTCAGTCAACTGAACATTCAAAAATGCATCACAAATACCATTGACTGGTGCTAATGGTTGATACAGGTTGCTGCCAGCGTCCTAGGTATCAACCAAGTATCTTCTTAAGATGTACAATGTTCCAAGTAGCGCAGTTTTTTGCAGTTCTGCTGGTGTTATTGCAGGAAGCTGCAATTTGTTGATGCATCTTATAAAATTCTTGGACATTTATTTATTTATTTATTTATTTGTTCACACTTTTATACTGCCCTATCTCCCCAGGGACTCAGGGCGGTTTACAGCCATATAAAACACATATATATACAGAATAAAACACCAATTAAAAAAACTTATTACATAAGGCCGAATATTTAAAATAAGAATATAAATAATAAAACCCCATTAAAATCCGATTTAAAATTTAAAACATTTAAAAATTCTAGTCCAGTCCTGCGCAAATAAATAGATGTGTCTTAAGCTCACGGCGGAAGGTTCGAAGGTCAGGAAGTTGGCGAAGTCCTGGGGGAAGCTCGTTCCAGAGGGTGGGGGCCCCCACAGAAAAGGCCCTTCCCCTGGGTATCGCCAGTCGGCACTGCCTGGCCGACGGCTCCCTATTATATTATGTGAGAGCGCACGGGTCGGTGAGAGGCAATCGGTGGCAGCAGACGGTCCCGTAAGTAGCCCGGCCCTATGCCATGGAGCGTTTTGAAGATCATTACCAAAATCTTGAAGTGCACCCGGAAGGCCACAGGCAGCCAGTGCAGTCTGCGCAGGAGAGGTGTTACATGGGAGCCACGAGGGGCTCCCTCTATCACCCGCGCACCGCATTTTGAACTACCTGGAGTCTCCGGGTGCTCCTCAAGGGGAACCCATGTAGAGAGCATTGCAGTAATCCAGACGGGATGTCACGAGAGCATGAGTGACCGTGCATAGGGCATCCCGGTCTAGAAAGGGGCGCAACTGGCGAACCAGGCAAACCTGGTAAAAAGCTCTCCTGGAGACGGCCATCAAATGGTCTTCAAAAGACAGCCGTCCATCCAGGAGGACGCCCAAGTTGCGCACCCTCTCCATTGGGGCCAATGACTCGCCCCCAACAGTCAGCCGCGGCTGCAGCTGACTGTACCGGGATGCCAGCATCCACAGCCACTCCGTCTTGGAGGGACATGGTACCAAGTGCCCCAATGACAATGGGTATCACTGTTACATGTTTCATCCATAGCTGTGTAGTTTCGATGGCCAGGTTGCGATATTTCATGATTTTTTCCAGTTCTTTTTCTTCGACTCTGGCATCTCCTGATACCATGATGTCAGTAAATTGTACATTTCGGTTTTCCACAGCTGTGATATCTGGTGTGTTGTGTTCCAAGTGACGGTCCATCTGTATTCTTATTCTTATTCTTATTCTTATATTATATTATATTATATTATATTATATTATATTATATTATATTATATTATATTATATTATATTATATTATATTACATTACATTACATTATATTATTATAAGTACAATATTTATACTTATCTCAGATGTGACATATAAGTAATTGTATACTTATATTTAGCTTTCTTTAAAATAATTTGCTTCATTTAAAATAGGCACACAATATCTGGGCTGCAAAAATCTGGATGATCTCTAGATCAGGGGTCTTCAAACTGTGGGCCACGGCCCACTAGTGGGCCATGAGGGGTTTGCAACCAGGTCGTGGAAACAGCAGATGTGCACAGTCATGTGTATCCTCAACTGCGGGCGAGCGCATGCATGCACATTCCATTTGTGTGCATAAATGGAGCTGTGCATGTGCTTGGTGGCCATTTGCATGAACAATCCCCTCCCCCCTTGCCGGTCCACATAGCTGGAAACATTGGGGGACTCTCTTCTAGATGACATTTTGCTGCCCTCTCATATCTTCTGGAGCCCATTTATAACAAGGTTAACCTAAAGAGCAATGAAATATTTTGAAGTGATACTTATTTTAAAATGTACCGTGTTTCCCCAAAAATAAGACCCTGTCTTATATTTTTTTTGAACCCTGAAATAAGCGCTTGGCCTTATTGCCATGCACTCAAAAGCCCAATTGGGCTTATTATCAGGGGATGTCTTCTTTGGGGGGAAACAGGGTAGTAGTTGTCCCACTGTGTGGAGGGAATGGCTTTGAGGGACAGGAGGAAGAATCTTTTCTAAGGTAAACAATCAGACAAATATGGCTTGTGTCCAGTCCAAGAAACTTATTTGAGAAAATGCCTCAATCAGGTCCGTCCCTAGTCTACAGGAAGATAAAGGATGGGGGAAGAAGGGAGAAGCCCATTCAAACTTTCAAGATTCTGTCAGTGTAGCTGTTCTGATAAAAGTAGTCTTAGACCTATATGTCACTGGTTTCTTAGTCTGGTGCAACTTATAGGGTTGACACGCTGTCAAATGCTGACAGGTAAGCAAGATAAAGGACTCTTAACTGTCAAAGCTTCAATTGCATTTGAGGAGGATTTCAAAAGGCAAATTGATTTCAATATATCATCCTAGATTGGCCTAAAAGTGGCACTTGAACCAGGCTTGAGCTGCTTAGAGAATACCCACCCATATGCAGAAGCACAGATAATCACACCATTGAATTTTTAGACCATGGCATTGTCGCCGCTTCTTCCTTCTAATTCCCTTTGGTGCCATATTTATGCTTTTAAAAGAGGGCTAGCAGAAGACAATCTGAATCCATTAGACGACCTCTAGATGATTGAGGATTTCTATGCTTTTCCCTTTTGGAAATGTAACATTATTTTTATTATTAGGAACATCATTAGCCTGTGCAAAATATCCGCAGCAGATGGCATTCCGCATCTATGGCTGTAAAAACCCGTTTCATCAGGAAGAGCCTGAAACCTCCTTATTTTTTCAATTTGGCAAACGGACAACATGGTTATTGATTTGTTAGTTTAAGGATAATAATATGGAAGGCATAAACAAAACCAACATAGGGGGGGGGTTTTCTGGCCAAAAGATGAAACAAAACTCCTGGTGGAATACCTGATCTGTTCCCACCCCCACCCCATAGAAGAGAGGGGGTCACCAAAGGGAAAAAATCCCAGCTGAGAAGTAAGATTTGCAAGTGATATAATCAGAAGTGGGTTTCAGCAGGTTCTGACCAATTCTGGAGGACCGATAGTGGAAATTTTGAGTATTTCGGAGAACCGGCAAATACCACCTCTGACTGGCCCCACCCCCATCTATTCTCTGCCTCCCGAGTCCCAGCTGATCGGGAGGAAATGGGGATTTTGCAGTAACCTTCCCTTGGATTGGGGAGGGAATGGAGATTTTACAGTATCCTTCACCTTGAGTGGGGAGGGAATGGAGATTTTACAGTAGCCTTCCCCTGGATTAGGGAGGGAATGGGGATTTTGCAGGAACCTTCCCCTGGAGTGGGGAGAGAATGAGGATTTTATAGGATCCTTCCCCTGCCACGCCCACCAAGCCATGCCCACCAAGCCACACCCACAGAACCAGTAGTAAAAAATTTTGAAACCCACCACTGGATATAATATAGAAAGTGGAGTCCTTGGCTCAGGTGAATGGGTAGAGGCATAACTACAGAGTTGAGAGTATACTAAACTAGCATGCTCTCTGTATGCGTGTTTGTAACGAGCCGATGCAGTCACATGCCATAGGAAACAGTAATGAATCAAGAGAAGAAATTTGCTTAAATTTAACTACTTTCCTTTTTGTCCGTGATTCTGTCTATTACTGTCCATTGTGTGATGCAGAGCAATTTAAGTAAGTAAGCTTATCCTTTGACTCTTCAGCAGAGAGAAATTGATGACTGAAATGTTCTCTTAGGTTACAGATGGTAGCTGGTTCCCACCCCGCCCCCCTTCTTTCTTTAATCTAGGTAACACAATGCGCTTCATGCAAGGCTTTGAAATTATGAACCAGGACATCCATTATATTATCTGATTAAATGTGATTTCATTCAAATGTCCACTCCTGTTCAGTTGTGCCTGGTTCTTATTTGAATTACGTGCTTCCCAAAAGCCATGTGAGGCAGGCAAAAAGAAGCCGTTTCTTTGCGTAAGAAATAGCACTAAATTCCCACTTTAGAAACTGTTTGGCATTTGCAATTATTGCTTCTGCTACCAAGGAAAAAGTGGGGAAAAAAGTGATTCCGTTGTGTGTGAAGCTGCCAGTTTGGGGCTTCATCAAATTGCTATGGTAGGAATGAATTTTTCATGAAAGTCCAAAATTGTATAGACATTTTTTGCTAGGCTGTTGGGCAGATACTCAATATTTAAAATAAAAGCAGAAATCATGAATAACAGCCCCAAAGAGCTCTTTCTCAGAAAATACCCGGAAAACATGAGAAAAAGAAAAGAAGGAATGATGCATTTTCTTACGAGCAGAAATCACATTTGCTAATTTAACTAATAAGCTTAGCCACAACACCTTAGGGAAACCAAAATAAGTGTGCCTCTTCCAATTATTTCTTGACCAAATAACATCCCCATAGCCTCCAGGAGGGAAATGTTCTTCATGACTATCTAAGAAACATTGGAGAACAGAATTTGAAAACTGTTTCTACAGAAGTTGATCAAATGTTTATTCTTATTGAGGTTCATTAAGTACACTGTAATTAGGCAACGCAGGCATGGTGTGAAGCTTGCAGAGATCAGTCCTAAAATGGTAGAGATATCTATGGTGGAGGAATTTATGACAAATAATGGATAACCTTAACGTTTCTCATTCTCCTTCACTCAAGACACTGCCTCCAAACTGCCATTGTTGGGGCTGTGTGAGTGGATCTGTAAGGGAGCTTAGATCCTGTAAACCAGGGGTGTCAAACTCAAGGCTTGTAGACCGTATCCAGCCCACGGGGTGCTTAGATCTGGCCCATGGGGCAGCCCTGGAAACAGTGAAAGACTGGCCTATGGTGCCTCTGCCAATGAAAACAGAGCTCAGGAAGCTCCATTTTGCCAGCAGAGGATTGCAGGAGGCCATCGCAGATGAAAGCGGAGCTCATAAGGGCCATGGCAGCCCCCCCCGAGCTCTGTTTTCATCAGCAGAGGGTTGCAGGAGGCATCGCAGATGAAAATGGAGCTCACAAGGACCGCTGGCATCCCTCCCAAACTCAATTTTTGCAGGCAGAGGGTTGCAGGAGACCATTGCGGGCGAAACAGAGCTCGGGAGCCCGTTCTCATTCGCAAATTACTCGGGCCACCTCAGGCGTCCCCGACACAAGTGATGTTGAACTGGCCATACCTACCGTGGCCATGCCCCTCCCCCCGAGGTCATACACAACCCTGATGTGGCCCTCATTGAAACTGAGTTTGACACCCCTGCTGTAAACTGTGGGCTTGATTTCCATTCTTCTCATATATGGATTTTTCTTCTGTCCCTTGGGGAAATCTGCAGGACTCTATAGGACTACACCTAATTTACTCTAATTGTATGCTGTTAATTTCATTTTTTTTCTTTCCAAACCCAACTTTTGTAATTTGACATTCTATTTATCTTGCCTCTTAATTTAGACTCTATTAATCTGTTGTGATGAGTAATCAGCTTTATTACAATTTAAGCAGGAGTCTCAAAATTGTGCAGAGGTTATAACGATTAATCAAACATAGACATTTATTTCCAAGTGCTGAACATCAAATAAAATTGTTTGATGACTTTAATACACTATTAAAATTTATATATGAATTAGCTGATTGTCATTGACGCTTCAGGTGCACTGTGCTCTATTTATAACATGTGCTTCTAAATGTATTATTAGAAATTCATGAAAATGGCTATGAATTCATGCAGGTTTTAATGAGAATGTTTAAAAGCCTAAGAATAAAAAAGTTACCCAGGTCATGGTAAATTCAGTGATATATTAAAATCATATAGATCTTTGACATTACTTTTATTATCTGAAAACTCTTATTATTTATAAAATAGCCTCCATAACCATATTAATGTATCAGGTTGCATTTTGTCTAAAATTTTGCTCTTTAACTCCAATTTCCTCTTATCAGCCCCATTATTTTGTTATGCCAATACACATATTTTTTAAGTGTATTCCATGCAGAAATTTTCAGGCTTTAATTTTTTTCCAGTTGCATGAAAAGTAGTGCAATCTTCCTCTGTATTCAGTACAATCTGTGAATACCTTCTAACTAGTTTTTAATTGAAAAGAATAAGTATGACAGAGAAAATTGAAAATGAGAAGAACATTAAAAAAATGAAAGTAGGGTGGTAAGAATGTAAAGATAGGAAGTTAAGAAAAGGGAGGAAAAGGAAACTTGCAAAGAATGGAAGGATTTATTTTTCTTTCCCAAATTATATCTAAAGACTTAGATTCCTTTCCACAGAAATCTGATATTGGTGGAGTGATTACGTTTTTAATCTATTTCTGTAATATAGCCAGATGATTGTCCAGCAAAATATGTTGAAGGTTTTGTTAGGAATGCTAGAATCTAAAATACCACAGAATAGAAGTTACTTCTCTGGTAATATTGCACTACTAACCAGACCATACAAAACATTTGCTAGACCGATTCTTGAATACAGCTCATCTGTCTGGAACCCACACTGCATATCGGACATTAATACAATTGAGTGTGTCCAGAAATATTTCACAAGAAGAGTCCTCCACTCCTCTGCTTGCAACAAAAATGCTTGCAGGCGATCGCGTGCCTCGATCCCTCTGACTTTTCCCGTTCCCCAGATGGTCAAGACCCTCAGAGCCTGGGCCTTCGGCTTATGTTATGCAACGCACGGTCCGTGGCCAATAAGGCCCCCCTAATACATGATCTTATTCAGGGGGGCGCCGCGGATCTTATAGGCGTTACGGAAACCTGGTTGGGCACTGAAGGGGGCATGCCCCTGGTTGAAATGTGCCCACCGGGCTTCCGTGCATTCCATCAGCCGAGGGCTCAGGGTAGGGGTGGGGGGGTGGCGGTTGTTATCAAAGAGAGTCTAGAGCCGAGGGAGACCACTGTACCTCAGATTGCCGGGTGTGAATCCCTCTTCGTGAGATGGGGTCATAGGTGTCAGATGGGCTTGCTGGTCGCGTACCTGGCTCCTTGCTGCATGACAGCTGCCCTGCCCGAGCTCCTGGAGGTACTTGCTGGGGTGGCAGTGGAGACCCCCAGACTCTTAGTCATGGGGGACTTTAACTTGCCATCTTCCGGCTCGTCATCAACAGCAGCTCGGGAGTTCATGGCTTCCATGACGGCCTTGGACCTGACTCAAGTAGTGGATGGTCCCACTCACATCGGGGGAGGCACACTGGACCTGATTTTTATCTCTGGTCAGTGGTTGAAGGATCTGGACTTGAGAGATGTAGTCACAGAACCTTTGTCATGGTCAGGTCACTCTCTCCTTCGCCTAGACTTTCTGACCACCACTCAACACCGCAGGGAGACGGAACCACCACGTTGGTTCCGTCCCAGGTGCCTGATGGACCCGGAGAGGTTCCGGACGGAGCTTGGGCCGTTTCCTGAGGGTTTGGCTCACGGCATGGCCGAGGAACTAGCCGCAGCCTGGGAACGGGCTGCGGCTGGGACTTTAGACCGTGTCGTGCCTTTGCAGCCTCTGACCCGGCGTAGATCCCAACTGGCTCCTTGGTTTTCCGAGGAGCTGAGGGGGATGAAACGCCGGAGAAGACGCCTAGAGAGTTCCTGGAGGTCTAGCCGTTCAGAGGCTGATCAGAGGTCCTATAATAGGGCCTACCTAGTGGCACTGAGGGAAGCGAGGTGCTGCCATGCCTCCTCCCTCATTGCATCGGCAGATAACCTCCCAGCCGCCCTGTTTCGGGTGACTCATTCCCTCCTTCACCAGGGGGGGGGCGGGATGACCCGTTGCAGGGACGTGCTGAGGAGTTTAACGGTTATCTATACGATAAAATCGTTCAGCTTCGGGACGGTTTGGACCGAAGTTGCGGTGATTCAGATGGGGCGTCTGAGGGTGGTCTTGGTGACATTGTTTGGGATGAGTTTGACCCTGTGGCTCCCGAGGACATGGACAGGTTGTTGGGTAGGTTGAATGCCACCACGTGTTTACTGGACCCATGCCCCTCCTGGTTGGTGCTGGCCACTCAGGAGGTGACACGAGGCTGGCTCCAGGCGATTACGAGCGCTTCTTTGTTGGAGGGAGTCTTTCCGGCCGCCTTGAAAGAGGCGGTGGTGAGGCCCCTCCTCAAGAAGCCTTCCCTGGACCCGGCTGGTTTAGGTAATTATCGTCCGGTCTCCAACCTTCGCTTCACGGCAAAGGTTGTAGAGAGTATGGTGGCATATTAGTTTCCCCTGCACCTGGATGAAACTGTCTATCTAGACCCGTTGCAGTCCGGTTTCCGGCCCGGTTACAGCACTGAGACGGCTTTGGTCGCATTGGTGGATGATCTCTGGAGGGCCAGGGATAGGGGTTGTTCCTCTGCCCTGGTCCTATTAGACCTCTCAGCGGCTTTTGATACCATCGACCATGGTATCCTGCTGCGCCGGTTGGAGGGATTGGGAGTGGGAGGCACCGTTTATCGGTGGTTCTCCTCCTATCTCTCCGATCGGTCGCAGACGGTGTTGACAGGGGGGCAGAGGTCGGCCCCGAGGCGCCTCACTTGTGGGGTGCCGCAGGGGTCGATTCCTTCGGCCCTTCTGTTCAACATCTATATGAAGCCGCTGGGTGAGATCATCAGTGGTTTCGGTGTGAGGTACCAACTGTACGCTGATGACACCCAGCTGTACTTTTCCACACCGGACCACCCCAACGAAGCTATCGAAGTGCTATCCCGGTGTTTGGAAGCCGTACGGGTCTGGATGGGGAGAAACAGGCTCAAGCTCAATCCCTCCAAGACAGAGTGGCTGTGGATGCCGGCATCCCGGTACAGTCAGCTGAGTCCACGGCTGACTGTTGGAGGCGAGTCATTGGCCCCGATGGAGAGGGTGCGCAACTTGGGCGTCCTCCTGGATGAACGGCTGTCTTTTGAAGATCACTTGACGGCCGTCTCCAGGAGAGCTTTCTACCAGGTTCGCCTGGTGCGCCAGTTGCGCCCCTTTCTAGACCGGGATGCCTTATGCACAGTCACTCACGCCCTCGTGACGTCTCGTCTGGATTACTGCAATGCTCTCTACATGGGGCTCCCCTTGAGGGGCATCCGGAGGCTTCAGTTAGTCCAGAATGCGGCTGCGCGGGTGATAGAGGGAGCCCCTCATGGCTCCCGTGTGACACCTATCCTGCGCAGACTGCACTGGCTACCTGTGGCCTTCTGGGTGCGCTTCAAGGTTTTGGTAACCATCTTCAAAGCGCTCCATGGCATAGGGCCGGGCTATTTACGGGACCGCCTACTGCTACCGAATACCTCTCACCGACCCGTGCGCTCCCACAGAGAGGGACTCCTCAGGGTGCCGTCAGCTAGGCAGTGCCGTCTGGCGACACCCAGGGGAAGGGCCTTCTCTGTGGGGGCTCCCACCCTCTGGAACGAACTCCCCCCAGGACTTCGGCAACCTCCGGACCTCCGAACCTTCCATCGCGAGCTCAAAACACATCTATTCATCTGCGCAGGACTGGATTAGATTTTAAATTTATATGGGTTTTAATGGGTTTTATTATTTATTATTTATACTGCTTTTTAATAATTCGGCTATGTAAAATAAGTTTTTTAACTGCTATTTTAGTCTGTATTTATATGTATTTTTACTTGCCTGTGAACCGCCCTGAGTCCCTAGGGAGATAGGGCGGTATATAAATATGATAAAATAAATAAATAAAATAAACAAAATACTTTATGCTACCAGACTTGAAATTCTGGGTTTAGAAAATTTAGAACTACGCCGCTTTTGGTATGACCTGAGCATAGCTCATAAAATCATCTGCTACAATGTCCTACCTGTCAATGACTACTTCAGCTTCAACCTCAACTATATGCAAGCACACGATAGATACAAACTTAAAGTGAACTGCTCCAAACTCAAATGCAGAAAATATGACTTCAGCAATAGAGTGGTCATTGCCTGGAATGCACTACCAGACTCTGTGGTCTCATCCCAAAACCCCCAAAATTTTAAACTAAGACTGTCTACTGTTGTCCTCACCTAATTCCTAAGAGGTCTGTAACGGGCGTGCATAAGAGCACCAGCGTGCCTACCGTCCCTGTCCCAATGTTCCCTTTAATTGTATTCAATTTATGTATTCAATTCATGCTTATACTTATATATATTATCTGATATGTACTTGACAAAACAAACAAACAAACAAACAAACAAACAAACAAACAAACAAACAAAAATGAATGTAAGGGCTGCTACCTTTAATCAATTTTTCAGCAAATCTATTATAGGAACAGAGTAAAAAAGAAGAAGAAGAAAAGGAGCAGGTACTGGCTAAAACATAAAAGAGTATAAATTTCCTGGCCAAGACAAAAGGTGGGGGAAAGGAAATAAGGTTATTAGGAAATAATAGAGAATGCTTGAGAAGCAACACGGTTTTACTGCAATCTAAGGAGAGAAACCAGTAAGTTAGAAGGCAGAGAGGTGAAGAAAATCGAAGAGGCATAGCAGAACAACCTGAATCAAGCATCTAATAAATCATGTTTTCCTTACAGGAAATGCTTTCCAAACATGCACAAATGTATCCCTGTCGAACCATATGCTCTGCACCTTCATTGTATCCACCAAGCCAGGCAGGCTCTTCAGCAACAGCTACCAAACTCCTCCATCAGCATCGTTACCATAGGCAAAGCAGAGGACATCCTAGACTGGGGTTCAAGGGGTCCAGTCAAGAAAGGCAAACAATAAAAAGCTATCCACTACTTTTGATTTAGCTGAGAAAATGGAGGAACATGTCCAGAAAACCTATAGCAGAGGTGTCAAACGCAAAGCTCAGGGGCCGAATATGGCCCCCAGGGTGCTTAAATCTGGCCTGCGGGGCTGCCATAGAAATAGTGAAAGATCAGCCCGCGATACCTTTGGAGGCCGTTGCAGCCAAAAATGGAGCTCATGGGGGCTTCGTTCGGCCCTCCTGAGCTCTGTTTTCGGTGACAGGGTTGCAGGAGGCCGTTGCAGCCTAAAATGGAGCTCGGGAGCTCATTTTCTCTGGCAGAGCCTGACACAAGTGACGTCAAGCTGGCCATGCCCATCCTGGCCACACACACACCCCATCCCCCCAGCCCCCCCCCCCCCGAGGTCAAAGATAACCCTGATATGGCTCTCTATGAAAATGAGTTTGGATGCAAGGAAATGTTCCAAGCAAGAGGGTGATTAACAGAGCATCTTATGTTATGAGATAATCCTAGCATATCTCGGTGGCATCTGAATTGAGGAGCAACAGATGTGCCTGAAAGTGATCTTCTCAAACCTAGATCACCTGAAGCTTAATGCATAGAATATGTACTTACCTTTCTCTTTCACATGTGTTGCATGATGATGATTGGCTTGTTTGAGCCTGTGCAGACTATAAGTTAAATTGGGACCAACCTCATTTTTGCAACCCTCTTTGTAATTAATTCTAAGCGGCAAGGTTTAACATAGTGTGGGAAGCCTTCCCCCCCACCAGAGAATGAAATATTTTGGGGAATATTAAGAGGCAGAATATATTTCCCCAAAGGAGAAATAGAAAAACATGCTTTAAAGGCAGAAAGCAGCCCCAATTTCCTGCATAGTAAAACAGGCTCCAGCAGATGCCTGAAATCTTTAGAGGTAGATATTTTGTGCCCATTAAGAAATTCAGGCCAGCCTATTCACAAACAAAACACCTTCAACCACAGCTCCCCCAGGCTGGGATGAAAATTTACATTCTCCACCCAATTCTAAGAACAGGACACTATCTTTAGGACATAATAAGATTAACCCACCACCTGTCATGATTCCTCTGTGGCTTTCTTGTCTTCTTCCATCTTCCCTTAGTCTTCACACACCCAGTTTTAGGTCGACGTTCAGAGCTCAGGACCCTGGACAGCATCCCAGTTTCCAAGGAGCTGGTGGATTTTTAAAGGAGATTTGGCTTAATGTCAGGGTTCCAAGTAACACCACCAATGAAAGAAAACTGAGGCTTGAGTTTCCTCAAAGTTCCATTTTATTAGAGATGTCATATTGGCACATCTGGGAAAACCCGAATCGGAAAGCTTCCAGGTTTTTCCCACCCAAAGGAAAGTTCAAGTTCCTCCCCAACACCCATCTGTCCATCACATGGTCCAATCCAAGCATTGTCCCAACTGGAGATGCCTCCCAGTTCCAGCCATCCAGATGCAGGGCAAGATGTCCTTGACTTTCTGAGAAAGGAATGTTATTATGACTACATATCACCCTGGCTCCATACAACCCCCCCCCCATTTTCCCACAGTAGTAAATGTGGCAGGCCTTAAGGCCCAATGAAAAAGATGGCTTCCAGGCTTAACAACACCATTAGAATAGCAAAAGACACCAGGCTCACTACATTGCACAACCCCCTGCAGCATTTCAGAAACTGTATAAAAATCCTTTCACACATCAAATTAATTTGTCAGCATCCCAGAACCACATGCTGTTGCAGGTTCTGCTCATCAATAAACAGACCTTCTTTCCTCAGCAGCCAGCCTCCATTTTATTTCCAGCTTGGAAATAACCGGCTTGGAACTGAACCAGATGGATTTTTCTTCCGACAGTAGGCTTAATCAATCGCTCTACTCCCCATTTTATTAATTTTAAAGAGAAAGGCTCTGCACTTCTATATTCACTTTTCTTGGAATAGGACAGGGGACAATTTATTTCTGAACATCACTTTTTTTTTTTACTGGATAATTTGGAAAAGTATTTTCCTAATCAGAGCTGCTTTTCTTCTCTGCTTAAAAACAGCTCAATGACACCTGAGCTCTGAGCTTATGAAAAGTTAAAGATAAAAAGGAAATATTTTTTTCTTTGACTCGCCTGGAGCAGTTGTAAAAGTAAATCTCCATGGTAGATTGACCTCTAAATATCTTTTGCTGCTGTTAAGCAGGCCAGAGAACAAGGTGTCAAAGATCCTTAACTCTTATCTTTGACTCATTGCTTTCTTTTAATTAGAGATAGGAAATGGTCGTGCTTTCTCCAAATTTGCAAGGGGTAAGAGCAGGCTGTGATAATCGGCCTTGTCATTTGTGTGTGCATGTTTGGTTTTAAAGATGAGAAAGGGTTCCTGCTTCGGAAGAGGAGGCTCTGCCGGTTTGTGGCTCTGCTTCATTATCAGGAAAAGCTCCAGAAATTTATTCTGTTCCTTTTGGTAACAGAGGCAATGGCTTAGAGGCCAGCAACTCAATTACAAGAGTTTTGTTCGTTGGGGAAACAAGAGAATTTCTTGTTGAAATAGGGATTGTGGCTAAAGTATGCTGATGCTTCCCCCTTAAAGTCCATAAATTATTATTTTTAATTCACCACCTCTTCTTTGAATCGCAAGCTGACATGGAAACACACCCTCTTCAAATATTAAATCTTCAGTTTCAGTGGACTAAACTGGTGATTTTCATGATGGAGGTTAGCACCCACTCAAGTCCTAGAAGAATGAAATATTCTAGGAAATATTAAAAAGGCAGAATATTATATTTCCCTGGGTGAGAAAAGGAGAAGCATGTTTTTAAAGACAAAGCAGCTCTTTTCTTTCAGCTCCAGGGCGATGGGATTAAGACCTTCACCCTCAGGACATGATGGGATTCGCTTCATTACCTCATCACCCAGCAAGATTCAACCAAGCCTGGGACTCAAGACAACCTACAAAGTTACTCCTGCATGGCCCCATGGGAGTCTGACAACCAGTCAGGATATCTGCCCTTACACAGGAACAGGAAGCTCCAAGGTGGGACCCATGAGAGGGTATAAATCTCTTTCTCTCTCTCTCTCTCACCCATGTGCTTGATTGCCCATGACCTCAAACCATGTGGTCCTGCCCACCATTAAACCATCTTTCCAAACAGCTTATATGCTTCCGGTGTCTTTTTCCCCACTTGGAACTGAACCCAGATGGACATTTTTTCCAACAGAGGTATGGAATAAAAATGGTTTCTTCCCCTCACCTCCCACCCCCAATGTAAATCACCAGCAGGTTTCATTTGTGCAGAAGAGTGGGGTGACACAGAAGCCATGTTTTATTTAACTCTATCTGGGAATTGGAGGCCATGATTAATATTAGCCTGCCCAAGTTTCTTTCACACCTTTGAAAAAAATGAGTCATGGTTAACTTCTTGTAAGTCAGGCCCCAAATTGTACCACTTGAAAAACAGGGTTAGCACCAGGGTTCTACTTACCTTTACTACCGGTTCGCAATGGGACCGTACGCGCAGATCACCCATGATGACATCATGGCAGGTAGCCAGAGCCTTCCGTCGGTTTTACTACCAGTTCTATAGAACTGGACCAAACCGGGAGCAACCCACCACTGGTTAGCACTGGTCATAGCTCCAGGTCCCCATTTTACTCCTCCTAGGAATAAGGATGTTGAACATTTTCATTCTATCCTCCCAAAATCTAAAGTGGCTACAGGTACTTTGATGCTTTTTCATTAAAGCCCAGTACATTTTTAAAATGTACCAAAACTCAAAGCAGCTGAAATTAATTGGTTTGCCTTCAAAAATTTGAATTGCAAATTCAGAATGAAAGATGCCCTCTTCAAATCTCAAATCTTCAATTTAATTTGAATTAGGGCTGATTTGCTGAAGCTTTGAGAGAAGAGTATTAAAATATACTTTTTCTGTATGAATATAACAGTTTGTCTTACCTACTGTACAACTGGCTGAAAAGTTACCATTGCCTTAAAAAAATGTCTGGGAACATATGAAGATGAGATTGCAACAGTATGATATTAATTTTGCTATCTCTTTGGTAAAGCTGATTATGGAGGAGATTGCTAAAGCATATGAAAGTAATAGCAGAAGTGTGCTTTTAAACATGGTTTAGATAGTGCTAGGCTTAGTGCTTTAGTTCTGATGGGGAGTAAAAAATGTTGGTATAACAATATTAAGCCTCTAAAGATTTTTTATTACCCTGTTTCCCCTAAAATAAGAAATCCCCTGATAATAAGCCCAGTCGGGCTTTTTGTATGCATGGGCTAAAATAAGCCCCCCCTGAAAATAAGCTCACCCCGAAAATAAGCCCTCCCCGAAAATTTTTAAACGCATGTGCAGCCAGTCCCCACCATTTCCTCTGGTTAGGGTTAGAGAGACAGAGCTGGAAATCAGGTAAGATGGCAAGAGGAACCCCGTCTTGCTCTACAAGCCCCAAAATAATAAGACCTCCCCAAAAATAAGGCCAAGCACTTATTTTGGGGTTCAAAAAATATAAGACAGGGTCTTATTTTCGGGGAAATACGGTACTATATCATTAATATGTTTTTTATAAACTTAATATAAGATCCTTGAATTTTATTTTTTCCCAATTAATGATAGGTGAAGCTTAATTTGATTGTTGTCATCCTTGTTCACAAAGGGACCAGAACTAAGATTACACAGGCTGCAAATGCTTGCATTGTTTTAAAATTCAATCTTCATTTTTATAAGTAGCTTAAAGTGGCAAACATACTTAATCTTTCAGGATCCAATCTGGGTCAGTCACTGGGACGAGAGCTTTCAGACTTATGCTGGAGCCCATCTTCAGGGAACCTCTCTATCGGAATGTATATATCTGATATGCCTTCCTCCTCCTGTTTTTCCCACCATAACAACGCTGTGAGATGGGTTGGACTGAGAGAAAATGACTGGCCCAAAGTCATCCAGTCAGCTTTCATGCCTAAAATAGGATTAGAACTCTTGTTCCTGGTTTCTAGGTCAACGTCTTAAACATTAACTTCTCTGGAATCCATCCCTATCCATTTGTCTTTTTTAGATTATATTCCACTTTGATGTTTTAACGTTATTGAGGATTATAGTTTATAAATTTATATTATTTTAAGTTATATTTAATTATTTATATTATTTTAGATTATAAGAAGACAAAAATGACTCAAGATATTTTCCAAAAGTAGAAAAAGACAATTTAAAAATTCTGGGGCATTTTTTTCTAGTAATAATAATTATTGGGGTTTTTTTTTAATTCTACCTTTTCCATATATAGCTCAAGGCAGTGAGCATACTAATGCTCCTGTTTTCTCCACAACAACCACCTTGTGAAGTAAGTTGGATGAGAGTGACTAGCCCAAAGTCACCCAGCCAGCCTTCTTGCCTAAGGCAGGACCAAAACTCGCAGTCTCCTGGTTTCTAGCCAAGTGTCTTCTTTACTAGACCAAACAGTTTTCCTTTAGTCCCTTCTGGCTATCACTCTCATCTGATTCTACCAAACATTAAAAGAGATGAAGACACTTTATTTTTTCACATTGTTACTTACAGCTTGCCTTCAGAAGTACTTCATCACTGCAGGTTTTTAAGAAGAGATTGGACAGTCACTTGTCTGAAATGGTATAGGATCTTCTGTTTGAACATGGGGCTGGACTAGAAGACCTCCAAGGTCCCTTCCAGCTCTATTCTGATTCTGAATATTCTGATTCAGTGAATCAGACTGAGTCTTCAAGCAGCTCAAATTGAATCAGTTGGCCATCACATCTTAAATCATAGGCTTACACACAAAACCATTCCCTCTGAAAACCACAGATATTTTTTCCTCATGAGTGATCTGCTCAGACTTTGAGAGGATAATTCAATTTCTTCCCTCCTCGGATTTCAAATGGCCAGATTGTTCACTTCCAATAGAAGTAGATGGAAAGACACAGTGGTCATTGTTGCCTTAAAGTATGGTTCTTATGTGGGAAAATGGGATGTTGATATTGTAGCCACTGTTGATTGGTGAAAAAAATGACTAAGAATCAAGATAGGACTTAAGAAGAAAATCTTAATGTCTCCTTTGTGTATAAATAATACAACGGATTTCCTGACTTGGTTAATCACTGTTAGATAAAGGAAAGTTAGAAGAGTGTCTTCATCAGCATATTAAGCCAAGCTCCTCATAGGGTTGTTTTGCTTATTCTAAAAATAGATTATGGCTCATTTAGACCAGGCCCCAAACATTTGTTTTAACCTTTTTGTGAAAATAATAGTCTGATTCATTCCCTGCAAAGATGGCTATCAATATCTGTGTGGTCACTATTACTGTAAAAGGTTACTCGGAAAATAATCCTGTGGGATCTGGAGAAAACAGCTGGAAAGTAATAGTCTTGCTTTTATGTAAATAAGCCATCTCTTCAATGTTTTTTTAACCATTGATTTTGGCATGTTTTGGCATCATTAGTCTACACAGTAATTGGGTAAGAAGGTGCTGGTTGCACCTACTATATGAGTAGGTGACAGTATAAAGTCTTATCATGCAGCATGAAAAGCTGCTTGCAAATTTGTATAATACATTGACCTCAGGGTTTCATTGATCTAACATAAATAAATGGGCAGGTACATGAGCCTATTATAATTGTACTTTGACTTATTGTGTATCACGTTCTGAATAAGTACCAATGAGGGAATTGCTGTTAACAAATCACATTAGTTACCAATGGGATGTTAACACTAACATGGCTTTGGATTTTATTCCCTCTCTTAACTCTCAGCTTCTTTAATGGGCAGCTACAAATCTTATCATATGTTTGATAGCTCTTTGCCCCCTATAAGGTTATGAACAGACATCTCTTCTTCCTATAACCCATTCCTTATCTGTAAATGAACAGAGAGAGAGGGGGGGGGGGGAGAGAGAAAATAACTTTATTGTCACCTTGAATATAATCAGCATACATTAAAATGAAATTTTGTTGCATGCAGCTCTCAAAGGGTCACCACCTCTAATTTACACACATAAACATGACAAAATAAATAAATAAATACAAAATTATGCATATACCCACATATCATAACACAGAGAAACAATAGAGTCTAGTTTGGATGTGTACATGTACATGAGAAAAATGAATCTTGCGAGTTAACCAGATGGATGGGATAGGGAACAAAGCTGTTACAGAATCTGGTGGTCCTGCTAGAAATACTTCAAAATCTCCTCCCAGAGGAGAGCAACAGAAACAGACTGTAAACATCTAAGACATCAACTTTTGAATCCTGGTGTCATCAAAAAGACCATAAAGGATGGCCGGAATTTAATAAAAGGTTTTAAAATATTTTAACCTTGATCAAATAAACCAATTTCATAGGCCTTTTACCTCTGAAAACCTTAATCTTTAATTCATGCAAATGTTGTAGGATTTGATCTCTCTTCAGTTCTTCTTAATCTCTTTTGTAGGGCTTCTTTTAGACATGAACAAGTGTCTTTTGTAAGGCCAATAAAAATTCCTTATCTAGGTCATTCTCTTGGTTTTTGTATTTTCCATTTAATTTTTAAAACTTCAGCCAGCTTCTTTTGTACATCCAGTAGACTCCTTATCTGGGTCACTCTCTTAGCTGTCACTTGTTCCACTATAAATGCCTTCTCTGTCTTGTAATCCATACTTATTTTTATTTAATATTTCTCCTTTTACTATTTCTGCATCCAGCGGGATTTGTTTCACATCTGTCATTTTTCATTAACATCTTTAGTTTATCCTTAAAAGCAGACATCATTACTGATATTGTTGAGATTGTGGTTACTAATTTCTTCAAGATCTTTTTTAATATTTCAAATGTTATACAGGTAGGCCTCAACTCATGAAGACAATTGACACCTGAATTTTCGTCACTAAGCAATGCAGTTAAAAAGTGCAATGTCATAATTGATAACATCATTTAGAGATGGCAATCCCTGCTTAATGTTGCTGTCATTAAGCAAGGATCATGAGACACAAAGTGAAGCACCTCTCACAAGGTCTTGCCAGCTTCCAACGACCAAAGTCAATGGGGAAGCTGGCAGGAAGTTGCAAGTCCCAGGCAGCTCGCAAGCAGGTTGGCAGCACATTGAGGCTAGCGGTAGCTGCTGCTGAGTGGTCAGAGGGTGCATGAAGGTATGTGAGTGATGGGGAGGTATGGTGTGAATGTGGCATGGCTTGGCTCCTGCTGAGTGCGGGAGCAGATGGTGTGTGGGTGATTGATGAAGATTCACGAATGGAAATGTCTTACCCAAGCAACTTGAGACCTTCCCTGCCAGTTTCCCTATTGTGGGAAGCTGGCAGGGAAGTTCACAAATTGTGATCCGGCAATTTCTGCAACACACCTAAGCATGAGTCACTTGTCAAACACCCAGAATTTCAAGGACCAGTCATAACCACTAATTGTTTAGTGTTATCATAACTTTGAAAGGTCACTGAACAAGTGGTCATTAACTGAGGGCTACCTTAATGATTTATCCCTTTATCTCCCTTGCACTCAGAACCATGGGAGACCACTATTCAGCAGTCCTCTCATCAAAAACAGCCATCAGGAGCATACATGAACGATCTACCATTGTCTCCTTCTCCAGGGATAGCCCAAAAACCTGTCATACCCACTGGTTCTTTTATCGACACTGCAATTGTCGTATCTGTTCTCCGTGAGGTATTTGCATGATTTGAGAAAAATTACAGAAGCCTCCTCCAAATCACGTGATTTGGGGAGGCTTCCGAAGCATTGCGAGAGCTGGCTCCATTCTCATGATAATCTGGAAGCCTCCTTCTCTTCTATTCTGAAGGATCATGAGCATGGACCCTGCTTGGAAAATGGGACAAAGTAGCCTTGGAAGGAAGGCTAAGCCTTATGTAGGTTAGGTGTGCCTGTCAGCCGTTGAAGAAAAACCATTTCTTTCTTAAAATAGCCATTTACTGGTGGGTTGGAAAGCTGTCAGTGGCCTCCCTGGCAGAGGCAGATTTCTTCATGTTAGCAGGCCTTGCAGCCTGCACTAGGCATCCCAGGGCCTCCCCTACCTCCTAAGAACTACCATGCTCCTTTCCTCCTTTCCTTTTCTTAGAGTAGTAGTATTACAGTAGTTGAGTGAAGGGGTCATGTGATGACCTGCTCAGCAACCAAGATTCTAGTCCCAATTATGATGGTAAGTTGAAGGCTACTTATATTGCATTACTGCTTCTGCCCTGTCCTCATTCTTGCTAAGTTTGTCCTAAAAGTGATAGTGGAGGATACAGTATTTCAGAATTTTTTTGTGGTAAACTCTTGAAGGCATCCAAATAAAACTTAACAGAGTTAATGTTGCCAGTTTCATCCTATTTCGCCAAAAATTAAAGCAGTTTGATTATAGCACATTATAGACGATTTTTATTTGAATACTGAAGTAAGCTGAAATTACTGCGCCTTCACGTCACCACCCTGAATAGTGTCATGTCCTCTTCAGATATGAGATATCCAATCTGAATTGAACCAGGGATTTACAGAGGTTTATCACCATGCACTTTTTGAACAATATTTTTGCTTCACATTTCTTAGTTGTACTCATGATGACCTTTGCAATATTTCTTTTTCTATGCCTGAAAAGTAGCATGCCACACCAGCATAAAAATTTCAAACTCATCTCGACTTCTTAAAATATTCTGAATGAAAATATATAAAACAGCTTTGTGGTATTTTTTTTTTAACGTCAAAAGCAGAGACTATTGGTTGTCATCCAAAAGCCTTCCTAAAAATAAACTCCTTGTCTGGCCCACAAAATTTTCAAGGAGGAGGGATGAGAAGGAGAGGAGTGAAAAAACAGAGACATAACGCATCAGATCAACTCTGTATAGCATAATCTAATCGGCTAATGGGTTGAATAAGCAAAGTCATTCAAGTAAAATTAATTTCGGTGGTCAGCTATGATTACTGTAGCAAAGTATTTAACTGCTTGCATTTAATACTGGAATCTTACACAATGCAAGCCATCTACTGGTTTTGATGACAAAGTTATACATTTACAGCAATTGGTGCTCAGGTTATTTCTTATTGAAGTTTTGTGAGAACCTGTTATGGAGGGCAGAGATGGGTCATTTTACAAGAACATTACTACTTGGCTGAAAATACCAAAACTGCTCCTGAGGCTGCTTATATGATGTACGGAAGGGAGTTTCTAGGAGGAAAAAGAGAAGAATTCATCAGCATGTGATTGAAATAGTTTTAATCATTAGACTGGATTTTTTTTTTTGTGGCAGATAGTTTTTTGGAAATAACACGGGATTGGGCAGCAATTTGTTTTGCCCCATCAAATGTGCCTAGAGAAGAATGTACGGTAATAATATTTTTAGTTTCTGGAACTGGTTAGAGTCACAGCAGCCTTGGGCACTTTTGCAGAGGAAGAAATACTATGATAAATGCAGTGGAGTATAGAAAACTGTTCTACCTACAAGCTTGTACGTTACCAAAAAAAAGTGCAGCTTTTTATCAGTGATGAGTATAAAGAAAGGTAGAGTTCTGCTTTACATCTAATTAGATCGCTAGTCTGCCTTGCCTGATATTGATTAATTCATTGATTAATATCAGGGGTGAAATCAGGGATGAAATTCAGCAGGTTCTGACAGGTTCTGGAAAACCGGTAGTGGAAATTTTGAGCAGTTTGGAGAACCGGCAAGTACCACCTCTGGCTGGCCACAGAGTGGTGTGAGAATGGAGATTTTGCAATATCCTTCCTCCAGGAGTGGGGAGGGAATGGGGATTTTGCAGTATCCTTCCCCTGCCATGCCCACCAAGCCACGCCCACAGAACCAGTAGTAAAAAAATTTGGATTTCACTACCAGGTGAAATCCAGCAGGTTTTGACAGGTTCTGGAGAACCAGTAGTGGAAATTTTGAGTAGTTCGGAGAACTGGAAAATACCACCTCTGGCTGGTCCCAGAGTGGGGTGGGAATGGGGATTTTGCAGTATCCTTCCCCTGGAGTGGGGTGGAAATGGAGATTTTGCAGTATTCTTCCCCTGTCACGCCCACCAAGCCATGCCCACCAAGCCACACCCACAGAACTGGTAGTAAAAAGAATTGAGTTTCACCACTGGATTAAAATATGTTTTTGACAGTTAGTTTCCTAGGTTTTAGACTCCTACACAGGTCAGGAGCTGAAACCAGGATTTTTTTTTTCATGTTCTCTACCTCTGAGCTCCCTTTACAAGGAAATTTGATGTAGTTAACAAGGAGTGAGAAATCTGTCTATTCAGATTTCAGTGTACAGAGATAATGGGAATTTTAGTTGAAGGAAGATAAGGCTCACAGAGTTTTTACTCCTACAGTACAATTTCCCTTTGTATTTCTAGCAGCTGAGACAGGGAGAACACAAAGCAAGATATTGCCCCCTTTTTCAATCCCAGCCTAAGATTATTATTCAATTCTTATTTTAGACCTCAGTAAACAACATCTATTGAATAAAAGAGGGAAAAGTAACAGACCCGAGACAAAAACTGGCATAGGAAAGGTGTGATTCCCAGGCTTACCACAGTCAAAACATAGCGTATAATAAAATAATTGATTACATTTTTAGCAACCAATATTTTACAAAGTAAGAACTGAACAGTAAATCTTGCCACACCTTCCAGTTTTACTGAAGAAGACAAGGAATTAAAGCTTCAAAAATGTACAGCCGAGGACAGTCTTATTTTAAATGCCAGGATCACAGTATAAATTGGATATGACAAATAAGTCAGCTTTAGAACTTGTGTACCTCCCATTCCTTTGCTCTGCATTAATGAAGAGGTTTTTCAAGGCCACAATGGAAATTCAGTTCAGAGTATGTGGGTTGTTTATTCTCTTTTTATCTCTCCCTACCCCCATTGACTAGATTCATGTTTCATATAGCTCTATGTCTATTCTTAATGATTATTCTACCTTAATTTTTTTAAAAGAATAACACACCCTCCTAAGCACAAGTATATATTCATATATCTAATTTAAAAAAGAGCATTCTATTTATCGTGAGAAATATCAGAGGACTTTCCATTACAGGAGCCCAAAGGACCAAAATGACTTGGTGCAACTGCAGTCAAAATCCTTCCTTTGGGTGCCAGCATTGTACATGCATACAAAAGAAGTGGGGGTTGGATCTGCAGTTATACTTATCACCTTGCCCCCCTCTGTGTGAATGCAGCTGGGAAATATGGTAGAGATTTTATTTGGGAAACCCTATGGCCGTGATGGCAAACCTATGGCACACAAGCCATATCGGTGGGCACGCAAGCTCAGCTTGCCGACAGGAGGGCCTCCAGGGGGATGGGGAAGGCTGTTTTTGCCCTCCCCAGGCTCCTAGAAAGGCTCTGGAGCCTGGGGAATGCGAAAAATAGGCCTACCAGGCCCATTGTGCCATCACATGCCAAAAGCAGTGGGAGCGGGGGAGGGTCATGCGTGCATGCGTGGGGGGCAGGGCACATAGAATTATGGGTGTGGGCACACGCGCATGCAACCTCCCATGCTCCCTCCACTTTTGGCACATGATGGCGAAAAGGTTAGCCATCACTGCCCTATGGCAGGTGAGAACAATGTGAGAATGGATTTATGTGAATGAAAAACAATTATTCAACAGCTCAGACTGTTTTGTTTCCCTGGTCTCCTAATAACTGAGCATTTGGAGGTTGATGTATTTATGGAATATTCAGACCCACATTCTTTATTTGATCTTTGAGCAGACGTTTCCAATATTAAACACTGACTTTTACTGGTATTTGGAGTCTTCATTATTTATTTACATTTACAAAAGCCTGTTCTGCCCATTGATCTTATATCACATCTATTTATTTAATGATGTTTCCAGGCTGTTCTCCATTCTCAGAGGGCTCTGAATGGTGTACAAGAGAAAGTTAAACTCAATACAATAATTGAACAATAACAGCAAAAATACTGGTGTGCGCCTGATCATCTTAGGCCAAAACCTTGTTGAAAAAACCTTGTTGGTTTCATATCTTATTGGTAGCTAATGTGATTTGCTAACAGCAATTCCCTCATTGAATTTAACTCACTTATTCAGAACTTGATATACAATAAGCAATTAAGGAAAATGTTTAATGCTCATGTTCCTGCCCATAGATGGAAACGCCAGAGAAGACGCCTAGAGAGTGCCTGGAGGTCCAGCCGCTCCGAAGCTGATCGGACACTAGTTAGGTCTTTTTCAAAGACCTACCTAGTGGCACTGAGGGTGGCGAGGCGCCTCCTCCCTCATTGCGTCGGCAGATAACCGCCCGGCCGCCCTGTTTCGGGTGACCCGTTCCCTCCTCCACCAGGGGGGACGGGATGACCCCTTACAGGACGTGCTGAGGAGTTTAGCGGTTATCTATACGATAAAATCGCTCAGCTTCGGGATAGCTTGGACCAAGATTGCGATGATCCAGATGAAATGACTGAGGCTCGTCTTGTTGATGTGGTTTGGGATGAGTTTGATTCTGTGGCTCCCGAGGACATGGACAGGTTGCTGGGGAGGCTGCATGCCACTACATGTTTACTGGACCCGTGCCCTTCCTGGCTGGTCCTGGCCACTCAGGATGTGACACGAGGCTGGCTCCGGGGTATTATAAATGCTTCTTTGATGGAGGGGGTCTTTCCCGCCGCCTTGAAAGAGGCGGTGGTGAGACCCCTCCTCAAGAAGCCTTCCCTGGACCCAGCTATTTTGGGTAATTATCGTCCAGTCTCCAACCTTCGCTTTGTGGCGAAGGTTGTAGAAATGTGGTGGCACGGCAGTTCCCTCAGTACCTGGAGGAAGCTGTCTATCTAGACCCGTTCCAGTCCAGCTTCCGGCCTGGGTATAGCACGGAGACAGCTTTGGTCGCGTTGGTGGATGACCTCTGGAGGGCCAGGGATAGGGGTTGTTCCTCTGCCCTGGTCCTGTTGGATCTCTCATCGGCTTTTGATACCATCGACCATGGTATCCTGCTGCGCCGGTTGGAGGGGTTGGGAGTGGGAGGCACCGTTTATCGGTGGTTCTCCTCCTACCTCTCCGACTGGTCGCAGACGGTGTTGACGGGGGCAGAGATCGGCCGCAAAGCGCCTCACTTGTGGGGTGCCGCAGGGGTCGATTCTCTCGCCTCTCCTGTTCAACATCTACATGAAGCCGTTGGGCGAGATCATCAGTGGCTTTGGGGTGAGTTATCATCTGTACGCTGATGATACTCAGCTGTACTTTTCCACCCCAGGCCACCCCAATGAAGCTGTCGAAGTGCTGTCCCGTTGTTTGGAGGCCGTACGGGTCTGGATGGGGAGAAACAGACTCAGACTCAATCCATCCAAGACGGAGTGGCTGTGGATGCTGGCATCCCGGTACAGTCAGCTGCAACCGCGGCTGACTGTTGGGGGCGAGTCACTGGCCCCAACGGAAAGGGTGCGCAACTTGGGCGTTCTCCTGGATGAACGGCTGTCGTTTGAAGATCACTTGACGGCCGTCTCCAGGAGAGCTTTTTACCAGGTCCGCCTGGTCCGCCAGTTGCGCCCCTTTCTTGACCGGGATGCCTTATGCACGGTCACTCATGCTCTCGTCACTTCTCGACTGGATTATTGCAATGCTCTCTACATGGGGCTACCCCTGAAGTGTACCCGGAGACTGCAGTTAGTCCAGAATGCAGCTGCGCGGGTGATTGAGGGAGCACCGCGTTGCTCCCGGGTAACACCACTCCTGCGCAGTCTGCACTGGCTACCTGTGGTCTTCCGGGTGCGCTTCAAGGTTTTGGTTACCATCTTCAAAGCGCTCCATGGCTTAGGGCCCGGGTACTTACGGACCGCCTGCTGTTTCCACATGCCTCCCACCGACCCGCACGCCTCACAGAGAGGGCCTTCTCAGGGTGCCGTCCGCCAAGCAGTGTCAGCTGGCAGCCCCCAGGGGAAGGTCCTTCTCTGTGGGAGCACCTACTCTCTGGAACGAACTTCCCCCCGGTTTACGCCAATTGCCTGACCTTTGGACCTTCCGCCGGGAACTGAAAACTTATTTATTTATACAAGCGGGACTGGCCTGATTTTTTAAATTCTAAATTTAAATTTTAAACTTTTAATGGTAATTTTATTGGGTATTTTAGATGGTCAATTGACGGTTTTAATTTGGCCTTTTATTGAATAAGCTTTTTAATTGTTATTTTAATATGTATATTAACTGTTTTAAATGAAGGCTGTACACCGCCCTGAGTCCTTCGGGAGAAGGGCGGTATAGAAGTTTGATAAATAAATAAATAAATAAATAAATAAATAAATTTTTACATTTAGCGAATGAAGCCCTGAAGTAATGTGTCATACAGTTATAGGAAATAATTTTGCATGATGCATAAGAAAGATTTTAGTCTTCTACCTGCTTGTACAACTAGTGCCTTCTTGCAAAGTTACTCACAGTAACTTCTTACTTTCCATAATAAAAATCATTAAAAAAAAAAATTAAATACCAGACTTAGGATCCCAAGAAACCTAAGTCAGAAAACAAACTGAACAGGTAATCCACCTAAATAAAAGCAAAGCTATCTCTTTCCAACACTTTTCTCCAAATCCAATAGGGTTACTTTCCCAATGATTTTTAAGTAACGGTGATCTATCTCACAGATATTGGAATCCATCTTACAGAAGGTGAACCAGAGTATTACCTTCATAAATCTATTGGCATCCTTCGGTCTCAAAAGAGCTCAAAAGCTCTGGAAACATCATCTAGTGTGGCTAAAAAGGCCAATTCGAGAGTGACAATCCTTTCCATACTGAGGGCAGATACATTCTGTTCCCTGCCCACCCTGTTCCCTTCATAAAAGGTTTACAACAAATGTTTGGCCCAGTCTAAATAATCTATAATCTACTATTTTCAGAATAAGCAAAACAACTCCATGAGGGGTTTGGTTTGGTTTGATATACAAATGAAGACATCCTTCTAAAGCTCTTTCAACTAACAGTGCTTCGGCATTAGCTAAGTCAGGAAGTGCAACTGGTCTGCACCTGTTCATCTTAGACTATGGCCATTTTGAAAAAGGAGGCTTTCCTGTTGCTGATGAAAATCAAGGAATGTAGGAACTGTACACATCTCGAGAGAGAGAATACTCCACAAAATGGAGATTAGCGGTGGGAAAATTTGCTTTGTTGTCCAAGTCCCATGAACCTCCCAAGGAGCAGCGAGTCTCAATAGACTTTCTAAATGATTGGAGCAGATGGCCAGATTTAGGCATCCTTGATGTAACTCAGTGGTATTCTAAATAAGGCTTTAAAAGAGATGAACAGCAGATTGAATTGAGCTCAGAAGCTACTGAAAACCAAGAGCAGTGACTTTAGTGTTTATATTATTGCACGGGTAGGATTGGCTGACCACTCAGTATTTTGTACCAACTGTAGCTTCTGGGTTATCTCTAAAGGTAGCCCCTCATAGAACTTCTTACAATAATCTAGTTGTGTAATAATTGAGGTGGTAGTTATCCTCAGGACATTGTAGACCAGGTAGTATTGTAATCGGCATATCAGCCAGAGCTGATCATGGCACCCACCGGCCAGTTAAACAGGTATTCAAGAAGACTCTCACATCATGAACTACCATCTTCAAGGACATTATAACCCCAAGCTAATAAGTACCAGGTTACAGTGGAACTGGTTTACAATTGGTTTTATTCCATTCAGATCAGTGGTGGGCTGCTGCCGATTCAGACCGGTTCAAGCGAACCGGTAATTCTGACAATCATCTGGCTCCGCCCACCCACCCTCGCCCTATCCTGTCCTATATTTCCTTCTTTCCGGCTCAGCTGATTTGCGCAGCACATCTGATTTCCACGCCTCCACTGTTCTACTTAGAAAGTAAGCAGCTGAGCTTCAAATTGCTGTATCTTGAACGCTGCATGCAAAGCACGCACTCACAGAATCGGTTGCAGCCCACCACTGATTCAGATCCTTCATAGCTTCCAGACAATTGTTCAAGACTTCCTTTTAGGGGTGAAATCCAGCAGGTTCTGACAGGTTCTGGAGAACCGGTAGCGGAAATTTTGAGTAGTTCGGAGAACCAGCAAATACCACCTCTGGTTGGCCCCAGAGTGGGGTGGGAATGGAAATTTTGCAGTATCCTTCCCCTGCCACTCTCACTAAACCACACCCACCAAGCCACACCACGCCCACCAAGCCACGCCCACAGAACTGGTAGTAAAAAAAAAACAGATTTCATCACTGCTTCCTTGGCATATCTGGCTTGATTGAGGTGATATGTGCTATGTATCATCAACATATTGAAGACCCTCCTCTCCCAGAAACTCTGGATGACCTCTCCCAAACATCTCATATAAAAGTTGGATAATGTAAAGAAGACCACAAAGCCCTGAGGAACCTCACATTGGAGAACCACAGACAAGTGGTTTCCCTCCCCAAACAACCAGAACCAATCACTTAAATAGGAGCAGAAGTAAAATGTGGCTTCTAAGCCCTAATCCAAAAGGATATTATGATTGATGGGGTTGAAGGCTGTTGAAAAGTCTTGTATGACCATAAGAAGCATAATGACCTGTCCTCTCTGCTCCAGTTGAAGGTAGCAATACCATTTCTGCTTAGCCTGAATTTTGACTGGAAGGGATTCCAGTATATTTCCTCCAAGATCCTTTGAGCTGGTTTCCCATTATTTTCTCAGTAACTTTCCCTAAAAGGGAAAGTTGGAGGCTGAATTAATGTGACTAAGGAGATTGGATCAGGAGGGCTTCTTCAAAAGAGAACACACCAGGAATAGTTTCAAAGCTGATGATGTAAAACTCTCCTTTCAGTAAACATTATGTTTCTTTTAGGACCAAATCCTATGAGAACAAAATAATATGCCTTTCAATGTGTCATCCAGCTAACTTCAAACTGATGTAGGAAATGAAGCAGGGGTGAAATGCTTCCAGTTCTGACTCAATCGACCGATCTGGTAGCGATGGCGGTGGGTGGTTCGGAGAACCAGTAGCAAAAATACCTGCCCTCCCACCATGCCCAGCTGAGCCGCACGATCATCAGAGGCTTTCTTTTTTTTACTTTTAAAAGCATTTTTCAGCCAAAGAGGTTGTAGAAAAAATGCTTTTTAAAAAAAGTTGGCCACACTCACCCAGTCACATTACCCCACCACCACCAAGCCACGCCCACCGAACCGGTAGTAACAAATTTTACATTTCACTCCTGAAATGAAGGCTGTCTGGAAGCAAGTTATTGTATACCAGGTAACCACCTCCATTTTAGGAGGTTAACATATCCGACATACCTTCCTCCTAGTTTCCTCATAAGAACAACACTGTGAGGTAGTTTGGGCTGAGAGAGGGTGTCTGGCCCAGTCACTCAGCAGACTTTCATGGCTAAGTTTGGACTATAACTCCCAGTCTTCTGGTTTCTAGCCTGGTGCCTTAATCACTAGACCAAACTGGCTTGTAAATTAGTGGGGGATTGATTTGAATTGAGAATCCCCACTTCGAGGGAAAAAAGATTTCTATGGGAAAACAATGGGTCCAACAGATATTGTCTCTTCTTCTCTATAAAGCTGTGCATGTAGGGTGATGATTATCAAAGAAGCAATTAGGAGGGAATTTTCTTAATATCTCATGTTTCCAATCCAGTTAAATGTTTAGTCTCTAAGTAATTTAAAAGCAAAGGTGCAATATGTAGCTTGACCCTGAGAGAATATATTTTGTAATAAAGAAAGAATGGACTTTCTTTTTATTTAGAATCCACTAAGTGGATGATCAGGCAACATTGATCCTAGTAGCACTATAGCTTTAAAAGTGGCAGTTACTTCCATAGTATGTGTGCTTTAATGGGCAGAGAAAGCTTAATAACTTCTGAAGCCTAATCTCTTTTGATCATTACTAAATCAATGAAGAATTGCCTTTTTCAATGGGCACAAATAAACTACTTTAGGAGTGGGTTTTTTCCCCCCCTTCATTCAATCACATCCAATTCTCAGAAACTGTCTGGACAAGTCCCAGTCATTTTCTTGGCAAGACTTTTGAGAAGTGATTTTCTAGCCTGATATCTTTACCATTATATTTAACTGGCCCCTATCTCAAGTTTGCCTGTCCATATACTTGATAGGTGTGCTTAGTTATTTAGTGGCATATTCCAGGAGAAAAAGGAAAAAGTGTAAGCGTTTAAACATTGGAAATACCACCTTGACTTTGGCAATCTCGTAAGTTTTATTTCTAAAACGGTCCCATATTTCATAGTGCAACTCAGTGGTGAAATCCTCCATGGATTGCCACCGGCTCACTGCCTGCGCATGTGTGGTGCGCACCAAAAGCATGCGGCACATGTGCATGCACAGTGTGTGACAAAAGCACGCTGCACACGCATGCACGATGCATGCCAAATGCATGCTTCACACAGAAAAAGAAGGCTTGGGAAGGTAAGTAGAACAGAGAGGGAGGGAAAAGCTGTCCAACGCGATTTAGCTTCGCCAGAAAGCAGGATTTCTTGCTTTCTAGTGAATATAAACTGGGCAGCACAGCTGATCGTCGAAAATACTGGTTTGGATGAACCGGTAGCTTTTTTTTACTACTGGTTCACCGGAACGGTAGCTTATTTTTATTATCGGTTCATCCAAACCGGTAGTTTTTATCACTACCGGTTCGCTAGAACTGGTGCAAACCAGTAGCATTTCACCCCTAGTGCAACTCATTGCAAAGAGGAACTTTTCGCAAAGACCTCCTGTGCAGGGCTTGGGCTAGCTTTGAGCTGTAAAAAAGGGGAGGGGAGAAGAATGCTTTCAGTTCCCCCCCTTTTTTTGCAGTGCAAATCCACTCCCATATAGCCCAGGATTGTGGTACAGAGGAGTATTTTGGTGCATTGCTTTGAACTCTCCTGACCCTTCTTTTTGGCATACAAAATCAGTCCCATGGGGCATTCCTCATCAGCAACAGGACTAAGAAGACAGAGACAAAAGTCAGCTGGGACGGTAGAGTGCAATCTTACAGGGTGGGGTGGGAGAGTATGACTGGCCGTGTGTGTGTGTGTGTGTGTGTGTGTGTGTGTCTGAGACTTCCCAGAGCATAGCAAGCAGCCCCAGAGTTGCATCGTTCTGGAGCTGCTTGCCATCCTTCAAGGCAGGGTGCAGGATGACAAAAAAGCAGTGAAGGTGTGGGGGGTAGGTATAGGCAGGTGAGGGGGGGGGTTGGAAGCAATCCCTTACCTTCCTGAGGTTCAGGGTTGTGAGCGACCAAGCCTGGAATAACTTGGGTTGGGGTGAGTCCTCGGCTAACAACTGGTAAAATCTGTTTAATGATAGCAATGGGGATTGCTGGGGGACGGGCTGGCTTCTAAGTAATGTGTCTTCCTTTATGATTGCATCACTTGCAACAAAATTCTGGTCTCAATTATGGTTGTAAGTCGAGGACTACCTGTAATATTTTGATTTTGATCATCTGTGAGAATGATAGAAACAATGGATAAACTGTCTGGCAGAGGTCAGAGTACAATTGTTTATTTATTTATTTATTTATTTATTTAATCGTATTTATATACCGCCCTATCTCCCAAGGGACTCAGGGCGGTTTACAGGCACTAAAAACAGATAAATAGAATATAAATACAATATAAAACATTTAAAAAACTTATTCTAAAGCCCGTCCAATTAAAAATAGAAATAAAACCCAATTTAAAACCCAAAATTTAAAATCTAGCTCAGTCCTGCACAATTAAATAAGTATGTTTTAAGCCCGGCGGAAGGTCCAAGGTCCAAAGCTGACGAAGTCCGGGGTAGATCGTTCCAGAGGGTGGGAGCCCCACAGAGAAGGCCCTTCCTGGGCGTCGCCAGCGACATTGCCTCGCTGACGGCACCCTGAGGAGACCCTCTCTGTGAGGCGCGGGACGGTGGGAGGTATTCGGTCGCAGTAGGCGGTCCCGTAAATAACCCGGCCCAATGCCATGGGCGCTTTAAAGGTGGTCACCAAAACCTTGAGCGCACCGGAAGGCCACAGGAAGCCAGTGCAGTCTGCGCAGGATAGGTGTCATATGGGAGCCACGAGGGCTCCATCTATCACCAGCGCAGCTGCATTCTGGACTAACTGTAGCCTCGGATGCCCCTCAAGGGAGCCCCATGTAGAGAGCATTGCAGTAATCCAGGCGAGGCGTCACGAGTGCGTGAGTAACCGTGGATAGGGCATCCCGGTCCAGAAAGGCGCAACTGGCGTACCAGGCGAACCTGGTAGAACGCTCTCCTGGAGACGGCTGTCAAATGCTCTTCTAGAGACAGCCGTTCATCCAGGAGGGCGCCTAAGTTGCGGACCCTCTCCATCGGGGCCAATGACTCGCCACCGATGTTCAGCCGCTGATTTAGCTGACTGTACCGGGATGCCGCATCCACAGCCACTCTGTCTTGGCGGGATTGAGCTTGAGCCTGTTTCTCCCCATCCAGACCCGTCGGCCTCCAGACACCGGGACAGCACTTGATAACCGTTGGGGTGGTTCGGTGTGAAAAGTACAGCTGAGTATCATCCGCATACAGCTGATACTTCACACGAAACCACTGATGATCTCACCCAGCGGTTTCATGTAGATGTTAAACAGAAGGGTGAGAGAATCGACCCTGCGGCACCCCACAAGTGAGGCGCCTCGGGACGACCTCTGCCCCTGTCAACACCGACTGCGACCGGTCGGAGAGATAGGAGGAGAACCACCGTAAACGGTGCCTCCCACTCCCAATCCCCCAACCGCGCAGCAGGATACCATAGTCGATGGTATCGAAAGCCGCTGAGAGGTCTAATAGGACCAGGGCAGAGGAACAACCCCTATCCCTGGCCCTCCAGAGATCATCTACCAACGCGACCAAAGCCGTCTCCGTGCTGTAACCGGGTCGGAAACCGGACTGGAACGGGTCTAGATAGACAGTTTCATCCAGGTGCAAGGGAAGCTGATATGCCACCATACTCTCTACAACCTTCGCCGCAAAGCGAAGGTTGGAGACCAGACGATAATTACCTAAAACAGCCGGGTCCAGGGAAGGCTTCTTAAGGAGGGGCCTCACCACCGCCTCTTTCAAGGCGGCCGGGAAGACACCCTCCACCAAAGAAGCGATCGTAATCGCCTGGAGCCAGCCTCGTGTCACCTCCCGAGTGGCCAGCACCAGCCAGGAGGGGCACGGGTCCAGTAAACACGTGGTGGCATTCAGCCTACCCAGCAACCTGTCCATGTCCTCGGGAGCCACAGGGTCAAACTCATCCCAAAATTGTTACCATAGAGTAGGGCAGACTGCCATTTTTGAGTTGAAAAAGAGCCCTCCAAAAGATGGATTGATCCATATCAGCATTTTCCAATTTTTTCTGCAAATTTTGCAGATAATTTGAGTGATGTCTTGGAAGTTGTTTATGAAAGAGAGAACTAGGATCACAGTTTTTGTCAAGAGTTTTTAATAAAACAAGTTAAGAGCTTCTTTATATCCAAAAACGTTGAACTGGAAAAGTCAGAATGAAATGTCTCGGCTATATAAAGACACATAAATATGCAAAGCATTAAGCATTAAAAATACCCACCCAATAATCGTTTGCTTAGTGAGTTAGATGGATTATAAAATGACTAGATGGTACAGGAGGAGGCTGATAGGAATGCAGCAAGAGAACTTCCAAGCTATGACAGAGGCAAATGTGGTTGCTATTAGAAACGCGTTAAATCTCTGCAGTTCAGAGCCACCAAATATGAAGTCTGATATTACACTTGGGATAAAGGTATTTTTGGTTCTTGACATTTAAAAAAATGGTAGTAACGATATTAAGAATGCCTGAAACTTTGAATGGATAAATGACAGACAATTAAATTGCTGCCTCGCATCCGTATTTCGAAGGTGTTAAGAGTTGCATGAAAGCAGCAAAAAGCAGCTAGAGATTAACGCGTGTAATGTAACTCTTTCATCACGCAGAAGCATGACTATTGGCTGAAATATTCAAAGGAAGAGTTGCAGCTAAGTAAGATGAATTAAGAGGAAGACCATATCTGAATGCCATACTCCAAATGCCTGGAGTGGAGCTCTGTACCATAAATGCTATTGACAGCCATCTGTCAAAATCCCCATTTCTTTCCATTTGCATACATTCCTGTGATAGTGTCTGCCTTTGAGTTTCTCAGCCTAAATAAAGACATAGGTAGGTGAACTTCTTGCTTTCCCAAATGAAGGCAAATATATGTGTCCCAGGATAATGCTGCAGGATCCAATCTGGGTCGGTTACGGAAACCAGAGGTTTTGCCTTCCGAGCTTATATGGACTCATGCTGGAGCCCATCTTCAGGGAATTTCTTTCTAGCTAGGTGACCGATCCAGATTGGTTCTTGCTTTCCCTCCAGGAACGCTAACAGGACACAGTGAGGAGTGAGGGAATTATATTATATTATATTATATTATATTATATTATATTATATTATATTATATTATATTATATTATATTATATTATATTATATTATATTATATTATATTATATTATATTATATTATATTATATTATATTATATTATATTATATTATATTATATTATATTATAATTATATTATACATAAATATAATTATATTATATTATATTAATTAGAAGTACTACACTGACCTTTCTTACTTCCTAAGGTATTCACTGTTTCCCATCTCTAACTTAAACTTCCAAATCGCATGAGCATTTTTGTTCCAGGTTTCAGGAGGAAATTAGTGGTGATGATGATGGTGATGAAACTATTCAGTAAGTTTAATGGTATACACCAAAATGCACAAACAAACTTCTAAAAAATCCTGGGTTTATCCATTTTCATGTTATTATATTTTAATCATTACAGCCCTCCCTTTTTTTGAAAGGGCAGGACCTAGCCTCTAAAAGCCTCTAAAAGATTGCTTATTGTGGTTTAATTATTTTTCATCAATAAAAGATGAACACAAATCTTAATTTTTCAATACTTGCACAGTGTAGTTCTTGTTTGTAAGCAAGACTCCGTTGGGAATTAATTGGCAGGTATTTTATACCCAGTGATTACGCACTTTTCAAATTTTATTATTTGTAAATGTCAGCACTTTAAAAAATGCCAATATTCTACCAGGATTCATGTAATAAAAACTGGATGAATTATTAAATAATGGCTGTGTAGATCTTTACAGATAATTTGGAGAAAATGCTGCAGAATACACAGAAGCATGAATATAGCACAGGTCTGAAACTCTAAAGCAGAGTTGCCCAATCCCTGGTCTGTGGCTCAGTACTAGGACATGGTCTGTTGAGAACTGTTGAGAAACTGTGTCAGAGTTTGTTGCAGCACGCACAATCAGACTTAATTAAATAATTCTGCAGGATTCAACTATGTAAGAAACTTCCCATACAGCAGAATTCAGCATACAATATCAGGAACACAGAAGCAATATTCATAGAAGCAACTCATTACAGAGTACAGAGATACAGAGATACAGAGGCTCCCATTACAGAGGCCAAACCAACTCTTATATACAGTTCAGCAAGTCTAAGCCACGCCCAGACTCCAAACTGTCTCTTATGGCCCCATACAAACAAATACTATGTTTCAGTTTCCAAACAGTCCCCACTGGCTGACCTGTTACCAAGTCTATCCAAACAGTTCCCATTGGCTGATCTGTTGCCTATTGCAGTCTATGAATATTCATACTCTGACAAACTGGGCCACACAAGCAGCGGGTGAGCACGTGAAGCTACATTTGTGCAAGTGGTGTGTGCACATGCGAAATCATCCCCTCTCCACTCTCCTTCACCAGTTCACAGAGCCGGAGAGGTTGGGGATCACTGCTCCAGAAAATTGCAGCTGCCATGAGATCCTAAGTAGAAACTCAGCTGCTTTAAAGAGCAGATTTAATCTCACCCCCACATGCTTTCAAAATATATTTTTGGAATCGAAGCATTACACGTTGTGCAATTACATATGCTTCTGTATGTGTGAGTGAGTGAGTGAGACAAGAGAGAGAGAGAGACTTTGACAACATATTTCCAATTTATCTACCACCCACTAAAATCAAGGAAATGTTTGTTAGCAGCCATTTATGTAACAGAAATAATAGCTAATCTATGAATATTTGGCAGTCTTGGTGATATATAAATATGATAAATATCAATCAATTAAAATTTATGTATGACCCAAGATAATATATAATAAATATATAAGTACAATTCTAAGTCTATGAATTTGAGGGAGGGGCAGTGTGCTTCCTGTCTCCTATGATAAAAATTTTAGCTCCTGGAAGGTAGTTTCATATTTTAATCCAGACTGGGATCTATCCATTGAGTGATTGAGAAACATCTATATGTACAAATGTGGAGATAATTTCACCTAAAATAGGATAAAATTCTTGTAACCAATACCTGATCTGTAATCTAGCAACCAAAACGGCTGATACGAATCCAATTTCTAATGAGTAAACTACAGAGAAAGAAATGTAGCATTGTTGTAGAAAAAATCTATTCAATAAAAAGTATGTATACAAACAGCTTCCAAATTAGGCATTTTTAAAAAAAGATACTTTTCCGAGTTCCACAGTGTAGAATTTTTTGGTCAATATTTTCTGATCTGGTAATTAATACATGTTCTGTGGCTGCAGAACTACCTCCTGATAAAAGTGCCAACGGTTGAGGTTTTCTCTTGATAATTCTCACCTTTTCCTATGTAATAAATACTGTGGATCAGCTTATTGGCTTTTTTGCCTGCCACTATCCAACAACCGCTCTCCCTGGTCCAAAGATCTTGCACTTCCTGAAAATGGTGTGTGTGTTTGTGTGTCAGGTCATTACCGGTTCATTCATGTGCACACGTGGTGCGTCTGGGTGGGTGGGTGGAGCCTCCCACCGCCGCCACTACTGGTTTTTCCGATCCGATGAGAACCGGTAGAGCCCACCACTGGTGTGTATGTATGTATGTGTGTGTGTGAGAGAAAATGAATTTAACCAGCAGTTGTGCAAGCAAGTCAGGCATTCTGCTTTCTCAGAATGGGCCTACTTGGACAGCCAAGAAGCAGTCCACAGTAGAAAGTCAAAAAAAGAAAGAAAGAAAGAAAACTCCCAAGGGGCACTGCCTTTAATGGAACGTTTTGAAAACATTAGAAACTTTAGAAAAAAAGCCATTGAAATGTATAAATTGATTTTATGGAAGAGACCTACTTTTTTATTAAGTTGGCACATTGGAAAGTGCACTGCCTTATAACTGGAGAGGCAAACTACTGAGTTAATTTACATGTTACCTAAACCCTGCAGTTGGTGAAATGCCAGCTACCTATTATGGGACTTTTCTAAAAAAAGAGGCTTGTCCCCATTCTTAGTTCTATGATAGAAAAAAAGCTTTCAGAGAAATAGGAATTGGAATTAGATATATACCTATTCTATTCCACATAACAATATCTTTATAGAGCAGCGGTCACCAACTGGTGGTCCCTGGACCACTGGTGATCAGTGAGAAAATTTGGTTCTTTGCAGAAAAAATATTTGCATTTTTAATATTGCACTAAATCAGGGGTCCTCAAACTACGGGACCTGGGACGGATACGTGCAATGAACATTTGTGTTGCTGCAGAGATTCTCTCTCTGCGAGGTTTTTTTGTGTGGGTTGGAGTGGGGCAGAAATTCTGACTTGGGGTCTGCTTCAGTCTCCTGGTGCAGGGCTTTGGGTGAAGGCTGGAGGGAAGTGCCTCTGGTGGTGAAGAGCTGGAGGACCTTGTTCCAGTGGGACTGCATCATGGCCTGGAATTGGCTGGCCATCTCAGCCCGCTGAGCCTCCAGGCTCTGGTACCCGGCCTTGCGCTCCCGCAGGTCTTCCCTCTGCTTGGAAAGCCTATGCTCGTAGTCCTCAATGAGGTGCTTCTCAGATCCAATTTGAACTGAGCTGTTTTGCCAACTCTTTCTCATGGTAGCTGCTTAGCTCCAACAACTGCTTCCTGTTGGGGCCCTAAGGAGCCCGGGCGGGGAGGCAAGGAGTTGGCTACACCCACCCAGTCACATGACCACCTAACCACGCCCACCCAGCCAGTCATTAGGCAGATCATATTAGTGTCCACGGGATTTAAAAAGGCTATAGGCATTATAAAAGAAAAATTGCACCCTGATCAGATTTGAGACATTTTTATAACTATAGAAATATTAATTCCAAACAATGTGTGGTTTTAAAATTTAGATGCAGCCTTGAAATACTGATCTGAATTCTGAACATGCGCAAATCATTTTCATTCTGGATCCATCTTGGAGAAGTCCTAGAATGGTGTATAAAGAATATTTATATATTTTATTTGTATGATTACCCATCTTATCTAAGCGACTCTGGACAGCTCACAATAGATAAAAACAATGTATAATGTGCAGAACGGACTATGTGTTAGAGAAAACCTGATTTTCTTTAAAGGAAAGTAACACGACTTTCTTTTGCCAAGAAAATGTGACAATTTTCCTAATATTTTATATTTATGCAAAAAAGCTTTACACCGAAGGGAACATTTTCTTGCTCAACATTTTTGGCTAACTTGTATTTAGATTCCCATAGCAATTTACTAATTCTCTGCTTTATTTTCACAACAATTAAAATGAAGGATAACCGTGTCCGTTTACCTGTGGGTTCTGTATCAGCTGCTCTGAGGATTGTTTGAAGATGAAATATATTTGGACATTGTAATAGCCATCCAGTGCAGTTATTAATTTCCATTTTTAAACAGACTGGATTTACTAATATTAGTACTCATTTTTCTTTTTATAGAAACACATTTACAGTGTTTCAAATTATAAAATTTAAGCGCCATTTCATTAAATAGTACCTACTGTACAAAATGGACCACTGGAAAATAATGAAATTTTAGATTGAAAATATTTTCTGCTAAAATATTATTTTTTATCTAAACACTGATGATGCAACGAATATAAGTTTAATATTTACTACTCTGACCTATTCTTAAGAATAATTCAGTGTGAATGCAGACCATATTGTAACTATACTATTCCTCAAAAGATAGTCTTTGTTTTAGCATTCAGTGACAAATAATGAAATTCGATGTTAGCTATCTTTTTTTTAAAAAAAAATATTAAATAAACATTAAAACAATGGACACGGTGCGACCATCCTGGCTTTGTCATTTCCATACGTATTTTAACATAACTACAGATACAATTCCCACTCAACGTACATTGTTAGTTTGGTATTATAAACATATCCCTTATCCTCATTTGAATATTTGTCTAAGTTTCAGTTCTACGAATTGTCAATATTTTCTGTATCTGATATTACCCCCCCCCCCGAAGAAGAGATAATAAAGAAAATAATGGCTTGTGCAGAAATGGACAGACCAACACTAGAACTTAAAAATAAAGGTGAGACAGAGTATTACAAAATTTGGAACAAAATGTACCAATGGTTGGAAATGAGGAAAAAGAGTTGATGCTAGCTATCCTTGTTTGATGGATAAAGTTGCTCCTTGTTTAGCAACTGAGTTCCATTCCAATGACCATGTCATTAAATGAAATGGTCAGTAAGTGTGTGTGTGCGTCTGTGTGTGTGTGTGTGTGCATGTGTGCGCATGTGTGTGTGTGTGTGTGTGTGTAAGAGAGAGGGAGACAGAGACATAGAGAGATTGAAATGATGGCTGGTTGCTGCAACCATTGCCTTACACAATGTAAGCCGCCCTGAGTCTTCGGAGAAGGGCGGGATATAAATGTAAATTAAAAAAAAATGTAAAAAAAAAACCAACCCTCATGTAGATGAAGTTCTATCATGGAGCATTATTCTCACTCTGGTGTATGCTGTTGTCAGCCTCAAAAAATTCGGTCATAAATGTGCATAATGGTTGGAAAAATGAATTTATTACCATCATATTTGCAAAAGATTGCTGAGATACTTGCTGTAGGAGGCATGGCTGTATAATAAAATATTATTCTCATTTAATACACCAGGCTAATATTGCTTAACTGTTGAGTGCATGTAAAAATACTTGCAAGTAAAATCTTCCAAATCTACTGGGTACATTGAGATGAAGATAAAAATGAAAAGTTGTATAAGATGAACAATATACTTTTGTTACTACATCAGCACAATGTAGGAAAAGTGCTTAAGAATAAGGCCAAACAAAATAAGACATCTACTATAGGAAAAAGATGATGAAGCCTAGTTCAGGTTTTGTATTTAAGCAGTTGCTCAGTGTTGGAATCCCCGTATGCATTTCCAAAGAAAACACAGGGACCCTCCAAGCTAGATCTTCTTTTTTAGTAATAAGCAGCAGAAAGAAGATGGGCTATGTGTAACATCAGAGGCACTCTCTTTGATCCAATTGTTTAAAGGAGGACTGCTATATTTGCACTGAAGGCACCACTAGATTGCAGCATGGTCTTTCTGTTGCCATCCAGGTTTTTGCAGCCTAGATCTGGAAGACCTAATTTGTCACCTGTAAAGCAATAAGGTATGATTTTATCATAGTGGAATTGATAAAACTGAAAACGGTCATCTTACTGTACCTTTGTTGCTTATATCCTTACGATTTATATTGATATTGATTGTTTCCCAGTATGATTTGATTGCTTATTGTATCGTATGACTGTCACTGGGTGTTGTGCCTTGTGATTCTTGAGGAGTGTATCTTGTCTTTTTATGTATTTGGATATGCACCAAATCACACTTGGCCAATAAAGAATTCTCTTCTCTTCTCTTCTCTTCTCTTCTCTTCTCTTCTCTTCTCTTCTCTTCTCTTCTCTTCTCTTCTCTTCTCTTCTCTTCTCTTCTCTTCTCTTCTCTTCTCTTCCATCCCATCCCATCCCATCCCATCCCATCCCATCCCATCCCATCCCATCCTATTCTTACAGGCCCATACATTGATTGTGCCAAATAATTGGGGTACTGCCATAATGTTTTTCTTAAACAAGAAAGGCAAATAAGATGTAGCTGCAAATGATCATACCATAAGCCTATGTGTTGTGAAGACAGTCGGTGCTAAACCCTTAAGAGAGAAGAGAATGGACTGAATATAACTGAAAAAGTCCTGGCAGATCATTAGGCTGGGTTTAGAGCCAGCCACAGCATCAAAGACTGAGTATTAAAAGATTGAAACATTCAACTGAAAAACATTTCAGCAAATTAGAAAGCTGTATACTGCATTGTTGATTTTAAAAACTGACCCAATTTCTAGAGGACACATTACAACACATAAAGTACAGTATTAAACCTATCAGTTGAATGCTATTCCTTAATACAGTGCTTCTCAACTTTGACAATGGCTGGCTGTGGAATTCTGGGAGCTGAAGTCCACACATCGTAAAATCGCAGAGGTTGAGAAACATTGCCTTAATGTACAAAATGCATGAGGATTCTAGTAAAAATCTTGAGATGCTCTATATGAGGTCATCTGGCAAAAGATGTTTCAAATGATAGAGGAGTTAGACAAGAGTGCTTTCTTTCTGGTTTCAACATTTGTCAATCTATATATAAACTCTATTTTCCTTCTTGAATTATTACCACTATCTCCTAAAGTTGGTAGGCAGGCATTTATCAATTTTATTTTATGTAAATGATGCTGTGTTACTGTGTTAGACATCAATTGGATTAAGACATGATTTCCAGGCTCTTTTATCTTACTGCAATCAACAGCCATTACAAATAAATTATGAAAAGACTAAAGTAATGTCTTTTTAAAAAGGGACCTAAAATCAGAAAGTGGATGTTAAATAATTACAGGCTAGAGTATGTGTCTGGGTGCAGATAGTAGATTATATTATGTCCTCAGTGATTTATGAAGACTATATTTAGCATGCTATCATTCTAATGGTGGTCAATTTATATCTGCTGCAATAAAGATGTACCTTGCTAAATCCTGAACACAACTGCTGTTTATAATATAATTTGGCCTTATACTAACCCAGCAAAACAAGCACTGAAGTTCCTAAAAAGTAAATAAATCTAATTTTCACATTATTTTACAAACGCAGCCTATCTATTGGAAATAGAGATAATAAATAAAGTCACAATAATGGCTGGATATTTTTGAACTATGTCTGAAGTCACATTTTTGTTGCTACTGATTTAATTCTCCTGGTACTAATAGATAGGCTTCCCTCTAGCTGGAAATGTTTATGGTCAAATGGTCAGTAATTACTGCCTCTCCTTGTATTGCTATGCTTTAATGGGACATGCAAAAGCCAAGTCAAGGATTAAATAAAGTGTTTAGGGTATGGACTGGGAAATATGAATTATGCAAAGCATTTTTTTTCACTCTGCGTATTTGCATACCACAACATTTAAAGGGAGTTTGAAAAAAGTGCCACTATCATACAATAATCCATTCAATACAATATCTTTTAAAATTGATCTTTCATTCATTTATTCTTCTTATATGGCTATCTACTTGTCATATAGTTACCACTCAGAAGGTAACAGAGGTTTTAAAAGAGTAAAAATACATGTAGGAATTAACAGCAAACACGCAATGTATGCAGTGGTTTTTTTACTACCAGTTCTGTGGGTGTGGCTTGGTGGAGGTGGCGTGGCTTGGTAGGCGTGGCTTGGTGGGCATGGCAGGGGAAGGATACTGTAAAATCTCCATTCCCTCCCCACTCCAGGGGAAGGTTACTGCAAAATCCCCATTTCCTCCCAAACAGCTGGGACTTAGGAGGCAGAAAATAGATACGGGCCGGGCCAGTCAGAATTTTTACTACCAGTTCTCCGAACTACTCAAAATTTCTGCTACTGGTTCTCCAGAACCAGTCAGAACCTGCTGAAACTCACCTCTGAATGTATGGCATTGGGAACAATAACTTACACATTAAAATAGCTTGCAGTGCCCAGTCCTGGATAAAAGAATAAGGTCTTTAGAACATTTCTCAAAGTTGGCAGTATTGGTGGGAGTCACCCAATTTTAGAGATGTTGTTTCACTGGGCAAGGGCAGAAAGAGAAGGGATGCTTCCCGATACCCATAAAATGACATTGTTTAATAGATTTATTTATTTACTTACTTACTGTGCTTACAGGCAAGTCCAATCAGAATTGACTTAGAAGCAACCACCCATGTATGTTGTATTGCAATTTCTACAAATCCAATCACACTCACTAATAGTTACTATTCCTAAAGCCAGGAAGGTCAGATAAATGTTATATAAACATCTTTTATCAGATGTGAAGGTTACAGCAACATTTATTAAATAGCTCTGTAACATTCAACAAAGGATTATGTTACTAGCTGGGAAAAAATAACCACTTGGAGATAGGCTCCTGAATTTATTGAAAAATGTATTAGAATGTTGTCTTTGTGGTCCATTCTCATAATGATATTATTCTTTTGGCCAAGGGCTAAGAAACAACAACCTTCTAATCTCTTCTCTAGCTTCCCCTCTTTCAAAATTTTCTCTTCTAGTTTTCAAAGTTCATTTTGAAGACACACAGGGTGGCCAGTAAAACAATTTTATCAGTATGAAACCCACCCACCCTCGCCCCAAAACCCCTAAGATATTGATATTACAGTATGTGAATATCTTTCCACAATATTTAGTGAAAGAGTGCAGTGAAGAGCAACAAAACATTTGGAAGCTAAAACATACAATGAAAGGTTGAGGCAACTAGGTATGTCTAGACCAGTGGTAGTCAACCTGGTCCCTACCGCCCACTAGTGGGAGTTCCAGCTTTCATGATGGGCGGTAAGAGTTTTGTCCAATACTGAACCACTTTCCTTTCTTTTAATTTAATTTAATTGACTTTTTTTAAAAAAATTCATAGCATTATTTAAAAACATTTTCATCAAGTTTTCATAAAATTCCCTGTGACAATTTAAATTTCTGAAAATTTATTTGTATCACTCGCGCATAAGTTTAGTTCGCGTTACATAAGTGAAACTAAATGGCGCTATAGTGTGACCACAAACAAAAGAACCTCATCCCAGAATAGCTCGCTCATCTCCCCCCACACCATCCAGCTGTAACAGACAAGCAGAGCTGGTAACCGGCGCCCCCCTCTAACCCAATCCATGATGCATGAGAGGCATGCGCAGACGATGATACACGGCGCATTACTGTGGAACTGGTGGGCGGTTAGAAAATTTTACTATTAACAAAGATACAAAAGTGGGTGGTGGGTATAAAAAGGTTGACTACCCCTGGTCTAGACTAATGAAGAGAAGGACTAGAGGTGATACAATAGCAGTCTTCCAATACTTGAGGGGTTTTCACAGAGAAGAGGGAGTCAATGTATTCTCCAAAGCACCTGAAGACAGGACAGGAAGTAAAAGATGGAAACTAATCAAGGAGAGAATCAACCTAGAACTAAGAAAAAATTTCCTGACAGTGAGAACAATTATCAGTGGAACTGCTTGCCTCTGGAAGTTGTGGGTGCTCCATCAGTGGAGGTTTTCAATAACCATTTTGTCCGGAATCGTATAGGATCTTCTGCCATGGGCAGAGGGTTGGACTAGAAGACCTCAAAAAGGTCCTTTCTCTTTGCTATTATTCTATGTTCTATTTTCTTTTACAGATCACCCTTATAAACAGTAAAACCGAAAGCCATCAATAGAAAATATTTTACATTTTCATCTTTAAAATAATGCTGCTGTAAAGAGAAGGCTATAAGCCGTTGGAGATAGTCCAGGTCAAGAAACAGACACCACGAATTTAACTGGCACTATAATTTATTGATATATTGTAGGCTGTAGAACAGAATCTTGAAAGCCTGAGTGTTTTTTTTCCTTTCCCTCCCTTTTATCCACTGGGGAGATAGGGCAGAGTCTGTTTGTGTTTTTATTTTTTATTTTATTTTTTCCCCAGCTTAAAACACATTTTTGTAACTGTTGCTGTGTAACTGTTCCAAGGTCATCTATGTGGCTAACTACAAAGGCAGAGGAATAATTTGGAAGAAGGACCTATGGAAATTAGAATCCTCTTTTTAAAAAAAATGTTCAAACCATTTTTGTTTTCCATTTCAAACATTCAGCAATGACGGGTTTCTCTATACTATATTCCTGCTTCACTATTTAGAGTAACATTGTTCAAACTATCAAATCAACATTTTTAACAGGATTCTTATTATGAATCTGATGACCAGTAAAAGGAAGCTGATGAGCAATAAAACTTGTAGCTTTACTACCTTATGTGGAAGAACACGTATGTATCTTTTTTGCTGCTTGGTATGTGGAAAAAGAGAATTTAAAAAGTCTTATAAACTGTATTTTTATTAATTCCATACTGGAATTCCCAGTGACTTTGGATATATTTCTGTTGACTCCTAAAACCTTGTACTGCATTTTAGTGTGTGTATGTGTGTGTATGTATACACTATATGTGCACACATAACTATAATAGTTGAATGAAAAGTATGTCTCCAGTCAGTTATAAGTTGCCAACAGATGGGACTACTGATGTGCTGGAAATTTTGATGTGTTCATTCGTGGCAAGAGATTGCTGTGAAAAAAAGGTTGTGCGGTTCTTTAAGAAATACACCATGACTGAAATTTTGAATGCTCAAGGTGGTGATTATGTGGAGAAATGACTGTGAGTAACAAAAAAGTTCATTTCAAGACTTATTTTCCTATTCCATTTATTAAAATACTATATTTGATCTAAATAAGAGGAATTACTTTTTGTTCATAGATAGGTAGGTTCTTTCTTTACATAATTTAACTTACACTACAGAGTTGAGCTATTTTGATGACAAGGCAAAAATTACTTCCAAAAAAAGAGTCCCCATACATATATTTAACATAGTGTCTTCTATCTGGTGGCCTCCAGATAGGCAAAAACTAGAAATTCCACTAATGGCTAGAATCAACAGAAGTCATGACTTCTAATCATTCTAGCCATTAGTGGAATTTCTAGTTTCTAGTTGGGAATTTCAGGAGTTGAACCCCAATTCATGATTTTGCATGTGTATCTAAAATCTCTTTTGTGAGATGACCAAAATCAAACTTTTAATGGACCTCTGACATACTATAATAAAAAGAAATATGAAACACTTCTGTCTTTGTTCTGCTATTGCATATTTTATCTATTGGAAATTAGATTATTATACTAGGGATTTTCTACTATTTCAGACTTCCTCCTTTGTTATTTCTATTGCAGCCTAGCTCAATGGATATTTCTGATTAGATTTTAATGTTGTGATTGGTTTCAAAATTTTGCGGGGTTTTTTTTTCTTACCACAGGTTTTAAGTACTAATTTTCAAAAGCAACCATACTCTCTAACAGTGTGGGAGAAATCTACAAGGATATAATAGATCAGTGAAAAATAAATTAATTTCTCTGCCACAAAAAAGGGAAAATGACAGGTACAGTGGCGCTGCATTCTTTCCATTTTAGTCAATTTTTGACTGCATCTCCAACGATCCATCTGTTAAGCTACTGAAGTTCGCAGATGACACAACAGTGATTGGTCTCATTCGAGACAATGACGAATCCGCATATAGAGGAGAGGTCGAACGACTAGCCTTGTGGTGCAACCAAAACAATCTGGAACTGATCACACTCAAAACCGTAGAAATGGTGGTAGACTTTAGGAGAAACCCTTCCATACTTCCACTCTCACAATACTAGACAACACAGTATCAACAGTAGAAACCTTCAAATTTCTAGGTTCTATCATATCGCAAGATCTAAAACGGACAGCTAACATCAAAAACATCATTAAAAAAGGACAGCAAAGAATGTTCTTTCTGCGCCAACTCAGTAAGCTCAAACTGCCCAAGGAGCTGCTGATTCAGTTCTACAGAGGAATTATTGAGTCTGTCATTTGCACCTCTATAACTGTCTGGTTCGGTTCTGCAACCCAATAAGAAAAACACAGACTTCAGAGGATAATTAGAACTGCAGAAAAAATAATTGCTATCAACCTGCCTTCCATTGAGGACTTGTATACTGCACGAATCAAGAAGAGGGCCGTGAAAATATTTACAGACCCCTCGCATCCTGGACATAAACTGTTTCAACTCCTACCCTCAAAACGACACTATAGAGCACTGCACACCAGAACAACTAGACACAAGAAGTTTTTTCCCAGAGGCCATCACTCTGCTAAACAAATAATTCCCTCAACACTGTCAAACTATTTACTAAATCTGCACTACAATTAATCTTCTCATCGTTCCCATTACCAATCTCTTTCCATTTATGACTGTATGACTATAACTTGTTGCTGGCAATCCTTATGATTTATATTGATTTATTGACCATCATTTGTGTTGTAAATGTTGTACCTTGATGAACATATCTTTTCTTTTATGTACACTGAGAGCATATACACCAAGACAAATTCCTTGTGTTTCCAATCACACTTGGCCAATAATTTTTTTTTTATCAAATATATTGGTGGTAATTGCCTCTTGAAATGTTTCTGAAGTCAGAATGCATCTGGCAATTTTTCACAATGAAGAATAACTGTCTTAGTACTAAGATTATTTTCTTTGTGTAAAACGAAGATTTATCTATTTATTTATAAAATGTATTATGGCCATCCAACTCACTCACAGTGATTTTGGGCAGTTTACAGAAGTAAAACCCCAAATACAAAACTCCCCTCAAACAAACCACTTGATAGGTTCTGTATCCCCCTGTGATCTCCAGTCTTCCAGATAAAACCAGATCTTCAGGGCCTTTTGAAAGAGTAACAAGATGGGAGACAATCTCATCTCTGCATGGATGATGTTCCACAAGAAGGGAGCCACCACATAGAAGACTCTTCTTGGTTCCACCAGGTGGACCCCCTTAATAGAGGGTACCTATCCTTTGGGTCAGATAGATGTAACAGAGAAAAGACCATTCTTTAAACAACCTGACCCAAACCATGTAGGATTTTAAAAGTAATAATCGGCACTTTGAATTGGACATAGAAGCAAATTAACAACCTATATGACTCCTGCAACAGAAGTGACACATATGCAAATCTACACTTGCACAAAACCATGTGGGTTGCCACACTTTGAACCAAATGAAGCTTCTAGATACTTTCAAGGACAGCCCCATGTAGAGGGCATTGCAGGATTCAAGACAGCAGGTGACTAGGATGTGGGTCACCATGAGCAGGGCTTATTGGTCTAAGAAAGGACATAACTGGTGCACAACCCACAGTTAAACAAAGACCCTGGTGGCCACAACTGCCAAATGCTCCTCAAACAGGAGTTGTGATCCAGAAGAACCCCCGGATAACATATTGGGTAGGGTTGGGGAAGTGCAATCCATCCAAGACCAAAGATGGCAATTTCCCATAGGCCCAAAGAACCCCAAAGCCAAAGCCATTACATCTTGCCAGAGTTCAATTTCAGCCTATTACTCCCCACCCTTAAAAGCATCCAAGGTCACAACATTGCTTAATTTACCATAGGTTGAGACACATATCTGAATAACATCAGCATACGAGGATACAATATCTCACCCCATGGTGATGCATGATCTCAATGGTTTCAGTAGATGTTAAACGTAAGCAGAAAAAGTACTGAACCCTTCAGGACCATGCAAAGCAGGGGGAGAGGTCTAGACACACACTCCCTATCAACACCAACTAAAAACAGCCACAGGGGAAGGAAGTTAATCAAGCCAACACTCTGCTCCCTATTCTTAACCTCCAAAGCCACTCCAGAAGGATATCATCCTTGGATGGTATCCAAGACCAAGAAGTCAAGGCAAGACAGGATGGATGCATTACCCCATCTAGGTCCCATCCAATATCATCAAAAAGCACGATACTGTTTCAGTCCCATATTCAGGCTTGAACTCCAACTGAAAAGGAGGCTCCTTTCATAATCCATTTCATCCAAGAGCGTCTGGAGCTTCAGCACAACCACCTTCTCAACAATCTTCTTTAAAAAGGGAAGGTTGGAGACTAGCTATGATCTCTTAAGAAGAGTGTAGACCACACCAGTCCTTCCCACACAGATGCATTAATCACTGTTGGAACCCACCCACATGTCACCTCCAGTGGTGGGTTTCAAAAAAATTTCTACCAGTTTGTGGGCATGGCTTGGTGTGGCGTGGCTTGGTGGGCGTGGCAGGGGAAGGATACTGTAAAATCTCCATTCCCTCCCCACTCCCAGGGGAAGGTTACTGCAAAATCCCCATTTCCTCCCGATCAGCTGGGACTCAGGATGCAGAGAATAGATGGGGGCGAGGTCAGTCAGAGGTGGTATTTACCGGTTCTCTGAACGACTCAAAATTTCCGCTTCCGGTGATCCAGAACTGGTCAGAACCTGCTAAAACCCACCTCTGGTCACCTCCCAGGAAACTTTCACAAGCTACGAGGGACATGGATCTAAGATATAGGTGATTGCCCTCATACTCCCTAGGATCCTGTTCACTTCTTCAACAGCAACAAGGTCAAATCATTTTCAGTTATGTGACTATCATCTGATAACAATTAAAAACAAAACAGGATAAAACAAGAACATTCTTTAAAAAAATAACCAACATTAACGACATATAGTAGCTTCTGAGAATATTTATAAGGACTTGTATTTACATCAGCCATGAAACGGGCTCACCCACATTGCCAGAGCTCCAGGCTAGAAAGTAAAGGCAGGTTTTTAATAACTTGTGAAAGGGCAGCAGAGCCTTTTTTGAGCCTGCAGATCTTCCCATTCTTTGCCTTTGTCCCTCTCACCAGCTGTCTTTCTCTTTTCTAATGCACAAAGAACTTAGAAACTGGCCATTCTTCAGACAGCATGTCAGATACAGGGGAGCGCATACCTTTCATCTCCTACTCAAACTTTAATGGCACAAGTATTATTTTTTCAGTTCTGGAGAATGCTCGAGCTGCCATTGATCTCCAGAAGGCTGTTTGCTGCCCTTTGTTATACCTACTTTTGTCATACAATTATGATAAAGTATTTTATCCTGGAGGCAGGAGGAAAGGGAATCTCATTTAAATCTAACTAAACCACTGAAAAATGAAACTAATCCAATCTGATAATTGGGGTCCTCTCTGGAAGACTTCACAATTCCTTCAACATATATTTGAGAATGTAGATATTCAACACCAAGACCAAATACTGGAAAAGAATGAATCTTATGCTTCCGCATATGTTCCTTTAACAAATCTCACTCCTAAATGTTATCACTGACAATTGTGATACAAGTAGACATACGACCACAACTAAGCCCAAAAGTTTTGTTGCTAAGTGAGACATTTGAGTTTTGCCTGACTTTATGACGTTGCTTGTAACAGTTGTTAAGTGAATCACAGAGTTGTTAAGTGAATCTGGCTTCCCCATTGACTTTGCTTGCCAGAAGGTTGCAAAAAGTGATCACATGACCCCAGGACACTGCAACCGTCATAAATACGAGTCAGTTGCCAAGCATCTGAATTTTGATCAGGTGACCACGGGAATGCTGCAATGGTTCTAAGTGTGAAAAATGGTCATAAGTCACCTTTTTCAGTGGTGTTTTAACTTTAAACGATCACTAAACAAATGGTTGTAAGTGGAGGACTATTCTGTAAATTTCTGATGCTTAGGGAGAAAGGGGAGGGGGCAAATTAAATATATGATATTACTTAAAGTTTGTCTTGTCCTTTCATGAGGATCTCTTCTCTCCCTCCTATTTGGAATAAGGTTGTGCACATGCACAGCAGTAACAAGCCCTCTCTAATTTGGCTACTGCAGGAGTCAAAAAGAAAGCTGTGAAAATATTTACAGACCCCTCACATCCTGGACATAAACTGTTTCAATTCCTACCCTCAAAGCGACGCTATAGAGCGCTGCACCCCAGAACAACTAGACACAAGAACAGTTTTTTCCCAAAGGCCATCACTCTGCTAAACAAATAATTCCCTCAACACTGTCAAACTATTTACTAAATCTGCACTACAATTAATCTTCTCATCGTTCACATCACCCATCTCCTTCCACTTATGACAGTATGACTGTAACTTTGTTGCTGGCAATCCTTACGATTTATATTGATATTGATTGGTTCCTGATTGCTTATTTGTGGCCTATGACTATCATTAAGTGTTGTACCTTATAATTCTTGATGAACTTTTCTTTTATGTACACTGAGAGCGTATGCACCAAGACAAATTCCTTGTGTGTCCAACACACTTGGCCAATAAAAATTCAATTCAATTCAATTCAATTCAATTCAATTCAATTCAATTCTATTCTATTCTATTCTATTCTATTCTATTCTATTCTATTCTATTGAAAATGTTTCTCTTTAGTTATGCCACATAAGGCCTGCAGAAATCCAGACAAACTGCTAGGTGACATTAAATATTTAATCTTTTGAATTTAGCCTTCATCCAGGTTTTTGAAGTTGATGGTATATCTATTCCTTCACCAGTAAGAAGGGCAACAGAGAAAGAAAAGGCCAGCTGCAAGGCAAAGTAGAGCCCCTGTATGGTCTGCTTCTAATCCAAGTTGTGTTGAGACAGTGACTGACTCAGCAGCAGTGGCCAAGGAATTAATTCTGAGAATATGATAAAGGAATGTGTGAGTGAATATTGCAAAAAAGGTATTGGAAATGGCTCTGAATTCAATGAAACGGTCCAAGTACAGATTTTTAATATAATCCATTTCGGATCAGCGGCTTGAATCAGACCAGACATAAAAATCAATGTTTTTTTTTTGTTTACATTTATATCCCGCCCTTCTCCGAAGACTCAGGGCGGCTTACAGTGTATAATAATAAACATCATATCACTAATCTCAATCTATCTTTATTATGGTCACAGGCCGGCAAATAAAAGTATTAAAATAATAATAGTTAAAAAACAAAAACAAAAGGCAGACGTAATAATATATTGCGATTGGTGATGGATTAACAGTAACAGTGAACAATTAAAATTTGCCTCATTTTACATTCAGCATAGCAAAATTTGGCCGCATTCAGAGAAACTACTTCATACTGATCTGAAAACATTAGCTGAAAAAGATCAGTATTTCCTGGATATTTTATTAGGTAAAATATGGTATTTATTAAGATATTATAAATTGAGTCCGTGAGTCCTTAAAGAAAATGCAGTATAGCAGTACAGCAGAGTGTGAGTTATAGCTTCAATGGGCCCTTGTCCACAGGGGCACAGTCTCCATTCATATAGTATTTTTTGAATTGCCCCTCCAAAATTATTGTGGGAAGTGCTTTGCAGCGTGCTAAGGTTAATGCCCTTCAGATTTGGGGGACAGTTATTTGATATAAATATCTCATTGCTTTAAAAAGAGAGTTAAATGGCTGAAATAAACATACTTGAGAAGAGCAACCTGATCTTGTTGGATTTCCAGATCTTTAATAGGTTGTTTAAGTGCACAAATCGTCATGACAAGTATTTCCCTGGAGGAACCAAGACACTGGAGTTTTTGTGAAATAGTCCTGAACCATACTGATTTAAATTTGTTGTCTATAAGGCGAGAACTCAAACCTATACAGAAAAAAGTAGTTTTAACCAAAATGCAAAAAAGTCTAAATGTACTTATTTAGATTTTGGCTAGTCCTGCTTCAATCCTTAGTACTGCATTTGGGATGCAGTGCACTGCCTGAAATATGGCTCAGAGGAATTTGGATTGTACCCTTTCCAGAGGAGTAAAACAGGAGTAAGTTCCCAGCTGAGCGCAAAGAGTAATTGTCCGTGAGCAATACAAATCAAGATGCACAGCTGTCAATGTTCAGTTCCTTGTACTATGAATCCAAAAGGTAAACTTGAATCACACCAGACATAAAAATCAATGTTTGAGTAATAGACATCATATCACTAATAAAGTCAGGTGGTATTCAAACTGATATGTACATGTTCTAAAAACCCTGACCATATCATCTTCAGCAAGACTATTTCTACATAGTGCAAACCTATGCATTATTTAGAGATTACTTCCAACAGTCAAGGTAATATACTAATTAGGAAAGTGGAAGTTAAGAAGGATGAATGTTTTAAAACAAAGAAATAAGTAGGACAATATTAGCACAATAGGATGGAAGCATGGGTATGCCAACCATCTCATCACACAAATGCTATACCCTAAGAACTCTGCCAGGAGAGAAGTACATAATGATGGCACTTGCATGAGAGTTTCACTCTACAAACTGCTGTTATTTTGGCATCACAGCAGTTTGCTGCTGTATGTATGTATGTGTGTGTATGTATGTATGTATGTATGTATGTATGTATGTACGTACATATGTATTCTGTAGAAAATTACTCTAGTAACAGATCCACAGAAATATTCCAAAACTTCTTAGAGAAAATTAAGTCTTAAATCACTCTTCTGAGAACTGAAGAAGCTTCTTGGATGAGAAGAGAAACAAGGAAAAACAACAACAAAGAAAGTCCAGTTGAAAAGCACCTTAGGGACAGTCATGACCTGGATGACTGAGAATCTCCATAGACACTCTTCTGAGAGATACTGCTAAATTTGCAGCACAGTGTTAAAGATGCCTTGCACCAGATATCGCTTTACTATTTATTTCATCTCTTGGATTCTTATCTTAAAGCAGGCTTGGAATTTGAATACAAAACTTCATAACACATTTTATTTGTGATTCTTGAATTTTTTGGGGGAAAATGATTACCAAATAATACTCAGTAAAAGTTTGGATTTCCCCTCAAGTTTTCTGAAACTAGAAAGTAAAATTTGCAGACAATATTGCCTCCGTACTCACCAGAATTAAAAAGTAATCTTAAAAGACAAAGCATTTGAAAAATGGAAGTTTAAGGAACATAAAGGTTCCATACTTAAATTCCTAATATTGTACTGGAACGTTCAAATCAAACTTGGCTGAATTGTTTGGACTAAATTACCATCTCACCTTTTTCTCAATCAGTAAAGTCTGTTGGGTATGTATGCTCAAAAACTTCCAGACTTAAAAGATAGTCCTCCTGCTGCCTTTAGTTTTCCTTTGCGTTCTTCCTTCTCCTACTATTAAATTTACAATTGGGAAAGGAAGGAAGCTAGTTTTAAGAAAGGCTGGTGATGATTGTTGCTAAGGCTGAGCTAATGACAAGCCAAGCTTAATTTGCTAATGTTCTTAACTTGAGATTTAAAAATCACACTAACCCCATATATCTTCCTTGCTCTTTTCCACTTGCTCCTCTTTTGGAAACATGTGCATTGGAATTAAGCTGCTGTTTGTCTTAGAAAATACAGAAACATCGTTTATGTGTAATTACAACATTTGAAAGTAGAAATTGTACTACAAATTAGTTTACAGTATAAACCCATTAATAAGGAGCCTTGCTTTGCTTAACCAACAAACTATACATATGGAGCAAAACCTCATGAATGCTAAATCTGTGCATAAATTTTATTCTGCAAGAAGCACTTGTTCTTGTATTTTGTATTCTTGACTTTAAATAGTCTAGTCTGAATCACTGTTCATTTTGACTGGCAGATATTCTAAGGATTATATTTCATTCCTTCTCTGTATAACCCAATTTGATTTAGATGACATCATGGAAAGAAGTCAGAACAGAAAAATATGCATTGATTATTAAAGCTGTTGCTCTCAGAACACAAAACTGATACAGCCACTGAAATAAAGTCAGTTATTTTAACAGCAAGCAGAACACTCCTGTTTCAGCAGGGTAGTAATTTCATGCTGTTCAATAGCACTAGCACTTAGATTTATATACCACTTCATAGAGCTTTACAGTCCTCTCTAAGTGGTTTTCAGAGTCAGCATATTGCCCCCAACAATCTGGGTCCTCATTTTACTGACCTTAGAAGGATGGAAGGCTGAGTCAACCTTGAGACTTGTGAGATTCAAACTACCAAATTGCAGTCAGCCAGCAGTCTGGAGAAGTACTGCAGTACTGCATTCTAATCACACTGCTACCATAATCAAGATGGTTAAATAAGTTGCAGTTTTATGCACGCTTGTCCAAGAGAAAACTTCATAAACGTCTTGGAACTTAATGCTGAACATAACTTATAACTGATAAGTTATACAAAACTGATGCATAACTAATGCATAACTTTGTCAGTCATAAATGGAGTGGAAACTTTGCAGCAACAGCAAATACTTGTAATCACATTTATGCACATTTCATCTGCATTTATAAGGGCAAAAGGCAAGACTTTTACTGTATACTATCTAAGGACCAAGAATTTGGTGGTGCCTTTTAATTTAGGAATATGCTATCTTGACATTATACAGGCTGATTGATGACTGATTTGTTTTTAGGCACAATTCAGAGTGATCTATAAAGCCCCAAATGGTATGGAACCAGTTTACTTGATATTGGCTTTTCCCATGATTTGAATTAGGTTTAAAAATGATATGCTATAAAAATGGTAAGGAAAAAGATGTTACACTGGATAGATAAATGAAACCAGTTGATATAGCAATAATTAAAAGGAAAATACAAATAGCAAACCAAAGAAGTGATTTGGATAACTTTATTAGTTTGAATTTACAAATGAGACTTTTTAAAGTTTTAAAGCATTTTCTGAGAAGAGGTTAAAGAGTAGATGAAAAAAATTAAGCTCTGGCACATTTTTTAAAGGGATTAAAGATCAAGATTGTTAAAAGAAAAGGAAAGAATATAAAGTTTTTTTCCCCTAAGAAAAAAAAATAAGTTAGATTATTTGATCAAGGTTAAAATATGTACATGGTTGTTTCTGGTGGCCTTTAATGGACTTTTGCTGACTACGACTGAATGGCATGGTTTTAAATTTATAGATAAAAGATGGCACATGGGGAGATCTTTTGTGGTACTTTCAGAGAAAGTGATAAGTTACTGGGTTAAAAGTAAAGGGAAGGAATATAAAGTTGATTTATTTGATCAAGGTTAAAATATATATATGGGAATCCGTAAATGGAATTTTGCTGATTAGGATTTAAACAAGTCTTTAAGAAGTAGTTTATAGATAAGGAATGGGATATGAGATTTTTTGTTGTACTCAGAGAAGATGTTATTGAAATAGTTTGTACTTGTTGGAGATGAAGGGAGAATAAGGGAGATAAATATATTTATATATTTTTCTTTTTCTTATATAAATACTTATAAATACTTATATTTTTCCTTTTTTCTATTTCTTTTCTTTTCTGCACTTTTTATATTTGTCATTCTTTCATATTTTTTAGTTTGCATTAGTTTTTTTATCTATGCAACTGTAAAGTTTAATAAAAATATTATAAAGAAAGAATGGGTAGGGTTTCTTTAGATAATAGCAGTTTATATACAGTACTACATTTTGTGTGTCTCTGCAGGCAACACGATCGTGCTGAGTTTGGAAGCTAAGAAGGATCTAATTTGGAGTAAAAATATGTCCCAGAAGGAAACAAACTACTTTCCTGCTGTTGCCAAGAAAACTCCATTGATGTATCCCTAAAATGAGCAGGTGTCAAGTCACTGTTAATTCATAACAGTACCCAGTTTCTTTGGTTCATGGCAATACTAAATTGTAGTCAAATAGCTTATTACTTTATATCACACTGCATTCCCTTAGAACCATGATGGCGAACCTATGGCATACGTGCCACAACTGGCACACAGATCCCCTCTGTGGGCATGCATACTGTTGCCCGCTGAGCTCTACTATGCATGCATGCATGTGCCTCCCACTGGCCAGCTGATTTTTGGAATATGTGGGGGGCGGGGCGCATGTGGGGGTTTGCGTGCATGTGCAGGGATGGTCACATGCTCATGTGTGTGGGTCAGGGGTCGCATGTGTGGGGCCGGGGTGTGTATGGCATGCTCCCATGGCCCGGTTTTGGTCCCAGGAGGCTGCAGGGAGGCCTGATAGGTCCAAAATGGGGCGTCATAGCCTATTTTGGGGCCCAGGAGGCTGCAGGGAGGCTGATAGGCCCAAAATGGGGCATCATAGCCCGTTTTTGGCTCAGGAGGCTGCAGGGTGGCCATCTAGGCCAAAAACAGGAGGCAGCGGGGAGTGGGGAGGTGTCGTACATGGGGGGCTGGGTGAGCATGGGGGAGAATCATGCGTTCATGCGCAGGGAGCCTGCATTGCATTATGGGTGCCGGCATGCGCGCGCAGTCACACATGTGCGTGCTTTCAGCACACGACAAGAAAATGGTTAGCCATCACTGCCTTAGGAGTTACTGTTAGAATTGGTAATACTTGTTCAGATATTTGAAGACAATGAGCTAATGAATTATTAATATAAAATTCTCTACTTGTAATTTCATTTCAATAATTTCATTATTGGTGATTATGAATTTGTTATTCATCATAAAACATATTGACAAAAGAACCCAGAAACAGAATAGAAAGTTGGAACATTAGTATGATGTGCTCATTTCTGAAATTGCTTTGCAACAGCCATTACAATAGCAATTCAGAATAAGTGGTGCATTTCTAAGATCCTACTTACAGAAACCAAAAGACAACCCTGACACATATAAAATAAAACAATGTTAAATGGTAATCTGTTTTATTGGATTTTTTTAAAAAATAGAAATAAATATTTTCCCCTCTGTACTTTCACTTATTTTGCAGGCCTAAACTTTCTTGTATACAAAGAAATTAAAAGAAGCCTTGACTTTGTGCAATTTAGGAATTTGAGTGTAGTAATTTGTAATTCATTTTATTTATTAAATGAATTTATATATCCATCCAACATGCATATAGGTGATTTTGTGTGGCTTACAAAATTTGAACAATCCAACTATATAATAAAAACCCATGTAAAAAAGCACACCCCATCCCTCATGGTAAAAAAACCCATAGTCACTTGATTGGCTCCCTCTGTATTGATGTCCCCACTGCCTGCTGACAAAACCACATTTTTGGGGTGTTTAGGATCAATCTATTCACCAATGAAATTTCTCAAAAGCAGTTCTGCTTTGAAATCCATTTCTTTGCTTAGCATCAAGTTACAAGAAAAAGAGGGAAAAAGAAGAAAGGGACCGCAGAGAATGAGGTGGCTAGATAGAGTCGCTGAAGCAGTAGGCGTGAGCTTAAATTGACTCCGGGGGATGGTAGAGGACAGGAAGGCCTAGAGGACCATTGTCCATGGGATCGTGATGGGTCAGACATGACTTCGTAACTAAGGACAACAAGAAAAATATATAATTTTAAAAAGATTTTATCCAGTCATATGTTATACTTTAGTCAGTTATTTACTTTAACGGACTGAGTAATAAACTACTATTCTTTGAAGTTAACTGCAAAATCAATTTTATTACATTATTAATAACACTGTACATATTGTGTACTTTTTTTTCTCAGAAACACATGAGAAAATGTCTGTGGTTCTAATCCTATTAAAAATAAGCTTAGATGAAAATATGAAAGTACAGAAAAACCAGTGAAAGGAACTTGAAATTCTACTAAACTTGCTAAAAAAATAGATTCTAAATTTAAAAAAGAATCACATTTAGGTTGAATGTAGCAGTAATTCTCAAGTGAAAATACAGATGGAACTTGCTACTGGCTTCCTTATTCAGAGATCTTTCAAACTTGTTATGGGGCTGAAGAAAAATAACTTTATGATCAAAGCCCACTACATTTACATTTGTAGCATTTCTCAGTTGTGATCACCATTATAGACAATATATCTTGACCTGTGTCTGACCTGCTTTTCTTTTTTTTTCTCCTTGTGGTACAGGAGACATTGGAGAGACAGGAGAGAAGAAGGGAAAAAACAACAACCCAGATCAGGCACAGGAGAGATTGCCTAAAGAAATTGCTTGATGCTGCCCCCGCCCCCCAAAAAGAAACATTGGTTAAATAAGTGAGAGGAGGCAAACAAGCAATTTCTATAAACAAATTCTCTTGTGCCTAACCTGTTTTTTTCTCCTCACAATATAGAGAAGAGATTGGAGTGAAAAGGATTACAAAAGAGTAAACAAGTATACAATAGGGAATATATCAGACTGTTTGTACAATGTGTTTGCAACTCTCAGCCCTGAGCATGCTTGGGGCTATAAGCAACATTGCACTCATTTTGATATATATTACCCATTGGGTGCCCGCTTATTCTCTTGTAATCTCTTTTTCTCTAATGAATGTAAATATAAACATTAATTTTCTTATTAATTGTGCCAGCATTGGGGTGAGCGTTCCAGAAGATGGAGGAGCGGGAAAGGAAAGCACAGTTGCAGTCACATGATTTCCCATATATGGGGAAATCATTTATTTAATGACAACGTTGCTGGTCCCAATTGTGGTTGCTAAATGAGGACCACCTGTATATAACAATCAGGTCATTATCACTGATTTAAGCAGCTTCTACAAATCTTTGTTTTGACTTTAAGCAAATATGTAAACACTCATTTACACCTTGGTAGAGATAATTATATGAAAATCTGGATTTTTATTAAATCAATTGCAATTCTGAACGTTTGCATCAATAAGATCCAGATTTCCATACAATTTCTATTTTTAACAGAAATGGGTTGCAACCTTATATGAAACAAATACATTAGCATTCACTGCAACAACTGTTCCTATATACCTGTACTTTTTAGAAGTAAATCCTATTGAATTCAATAGGTTTTCTGAACAGCATATATACAAACAACTGGACACTGTATATAAACATTTCATTGATAAAACATCTGCTTGTTTCATTTTATATGCTAAGTGAACATTTAGTTCGTATTCTGTACAACATGTTAGAACTGAATTTAAATCAGCAGTGTCAATACTACATAGATGTTTATTACAGCTTCCTATTAAATCTCCAAGAAATGCAGAATGGTATATTGGATTTTAAAAGATTATTCTAGTAGAAGAATGATGACATTTTGTTGGTTTATGGTTTACACTTAAGTATTTTAATGCTTCCTGTAACATAACAGGAAACTATCAAAACTATCAAAACCTTTCATTGACTATATCTGTACTGTATTTCTTAATTAGAATGTATCTAATTTAAGAATTGGGAATGGAGTATGCAGCAATTTTCAATTTTAGGTAAAGTTTTTTTTAAATAAAGTAAAGATGACAGCGTATAGATGACAGCGTATTTACCTGGGAGCATATTCCACATAGGCACAGAGAGAATTGCACTGAAAAAGATTCATATTTGATAGATGTTAACATTTTTGAAAGAAATCCAGAAATCACTTATCATTGTACCATATGTTTTCAGTTTAATGCAGAAGAGTTTTTGCCAATGCTGGCATCTCCTCCAATTCTTCCCTTTGCATTCATCTTTTTTTTTTAATTACCTGTGGCAGAAGTGAGGATCTATTTGCCAACTTTTTCCATTCTAGATGCTACATCTCACAGACCGTATCTCATTCAGCACTCTCTTCTGAGCAGACAGTACCAAGGATTGGCTATTTGTAAAATTAAATCAACTGCATTTAGTGTGGTAGATAAGAGGTATTATGCAATTTCAGAGGGACAGGTGAGCAGGATTCTTTTATGATTTGAAGCTCGGCGGCAGCTGCAGCACTATTAGAATTTGCAGCATTTCCTCCCTTTTAATGGAATTAAGGAAAATGCTATTTTCTCAGGCATTAAAAAACAAAACCCAAGTGGCAGAATCTGTTTTTAAGGCATCATTTGATTTTTACTCACACCCACTCAAATTATTTCATCGGGCTAATTCTTTTACGATGAAAGCCCCAGAGGGCATCCATCCGTTAGTTTTGTTGTTTGTTGTTATTTTTGAAAGCTTAGATGCTGTAATACTAGAGCCGGCACATTCTCCTCCTTAGTGACCGCAGCTGTCGCTATGTGTGTGTGTGTGGGGGGGGGGGTTGGCGATCCCAGAAGAAGAAGAAGAAGAAGGGGGAAAAAAACTGTGTGTACAACCGAGGGGCTTGCACGGCTCATTGGCTCTGTGGTAGCGGTACCCTTTGTCGCCGCCGTCGCCTTTGGCGTTGGAGAGCGAAATGGAGGTGCAAAATCAGGCGGGGTGCGGGAAAAGAAAACGAGGGACAGGCGGGGCTGAAACATAAGGTCTGCAGATCACCGCATGCATTAACTCACACCCGGCGCCTGAGCCGCCTTCAGCTGCCGCTATTCCCGCCTCGCTACAGCGCCCAAGCAGCTTCGTCAACTCCCGCCTCCCGCTTATAGCATGAGGAGGAGAAAAACTGCCCCGAGAGCGCCATCCCCCCCTCGGGCTGAAGAGCAGAGAGCACAGAAGCAAGGTGGATTACATGGCTGCATTTCTCTAGTTCTCAGTCTCGAAGGAGAGGGGGAATAAAAAAATAATAACAAACCAAAACAACAAAAACCGGGGTGGGAAAGAGAGAAAGAATTGCCAAGCCTGTTCAGGAAGGATCTCTCTCTCTCTCTCTTCTCCTCCTCCTCCCCCCCCCCCCCAGTTTCTGGCTTGTCGCCCGGGGATCGAACTGCCCTTGGAGATTTATTAGCAGCAAAAGAAGCCACGAGATACGGCAATCCGTGGAAAAGCCATGGTTGTCCCCCGCCTCGGTTGAAAGGGAGGCTAAGGAGACCCCACGCATGCACGCCTTCTCCCGGACCCCGCCAGGGGCCAGCCGCGCCAACGCCGACCCGCACCCGCCGAACAAGTCCTCGGGCGCAATGAGGTAGCTGCTCGCCGCCCAAGGTTGAAGCTGTGGCGGCGGTTTTTTCCTCCGCTCGGGGGGTTCCTTCGCATCTTCCTCCTGCTGCTGCTGTTGTCAAAGGAGGGCGCCGGCGGTTAGGCGCGAAGCCGGCTAGGAGGCATGAAGGGCGCTACGGTGGAGTCGGCGCTGTAATTGCCCGCTGGGCTGGCTCTTCTTTGGGCTTCTTGGCAGGAGAAGGGAGCGCCGACGAGCTCTGCCCAAAGATGCCTTTGTGCCATGCCAGCTCCTGGCTGAGGAGAGGAATCGGCGCCCGGAGGCGGCGGCTGCCCGTCTGACCGACTGCGGCTACTTTGCGCGGCGACCAGCCTTCTTTCCTTTTCTGTCCTCTAGCTCCGGGCCACCTTTCTGAACTTCCAGCAGGGATGGCCGATTGACTTGCCAGGGAAAGGTAACGCCGAAAATGGGGCTTCTCTAACGCGGGCTCGTCCTGGGTCCGAGTGGGAAGGAGCATCCCGGGAAGGAGCAAAAGGCAAGCAGGCTGGTGGCCCCGAAGAACCAGGCGAATTTTGAAAACCGGGGAGGGGGAGGGAGCGCCAAAGTTAAAGAGGGAAGGGGAGAAGGGGGTGGGGGAGGAAAGAGGGAAGAGAGAGAACAGAAGGGAGGGGAAGGGTTAGAAAGGAAGGGGAAAGGTGAAGCAGAGTATCCCATTTCTCAAATCTGGCACACGGCAGGTTGGAGACTCTGGCTGCCTTCTTGGTCTTGGAGACCCTGGCCGCCCTCTTGGTATTATGTCTGCACTTCGAAGGAAATTTGGGGACGATTATCAAGTGGTGACCACCTCGTCCAGTGGGTCAGGCTTCCACCAGCAGCAAGGCTCGGCCCACAAGAAAAAGCGCCAGAGGTTTGTGGACAAGAATGGCAGGTGTAATGTGCAGCATGGCAACTTGGGCAGTGAGACGAGCCGCTATCTGTCGGACTTGTTCACCACCTTGGTGGACCTCAAGTGGCGCTGGAACCTTTTCATCTTTATCCTCACCTACACTGTGGCCTGGCTTTTCATGGCCTCCATGTGGTGGGTCATCGCCTACATGCGGGGTGACTTGAACAAAGCCCACGATGAGAAATATACCCCGTGTGTTGCCAACGTCTACAACTTCCCCTCTGCCTTCCTCTTCTTCATAGAGACAGAAGCTACTATTGGATATGGCTACAGATACATTACAGACAAATGCCCGGAGGGCATCATCCTCTTTCTTTTCCAGTCCATCTTGGGCTCCATTGTAGATGCTTTTCTTATAGGCTGTATGTTTATCAAGATGTCCCAACCTAAAAAACGGGCGGAGACACTGATGTTTAGTGAACACGCTGCCATATCCATGAGGGATGGCAAACTCACCCTCATGTTCAGGGTGGGCAACCTTCGCAACAGCCACATGGTCTCTGCACAAATCCGCTGCAAACTTCTCAAAGTAAGTTCAAGCTTTCTTGCCTTCAGTTCTAATCATATTGACTATTCATCTTTTCTTCATTTTTGTTTTCCAGTTTAAAGGTGTATGGTTCCATACCTTTCTTAACAGGATATCGCTTAAACTACATACAGTACATGTTTTTCTAACTGCCACCACATTTTAAAGGTTTTTTTTTAAAAAAAAATAAAAAATAGAAATGTTAGAAGACACAAGTGAATAAGCTAGGATAGTTGTCAGGATCACTACAAAATTTCATGATTGTGGCAGGGTTGCAAGGACAAATTTGATTTTCTTCCCTATATTTTTTTGAGAACTCTTAACATATTTCTTGTGCTTGAGTTTTATATTTTTATAGTATCTGCATTGCTATTTCCTATAAGGCAATGCCTCCTGATGTGCATCTTTATATGATTCATTTTTCCTTAATCTGTTGCATTGCTTCTCCTCTATTTTCCTTTTTAAAATCATGGTTTCCTTCATCTGTGGCTCAGTTCCCTTCTTTTTCAGTACAGTAGCAGCTCCTCAAACTGCTAATGAATTGAAGTTAATTTTTTATGTAGTCCCCAGCCTATAAATTAAAGCTTTCTCCATATTTCTGGTTTCTGAATTATAGTCTGAAGTACAATCATTTTACCAGCACAAGTTGTCTTTTTAAATTCTTGATTAAACCACTTGTACTTCTTTCTTTTTGTGAAATTCTGTTTAACAGTACTATTCATCTCCTTTTGTAAATAAAAGGGAAAAGTCATTGCCTTCAAGATGTACAGATTGGTGCTGTTTAAATGAACATGACTTTTTAAGGTTCAGTTATTCCATTGGAAATATTGATCATGAAGTGTGTAGGCAGTATGACTGAAGTACTTAATTCTTTTAAGTTCTGTATATTACATATATTTCTTAAGGTTCAGTATAGTGATGTCATGACCTTATATTTCTTTCAAGTGCCAATAAGTTTTAAGTTTAAACATTATTTTGACTGCCGAGATAAACTTGATTCTTAGTCCAAATGTGATCAAATGGTATATATTCTCCTGAGTGGCTATTATGTACAGTTTATTTAAAGTGCTATACAGATCTATTACTATCATCTGTTAAAACTTGTGTTATAGGTCATAGGTGTAACTGTTTAAAAGTAAAATGTTTCAGCTTTGCTGAAACACAATGCTGTCTTATCTCCTGGTTGTGAGGACAACTCTGTGGGTTGACATGCTCCTCCTTCCTGATGATATATAGGAGATAATTGTTCTCTTACTCTGAAACACCAGACTGTGTTTTGCAATTATGCCAGCTTCAACTGCTTTAGACTATATATGATTAATGTTAACACTGGTGGATATGCTGCTGTGGAAAAAGAGTTTAAACTAATGAAAAACATGATTTTTTAAAATTTCATTTGTCACAACACTATACACAAACATTGTCATAGATAAAAAAAATACATCATAAAAGAAAAATATAAATATATAAGTAAAAATATGCAACAGCAATTTTGTCATATAGATTATGTTTTCATATTGTAGCATGAAAAATACATTGAGGGGAACCTGGTGTTTCCTCTTGTTATTACTGTAGTTTTTCTGATTTTTGAAGACCATTGTACTGGAAGATTCTTTTAATAAGCCAAAATACTATCTTATACAGAGAAACTCCCTTAAAAATCATAAGAATTCTGGTTGAGACTTACTACATTGTTACTATTTTAAATTAGGGCAAATTCTTGGACTTCATTAACTTAATTAAGATTGTATTATATATTCAGCTAGGATGTCTTGTCCTTTTTTCTTGAGTGAGATATTTAGGAGTTTCGTTTCTGATAATTAACTCTGACTTCTAAATGTGCTTATGGTAAATAATGATATAACACTGAGTCGGAAGTCATTAATTTACAGTGTATGCTTTGTGATAAACCATAGTTTGGTCAAGAACTCATGCAGTTAGCAAAGTTTTCCTTATATTTTTCTGAATAAAGGTAAATTATTATTTTGAGAAATTAAGGACATTTGTATTCTTCACTTATCTATACTCCAATATATTTAATGAATGATAGCATAAATCGCTTATCACTTACAATAGAATGAGGTTCATAAATTAATATACTTTGTTGTTCTTTGTTTTACAATATTTGCTTATAGATTTTTTAGGTATTTTATTATAAATTTTATATAAGGAAATCCCACTAATGTGCATAGTAGCCATCACCATTAATTTTATCAGTACTTTTAATTTAAAATGATAACATAACGATATGTGAAATATCCTTGTTAGTATTCATCTAGTGATTACAATCTAATTTTTTCAAGGCACCAATATATGCACCGTGGAATGGACTTTCTTTATTAGGTTATAACAACTAATTATAAAAACAGATTGCAGTATTTATCCCAGCCCTAAATTTAAATTAATTATTTTCCCCCAGATCAAATTTGCATTGTACATTAATTACTCTACTGATTTATACATTATAAAGTTGATCTTTTCTATAACTTTTGACATGTCTTTACAAGTGATTTATTTAATTGAGTAAATGAGGTGGCAAATGTGATCAGTTATATAGGAGAATGTTATACCCTACAGAACTATAAAATGTATATGCATCATTTAAATAGTATCACATTTAAATTCATCTTTTAAGAAGTCTCTGTGTGTTCTCTTATGCTGTTATGTAACCCAAGGAAAGATACAAATTTAGTCGCAAAGCATTATGAATGAGTAATGACATAATGTACTGCCTCTATTTTATATAATACAGTTAGAAGTATATTCCTTAAGATGAAGCAGCACGTGCATAAAATGACTTGCTTGCTATTTGTGAATGCTGAACTATTCCTATAGTACAGCATACCAATTCAGAAAAATAATTACAGATGACAATTGGGGTATCAAAGCTAATTTCATAATATGTGGCTGACTTTTGGCAAAAGGAAAGTCTAGATCTGAAAAAGATATTGGAAATTTATTCAGGGGGTGGGTGAGGCTTACCAAAAAAACCAAGGAGTTTATGATGTTTGTACAGGTAGTCCTCTACTTACAACAGTTCAGTTAGTGACCGCTCAAAGTTACAACAGCACTGAAAAAAGTGACTTATGACCATTTTTCATAGTTACCTTTGTAGCATCCCCATGATCATGTGATCAAAATTCAGATGCTTGGCTACTGGTTCATACTTATGACCATTGCCATATCCCAAGGTCATGTGATCACCTTTTGCAACCTTTGGACAAGCAAATTCAGTGGGGAAGCCTGATTCGCTTAACAATTGGGTTGCTAACTTGTCAAGTGATTCACTTAACAACTGTGGTAAGAAAGGTTGTAAGATGGGGCAAAACCTATCTCTCTCCATATATTTATAAATAAATAAATATATGGAGAGAGATAGGACAATGAGAATAGCTTTTCCTTTAATTATAACACATTTCTGTTTTCTAAAGTTTGAATCCAGTCTTTCATTCAAAGCTGTGTCTAATAGTTCTAGCAACTTTTCATCTATAAAGAATACTGGGTAATTCTTATTCCAGGAGTAGATAATTTTGTCTTCTGGATGTCAGAATGCAGATTTACAGCCTGCATTAATGAGATATGGTTTAAGTTATCCTTCTAAAATTGTGGTGTCCTCCGGATGTGTAGATTTTAGTTCTCAGGATTATGAGCTATGGTCATGTTGACTAAGGAATTTTGGAAATGTTAAAGTCATACAGTTTGAAGGTGCCCAGGTTGGAAAAGACTATTCTAGAACATTTGCCTTATGGAAAACTGGCCTGTGAAAACCTCTTCACCTTATTGACTTAGATATGTATTATGGTAAGGCAGCTGCCATTCATTTCTTTGAAGCTTTGTATTTACAATTTTTTTTAAAAAAGAAAACAAAGTACTGACCCGTGGTTTTAAAGTCTTTAAGTGCTGAAAACAATTCAGTATGGAAAAGACTGAATGACTAAAAAGAAAAGATTTTTCAGAACTAGCTAATATTACAAAATTAAGAGCTTTGAACTAATTTTAATATAATGTCTTCTATTTCATGTTTTTACCCCCAAATTAAATCTATCTTTTGGTTAACAGTATCAGTTTACAGATTAATAATAGATAGTAATTTCCAGGTTGTCAGCCTTACTAAATTGTTATATCAGAAGCAATAAAACTAATCAAAATAAAATAAGTATCAGAATGAATAGCGAAACACACCATGATGACAAGTTATGATAACATGTGTTGTATAGCAGATAAATTAATTCACCAGTCCTTTGACAAGCTATCGATGGTGATCTTACCTGCCTCAGTTGATTGTTATGGTACTCAGCTGGTTTTTCTGAGTAAGACAAGTTAACCTTATATATAGTGTATAAAGAAATCATGGAGCAATGTTTCAGCCTGAAAAATTCATAGGTCGCACTAAATTATTTTAAAATTGCTATTTTTCATAATTTTCTTTAGAAAAAGAGATTAAAAATGTAACAATTCTGTATATTTTGGAACAACTTTATATTCTGTTCCTCTTAACGAGAAAGGTACATTTTTCTCTAACTTCAGGCCAAATATCATTCGTCATAGGCCATTCTGTGATACTCATTTCGTATGAAATGCAGATTGAAAACAAAATGAATTATCAGCAAAATTCTATAGATGTCTCTGAAAGCAGTGCTGTAAATCTTAAGCATTTCATGCTTAAAATACTTAATGTGAATGTATTTAATAAAAAAGCATAAAAAACTCATGTTTGTACCTTATTCTGGATGCTGGTTTGGGTTTTTTGTTATTGTTATTTTTTTGTGCCTTTAAATCAGTATTGACTGACTGCCTGGATTAGTCCTTACATTTTTCTTGCCAATGTTTTTCAGAAGTGGTTTGCCATTGTCTTCTTTCTAGGCTTGACAGAGCATGACTTGCTCAAGGTCACCCAGCTGGTTTCATGCCTAAGGTGGAACTAGAACTCAGAGTCTCCAGGTTTTTAGCCTGATGCCTCAGCCGCTATGCTAATCTGGCTGTATTTGCTATGAGGCTGTTTATAAAAGCTGTTAAATGACTTTTGTGGCTTTCTTTCCTAACAACAGCATACATGCCAACATTTAAAACTTTTATATTTTAAATATAGGCCACAATATATGTAATGTTCTGATAATATTTGGAGATTTATGCAATTTTAAATTCCATATAATTTAATATAGCAGAGTTTTTCATCTGCAAAATGGCATAGAATAACATTCAGATTATAGCCCGTTCCTGTCCTAAGCATAATTTCTAGGAGTTTTTATTGAAAGAACTAAGATCCAAATAAATGTATTTAATCTGTCAGTAATACTGACCAATACATAAGTGTCCGGACATTTTAAAAGTTTATCCCACAATAAATAATATAAAGTTGTTTCTCTGCACATAATTTCTTTTTTATTACATTAAGCGAGTCCAATTAAGAAATAGCTATATTTAGCTATAAATAGCACAGGTTCATACACAATTGTCATTTTGGCAATTATTTTTAATTGATACAGACTTCAATATGGTTAATATTAATAGGATGTTAATGTTTAATAACCTCTACCATTAATTTCAAGTGTTCTCTACTGTAGGCATGACTAAAGCTTCAGTCCTATACATATATACCTGGGCTTCTTACCATTTTGAATAGATTCGTAAGTACCACCCATCCATTGCAAATGTAATAATGTTTATTAAAAGAACCCAATTTGTGCAATAAATGTCTCCCTCTCTTTTTCTTGGAACAACTTCCAGGTGGTTTTGAGGGGGCATTTCATGTGGTGGAAGAGAATATAAGTGAAGATAGTATGGAAGTTTATTTGAGTAATATTGAGACTTGGATCCAATCTTGCATGCATATCTGTTCAGCCTTAATACATTTTTTAATTTTTAAAGGCATATAAGACTGCTTTTTTGTTCCTAATATCAGGGGGGAAAAATAAAGCTTGTGAATCTTGGAACCAAAGGGGATACAGTTAGCCAAGCAGAATAAAATTCTTCTAATGCTGTATTTATGCCATCTATCCTTCTTTGGAGTGCTAATGAATAATCATTGTACTGTCACACAAAAGCCTTGTAACTTTGAGTTAGTTTCCTTAGGTGTTGAGACTTTTAAAATGATTCTATCCCACAGGCTTGGTTTAGGTAGGAAAAAACAGTTTGTAGTCTTGTAGGTTGTATTTCCAACGATTAAGTTGTTTACTGATCAAAAATTCCTTTTTTTTGTTTTGACTGAGTTTCAGCTGTTAGGCCACACACAATCATTGTATCATGGTAAGTTTTCACATTTTCACAGCTTGCTTTATGTGATTAAGAGGTAGAACTTAGCATTATTATCCAATGGATAAGATCTAGCTGTCAAGATTCCCAGACCAGGATATAGCTCTAAGTCACATGAACTTGAATTAATGTGGCTTAACTAGGCTGCTAGGCTTAACCTAGGCAGAAATCTCTAAAGCACCTGATTTTTGTTATTGCAAACTAGGATGAAACTGTGCAAACCATTACTAGATTGTCCTCTGTAAGTGTGTACACTATATAGGCAGTTCTGTCTTCTGCCCATGACATTCTAGGCAGTTCTATCTTCTGTCCATGACATTCTAGGCAGTTCTCTCTTTTGCCCGTTACATTTTAAACCCATTGCTTTTCCATATTACTGAAGGGAAACTTTGCCCTTCTGTTCTTTTTATGAGAACAGCATACCTTAATAAACAACATTTTAAAATATGTTGCTTGTGGATCGTGAGTACCATTGTTACTGTTACAAGAAACTTCTTGTGAATATAGTGAGTCTCTGTAAAAAAAAGGAGCAACATTCTTGTATTTTAGCTAATTTTAACAGGAAACAAAAATGCTACTGATAGTTCAAGCATCAAAATTCTGGTTCTAGAAAGCAAATCACAGGATTAAGCCAAAATACTACTTAAAGGTTATTTGCATTTACTATTTAAAGGTTATGTAGCTGCTTCAGTTAACTAAAAAATTAACCTATGGGATCAAAATCCTAGTCAATGCTCACAATAAATTTATATGCAGTATTAATAATAGTTGTGTGACAGCGAGATGGAAGCCATACAAATTTAATAAATAAATAAAATAATACCCGTAGATACACTTGAGTATAATATATTACGGTATATTAGTTCATTGACACAGCTGCTGAGGATTTGAAGATAACTTGACCCAAATGGCAATTTAATTAAGTAAAGAGTAGAATAATTAATTTTTGTGTGAGTTTCCTTTTGGAAGACAATTTAATTTTTATAAATGTTATTGAGGCCTCCGGAAAGGAATACCATTTGCACAAAGTGCTGTTTGCATGAAACCATGTAAAAGAAATTATCTCCTAGTAGTAGGAAGATATTGAGAGAGTTTTTGCTTTCCTTCTTTCTTCTATAAAATAACTTTGTGCCCAAACAGTTTGCTTGGAATTTGACTTGGATGATTCATGGTGAAAAGTATTGTATGGCTATCACCTATTGTCATATTTTCTTGAAAATAACTACACTAGTTTATTACTTCTCTTTTTTTTTCTTTCTTTCTTCATGTTTGCTATAGTCTCGGCAAACTCCTGAAGGTGAATTTCTGCCCCTCGATCAACTTGAACTGGATGTAGGTTTTAGCACAGGGGCGGATCAACTTTTTCTTGTGTCACCACTTACAATCTGCCATGTGATCGATTCAAAAAGCCCCTTCTATGACCTTTCTCAGCGAAGCATGCAAACTGAACAGTTTGAGATTGTTGTCATCCTAGAGGGCATTGTGGAAACAACTGGTGAGTACAGTGATTTCATAGCTAATGAAATCATATGTTTGTATTTTGTTTCTGCCGCACACACCCAAAAAGTAATGTTAATTAATAAAATCTATGAAGGTCATTCGTGGATACAGTAAATACAGTCAGTAGCAATACTGAACATTTGGAAAATGTTTAAGAGAATCTACGTCTGAATATTTAAGAAATAATGAGTGCTGCTGTTGAAACATTGTTTGAATTGTTATAGGCTGTATTTTTCCCAAATATCTTGAATTGCTGTTGTACCTTATAATCTTTTTGACATTAAACATACATTAAGGAATGACAGGGACATTTAAGTTGACTCATATTACATACAAAATCCTACAGAGATTATGAAACTAGGTGCGTGGTATTTCTTGTCTGAGAGTTCTTTCTTGAATATAATAATAATTTACTGATAAAGCTGAGGAGGAAAGCATGCAGTGCTGTAATCTATAACACTAAACTGAAGAAAAACCATGTCATTAAAAATACCTGGTTGGAAATGAATTCAGCTGTTATTTGTAGTGTGAGATCATTCTTCTGAAATGTTCGCCTTTCTCTTGTCTCCCTTTGCCCCCCAATCCTGAAAAAGGCACACAAAGAGAATTGGTGTATATATATTTTCTTTATAGTTGACTTTGGTGAAGTTAATGGGCACAAAACCTCAATTATCTGTAAGCATTAACTAGTGTCTTCCCTGTTTCAATGATGCATGGAGCAAAAAGTGTGTTCTAGACAATATTTTGGCTGTTCCCAATATTTAATAAAATTACCATATACTGTATAAGCACTTCTACAACTTGATAAATATTTTGCTCTGCCTTAGGAGCGCTTATTTATCTTCTAATTCCTGTTATTCCCACTCACCACTCCCAGGTTCTGCCATACGCTTGCCCTATTTTTTCTTGCATTGTTATTTTTATGTTGGCAGAATAAACGGAATATCTTCACTTTGAAGGTATCTCTGTTTCCTCACCCCCACCCCCCATGTGTGAGAAGCTCAGCATTGTGAGAACATTAGAACTGTTTAGTGTGGTTGATTTGTTTTACTTACTCATAGAATAGAATTTTTATTGGCCAAGTGTGATTGGACACACAAGGAATTTGTCTTGGTGCATATACTCTCAGTGTACATAAAAGAAAAGATACTTTCATCAAAGTACAACATTTACAACACAAATGATGGTCATAGGGTACAATTTAACACTTAATGATACAAAACTTAATGATAATCATAGGGTACAAATAAGCAATCAGGAACAGTCAATATCAATATAAATCATAAGGATTACCAGCAACAAAGTTGCAGTCATAAGTGGAAAGAAATTGGTGATGGGAACGATGAGAAGATTAATAGTAGTGCAGATTTAGTAAATAGTTTGACAGTGTTGAGAGAATTATTTGTTTAGCAGAGTGATGGCCTTTGGGAAAAAACTGTTCTTGTGTCTAGTTGTTCTGGTGTGCAGTGCTCTATAGCGTCGTTTTGAGGGTGGGAATTGAAACAGTTTATGTCCAGGATGTGAGGGATCTGTAAATATTTTCACGGCCCTCTTCATGATTTGTGCAGTATACAGGTCCTCAATGGAAGGCATTTGGAATATTTATGTGGCTGCTCACCTTAAGTGAATAAGTCTTAGGTAGTTAACAATAGTACAAAAACTAGCATAAAATTAGAACAGAAAATACAGTGAAAAGCAATCATAATAAAATAAAGAGCCAAGGGATCAAGCAATTCACTGTCCTGGAAACATGCACATCAGGCTCTACTAGCAACCTGGTCCTAACGTCTGAAGAAAAACCCAGATTCTCAAGGCTTTCTGGAAGGTCAGCAGAATTGCACCTATTTGGAACTCCTTCCATTTCCTCCCAGGGCAAGCCTGTTCCACAGGGCAACTACTGGTCCTGTTTCAAAGAAGAGATCCAGAGCATGCCTTCCTCTCAGATCTGCAGGGATTCACACCCAGCAGGCCTCACACCCTCCTCCTCACTTACTTTTCAAAGATTTCTGGAGCTTGGGTTAGGAAAGCAGAAGTGGTTGCTTTGTCATGTGGTCATTGGGGTGATTTGAGAAGCAGCCACCATTTTTGAGTGGGTGCATTGAATGTGGTTGCTCGGAAAATGGTGGTTGCTTCCAGAATTGCACTACACAGGCATGTGAGAAAGCAACCCATTCTGCTTTTGTAACATGGTTTGCACAGCTCTGCGAAAAACTCAGAGCTCTTCAAAAGTGCATGTTGGGTGGTGGGGATTGGGTCTAAGCCCTGTGGGAACCTGGTGAGCCAAAATAAGGCTACTCCACCTCTTGGTGCTTGAACAACAGCCACAGGACATGGACCAGTTATCTTGATGCACCACAACCTGCTCCTTCAGTACTTGGAAGTGTCAATCCTCTGCCACATTAAGGGCTACCATTCACAGTTCACCACCACCATTGCTCTCCAGGCATTTTGGAGAGCAGGATCAGCTGCTACCCTGTCACTATAGACAGAGGTAGCCTTTTATTTACTATTTATTCACTTAATTACTTTTCAACTTTCTTCTGTGAATTTAAAATTCTAATACTTTTATCAGTAAGTAATGATTTGCGGGAAGAGTCAAATGAATGGAGAGAAATTATAGGATAAATAATTCTATATAGTGAAAATAAAAAGAAACAGAATTCACACTCAAAAGATTTATCAGTTTGAATATTAACAATTGTAGATAGAGCGTTAAAGTCCAGAGTCTTCAGGTAATTAATTAAGACAATTAATTGGATAGTTAATAGAAAAGGGTTTCTACTATAAGCAGACAAAAACTGATTTCAAGATAAGAAATACACAAGTTTCCCACATATCTGGATTTTATTAGATTTATTTCAAAGAAGGAAAATTATGATATAAACAAAAACTTGAATCCCATTGACAGTTTGTTTTATGCATTGTATATTTTATATTGTATATTTAGACAAAGAAGGTTCTGAATGTTAATTTAGCATTGCTTAATGTAAGCATTCTGACAAGTACTATGATGGATAAAGCAATGTATTAGTCTCCCTAACTTAAATAAAAAATGTATCCTGCTTGAAGTTTTTCCCCCCTTCTTTTCTTCTTTTTGCTAGCAATAAATTAAAGCTAGGATTAAAGTTATAATTTCAGCTTGAAACTGGGAATGTTTGGCTTTATATGAATGAAATTTGGCTATATATTAAATGAAATTGTAGGAATTATAAATATGTTCAGTAGTTAACAATACATTCTCACATGCACAAATATGATAGAGGGATTCATGGTTGTCACTGGGAATTAAATCTTCTCTTCTTTTGACCTAAACATTAGTGCAGTGTTTTATTTTACCCCACGTTATTTGGATATGTATCTACTCAGACATATACAGAATTCAAAATGATTAAGATTATACATGGATCTTCCTACATAATTGCAATTAACTTTGTCATTGATATTTAAATATATATTTTGATATCTGATAAAATACCTAATTTCTTCCATCTTCTAATAATTCAACCATACATAGAACCTGACTTTGCTTTTGTCTCATGCTAGATCATATCTAAATCAAAAGAAGCAATCAATGATTTGATTATGGATTTGGGAGCTACTGACTTGTTTAATGAGAATTCAGCTAGGAAAAGTGGTGGTGGTTCCTGGCTGTTCCTACAGTTGGTCTGTTGGGAACCAGGCTAAGAAAAGTGTGTGAAGAGTTTGTGTGACTGTGATCCACATTACCCTTGTTTGGTTGAATTATTTGTCATTAAGTATAATTATCTAAGGCTTGTACTAAGAATAGGCTGGGTGCTCTATCAATGCAAAAAGTACTTTTCCATAGAATTTGTAATTAAGCTGGTCAGAAATTTTTAAATTTGTTATTTAAATCTATTATAGCTGCCCAACTACAAAGATTATGGAGTTGGCACTGGAGACATCCAGATTTTTGGTGCTACATGTCATTTTTAGGGTTTACTTGTAAGGGATGGCTTAACAATATGGCAGGTTTTCTCAGGTAATCATAAACTAGGACATTCAATAACTTCTCCAGGAACAAATCTTTACTGTAGTTTAGGACTTATAGGTATTACAGGACTTATAGGTATTACAGCCACTTGATAATCATTAAATAATGCAAAGTTGATCCAGAATGCATAATTTCTAATTCAGATTCAATGCCCTCTTCATATGTATAAGAAACATGCTGCTCTGTCTTTGTCAATTATTAGTATCCATTGCCTGTTTATATTCTCCACATTTATGCTCTGAGAATTTCTTCTCACTATCAGATCCTTTCCATCCTTAACTCTCTCCTGTACAATCAACATGCTACAAGGCACTGATGCTTTTAGGGTGATTTATTTGGCTAGGCCACTTTAATGAAGTACTGTACACAGTTCACAATGCAAGCATTGGATTACTGAGTGATAACATCATTTCCTAGGGAGGAGATATTCCTATGTGGATACAGCTGCATATTTATTTTATTTATTTAATCATATTTTTATACCTCCCTATCTCCCAAGGGACTCAGGGCGGTTTACAGCCAAGTAAAAAATACACATAAATACAAGTTAAAACCCCAATGTAAAAAACTTATTAAATACGGCCGAATATTAAAACCCCAATAAAATAGTAAAAACCCCATTAAAACCAAATTTAAAATTTAAAATTCTAGTCCAGCCTGCGCAGATAAAAAGATGTGTCTTAAGCTCGCAGCGAAAGGTTCGAAGGTCAGGAAGTTGGCAAAGTCCTGGGGGAAGTTCGTTCCAGAAGGTGGGAGCCCCACAGAAAAGGCCCTTCCCCTGTGCGTCGCCAGCCAGCACTGCCTGGCTGACGGCACCCTGAGGAGTCCCTCCCTGTGAGAGCGTATGGGTTGGTGGGAGGCAATCAGTGGCAGTAGACGGTCCCATAAGTATCCTGGCCCAATGCCATGGAGCGCTTTAAAGATAATTACCAAAACCTTGAAGCGCACCCGAAAGGCCACAGGTAGCCAGTGCAGTCTGCGCAGGAGAGGTGTCACATGGGAGCCACGAGGGGCTCCCTCTATCACCCGCGCAGCCGCATTCTGGACCAACTGGAGCCTCCGGGTGCTCTTCAAGGGGAGCATCATGTAGAGAGCATTGCAGTAATCCAGACGAGATGTCACAAGGGCATGAGTGACCGTGCATAGGGCATCCCGGTCTAGAAAGGGGCGCAACTGGCGAACCAGGCGAACCTGGTAAAAAGCTCTCCTGGAGACGGCCGTCAAGTGGTCTTCAAAAGACAGCTGACCATCCAGGAGAACGCCCAAGTTGCGCACCCTCTCCATTGGGGCCAATAACTCGCCCCCAACAGTCAGCCGCGGCTGCAGCTGACTGTACCGGGGTGCCGGCATCCACAGCCACTCTGTCTTGGAGGGATTGAGCTTGAGCCTGTTTCTCCCCATCCAGACCCGTACGGCTTCCAGACACCAGGACAGCACTTCGATAGCTTCATTGGGGTGGCCCGGTGTGGAACAATACAGCTGAGTATCATCAGCGTACAGTTGATACCTCATACCGAAACCACTGATGATCTCACCCAATGGCTTCATATAGATGTTGAACAGGAGGGGTGAGAGAATCGACCCCTGCGGCACCCCACAAGTGAGGCGCCTCGGGGTCGACCTCTGCCCTCCCGTCAACACCGTCTGCAACCGATCGGAGAGATAGGAGGAGAACCACCGATAAACGGTGCCTCCCATTCCCAATCTCTCCAACTGGTGCAGCAAGATACCATGGTCGATGGTATCAAAAGCCGCTGAGAGGTCTAATAGGACCAAGGCAGAGGAATAACCCCTGTCCCTGGCCCTCCAGAGATCATCAACCAACGCGACCAAAGCCGTCTCAGTGCTGTAACCGGGCCGGAAGCCGGACTGGAATGGGTCTAGATAGATAGTTTCATCAGGTACCGAGGTAATTGACATGCCACCACACTCTCTACAACCTTCGCCGCAAAGCGAAGGTTGGAGACCGGACGATAATTGCCAAATACAGTTGGGTCCAGGGAAGGCTTCTTGAGGAGAGGTCTCACCACCGCCTCTTTCAAGGCGGCCGGAAAGATCCCCTCCAACAAGGAAGCATTCGTAATCCCCTGGAGCCAGCCTCGTGTCACCTCCTGCGTAGCCAGTACCAACCAGGAGGGGCACGGGTCCAGTAAACATGTGGTGGCGTTCAACCTCCCCAGCAACCTGTCCATATCCTCGGGAGTCACAGGGTCAAACTCATCCCAAACAGTCTCAACAAGACAGCCCTCCGACATCTCATCTGGATCCACCCAATTTTGATCCAGACCATCCCGAAGCTGAACAATTTTATCGTATAGATAACCACTAAACTCCTTGGCACGTCCCTGCAACGGGTCATCCCACTCTCCCTGTTGAAGGAGAGAGCGGGTCACCCGAAACAGGGCGGCCGGGCAGTTATCTGTGCCTCTATAGCTTCCTCTGAAAGGAGGAGAAGATTGGGGGTGGAGTGGGCGATGAAAGCATTACATGTATCATTAACCTGACGCTTCCCTCAATGCCCACATTAAACCGAAGCTGCTCTCAGTATCTAGGCAGGCTCAATTTAAAGCAGTCAACATAAAGCGAGTGCTATCCTGTCCCAGGTCTTTGTCTATTTCGTCAAACATTTCTTTTTATTGTATTATTAAGACGTTCTCATTTGATCCCAGTTCTTGCATTAAGAATTGGAACTCAGTTGTTTAATTCTGTACCAGTCGCTCACCTGATTGGAAACCATAAATTTCAAATTTAGTGTACTTCTTTACAGAATGTTCAAGGTGGATGTCAGATGTCTAGCAAAATTTGTGCATGTATCTTAAGTCTCTGGCTGAAATCTGTAAGTTGTCTCTTCATCGCGAATCCCTTTTTGGCCAGGATGGTAGAGACATCGTCAGGTTGTAGTGACACCTGCTTCTCCGTTTGAGGCATGGAAACAGTACATGTGTTCATCAATCTATCATATCTTTCTGGCAACTAAGCAGGTAGATGACACATAGTTGTAGTAGCTATTCCTCCCTAATAATAATTGAATGTAACATTGTTAGATTCCCCAAGACATTAGCTTCATAGACATTTGGACAGATTAGCTACCGGTAGGAATTAATCTTTGTTGTATTTTAGGAACACTGCTAATTACAAACAGTTTAGACTCACTAAATTCATAACAATTACCCAGAGGAATAATACTTATCCACTTTTATTTCTACACATCTAGCACCTTTCTTTCTGTGTTGCCTCTGTGCAGTGGATTGTCTACTTTTTTTTTTACAATCAGATTACATTCTTGTTCTGAGATTTCTTGTCACTAACAATCTCCTGAAAGATGGCCCTGTTATAGTGATCATTTCAGATAGGTTATTGGCTGTAGCAGGCTTCTAAATCATCCTGAAAAGTTTTATAGTTGGATCCACTGGTAATTACATCAATATAAGGGGACACAATATTATAACTGTGTCATCAGTAAGGACTAGAACAGGGATCTTACTACAGCCATAGATTATGGGAATTGAAGTAGGAAGCCATTTAAATTATTATTATTATTTAAATTAAATTATTTAAATAGCTGAAGTACATATAGAGAAAAACTGGACTTTAAGTCTTTAAGATATAACATAGACCTCATCTGAAAGGTTTGGTGAGACACACCAGAGAAGCATTTCTTTCTACATGTATTGCATTCACATATTTTCCCTAGTGGAGCTGTTGAAAATGAAAAGGGAACTAATTCAGATCTCTCTTCTCCTGAATCCAAACTGTGAACTTCAGTAGCCAGCTGTGAAACTTGTAATGAATATTTTGTGTGTAAAATATCTTGCATCCAAGTTGACTGGGTGTATGTGCACAGCAGTTACAAAGTGAATTACAGTGTTGTTTTAGGATTATTATATGATTATCAAGCGAATGGAAAGTCTGCTTAGATAGTGCTATTTACCACTGATCTTTCAGCCCCACCAGGTAGATCTGACCAAGAACCAAGACCACAAGAAAGGCGAGACTGTTTTCATTGAGAGTACTACAATAACACAATTTTGCAGGTCTGATTTTCTATGCCTTCTCCTCTTCTGCTTGTTTTAAGCCTACTGTGTGTTCTTATCATTGCTTTGGTAACAGATCTGGTCTATCTTCATCAAGGTCATCTTATTCTCTACACTATCCTCTGATTTCTGCCCAGCACAGTTCTTAGTCCCAAACCAAAGATTATCGGTTATTTCCTTAGTGCTGTCATAAATGTCTCTCTGATATTACCTGGTAACAGGTAATATTGCAAGGAGAATTAGCTGTGATGGGAGCCAATATTTGCTGTGAAAGAAAAAGGTAAAGCTAAGAATCACATCTGTCTAATGCAATGTCAGACAAAACACTAAAGAATCTGCTGGGAATAAGAGCCTTAATCTGTTCTGAAAAAGATCTGTTGGGTTTGTTGGGAATGCTTCAGGATTTGGCCTGGGAATATAGCATATGATTTCAAGAAGCATTCTGTTTGCATTGCAGAGCTCAGAAATCCATTCTAAATTACAGTGCACATTGAAATTGTGTTTCAGTTCAATTGTCTAAATAGGCATGTCACGAGCAATCATACATTGACCTGTGTATGTGCAACGTAGCTTTTCCTTGTTTCTTCTAAAGCAAACATGGTAATTGTGGCAAAGTTATAATTCACATTGTAAGTATTGCTGACTTCTAACTCAGAAATGATTGTTTTACTTCTTTTATTTCATTGTTTGGATATTTTTTTTTTTCTTGGGTTGTGAGCTATTCAGAATTTGGCTTAAGATGGTTGGGCATATAAATAAGCACCATTTCTGAAGAATATGAAATGGGTTAGGAAGATAATTTGCAACATATTTACTTTTTTAATCAACTGTACGCAATTTTAAATCATGAAATAGACATGTGCAAGGTGTTTCTGAGTGACATAAAATGTATATTTTGCAGCAGCATTCTGAGCATTGAAACAAAATTTAGCTGATTTTGAGAGTTCCAACTATATTGAGCGTTGGATTGGATTTTGGTTTTGTAGCTTGTGTTTAGTTGCTCCCCCCCAACTTTTCAAACTGTTTCCAGTGTAGCCAGCATGGCAGCAGAGACCAATTATGATTCTGCTGTTATTAGTTTAATTTGGATGGTGTAATATGGGAGTGGAGTGTATAGAGGAAAGAAGAGGTTAAGGCAAAAGAAGATTATTCACTACTGCATGCTTACTAGCTTGCCTAGTATGCTACTGCTGCTTTTTTATTTATTATGGGAAAGTTAATAGCTTGTGTAGGTTGCTGAGTGCATTACATGTGGGTTGTGTTTTGTTTAATTTTGTAGACAGATATGCAAATATGCGTATGCTCTACTGTTGATGCAGTTGTGAAAATCTTAGCTCAAAGTTTGCTGTGCCAGTGCACTTCAGATATGGTGCTTCTGGTTTACCGAGTGGTATTTTAGGATGAATTTGAAAATGTAAAAGTGATATTTCGGTTTTTGTTGCTTTGTTGATCTTTGAGATGTTTATACAATCTCTGCAAGTTCTGGCTGCTATTTTAAAGTTATCTGCACTTAAGAATTAAGACTTTCCCCATTTTTCCAGCATTTCAGCAACGAACATTGCAATATCTTTTGCTGTGCTTGTATCTTATACCCGGGGTGAAAAAGAACTATGCCAAATCAGTTGCTTAATTTTGCTAAGTAAGCAGGATGTCAGTGCCTTCAGAGAAATTGACCAAGGATTATTTAATTAAAAAAAAACCTTAACTAAGAAAACCTCTTGTATAAATCTTTGTTTAAAATCCAGAGACAGTGAATCTATTATTAGGACAAGGGCTAGAAAGATTTATTATGTGTTTGAAAATTAAACATTACAATATAAGTGCAATATGGAATAAATAATCTATTCTTGATCAATGTTGTGACCCAGGCCAAGTAGGTAGTAAGAAACTCAGTAAGTGTAAAAGCAACCAAACTTTATTTGAACAGCTGAGAATTACTTCATTCTTAGCATAGTTCAATTAAATTAAGGCAAATTCCTCCCAACACAATTCCTCAGTCCTATCACCAACCTTGGTCCAATTAGGCAAACTGCCAAAGGCTTTTCTTGGCAAAAGTTCAGAAGACACCAATACAAAACAAATGCAACAAGACAAAGCTATCAACTTTGTTTTCTGGCAAAGAGCCCAAACGCCATTGCTGGTCTTTTAAGCCTTATGGCAGGGGCCAATCATCTCTTGGCCCTACTTCCGAGTCGTCCTCTTTGCTTGAGCTGCTCTTGCCTTCTGGCAGCTCTTCTCATGCGTGCATTAGGAACAGGCTCCTCCTGTTCCTCTGCCTTATTACTGTCAATCTCTGGAGGCTCTGTCTGCACCTCACTCCCCAATGGCCCTGGCCCCACCTCTGCCTCTGACGCAGAGCCCTCATCCAGGCCTCCCCCAGCCTCCAGGACTGGCCCATGTTCTTCCTTAGTCTCATCGCTGTCTGACTCCATTGCCAGCTTCGCAAGCTGCTGGGGGACCACAACAATCAAGAACTCCCAAATAGGACAGTAGAAGGAACTCTGGAATAATTGCAGATGCAATATCTTTCAGAGATTTCAATCTACATTGAGGTTTATTCTCTAAGAATGATTTAGAGGCTTACACATTCAATTAATTATGTTTGTTAATATCACATTGTTAATTAGCAAAGAGTGCTGACATTGGCCATTCAGTTAGCACTGAAAAAGGTCTTTAGTAAGATGGTGTCCCTGGGTAGGACCATTTTACCTTCCCTTTTCCAGATGATCAGTTAGACAAGGACATTTTAAACTTAACACAAAATTAATTAAAAAACATTTTAGACAGTAACACAATACCGGTCTGTGACAATAATAAAAATTACTAACTCGACAGTAACAGCATTCTCCCAAAGTATAAAAAGAAAGGGAAATATGCTACTAAAGTTTAATAACGAATCAAAATCCATGCACATGAAGGAGAAAAGTAGTATACATGACTAAACTTCACCTTTTTGCATAGCATCAGTATATCTCATGCAGGAGATGTGCTAATTGAAAGGGATATTAAAGACAGCAGCTGTTCTTGTCTAAATTGAAAAGCTGTCTCTTTGTTCTCTCTATTAAGGAGCGGAGAAGATTTAGATGACAAATTATAACTAGGTTCCCACCCCCCAATAGGTAAGAGCAGGATTGCATTCCTATTGTTTTCTATGAGGATTTATTTTTAATCTTTTCAGAAATGTTTTAAAAATTTAAAAAATCATGGGAATTAGTACTCGTTGTATAATGTAATTACCAAAGTGATTTTCAGGCGTGACTACAACTCAGTCTCCTGTTTCTGGGCCAGCACCTACACCACTACACCAAACTTTTTATGCATATTTCTAAAGATTAAGTAAGTAAATTGATACTTACATATTTTGAAAAGAAAAGTAAAACAGCTTTTTGACAAAATTTTAGCCCATATTTCCAAACTCATATAAACCATTAGGTTTCTATGAGTTTATATATGATATTGTTTCATTCTCAATATCTTTTTTTAAGTATTCCAATATGGAATTCAATGCATCAGTTATGATTAACTAATAAAATAAAACAAAAGGCTGTTTTAAGTGGCCTCAGAGCAGAGTTACTTTGAGTAAAACTCATTATGAGATTATTTTCTTTTTCATAAATTATTACTGCAGTGAGTTAACTTTGCAATCAATGGATCAATAAGTAATGAATAAAAATGCCACATCTCTTTCATTTGTGAAGAACTTTCTAAAGTAGTTTTTTTTTCATACTGGCTGTTATTATAATGGAATTGATTCTTATAGTCTTTATCTAAAATATTCCCTGTAGTCCAGGAGTGAAATTAAAAAACTTCCCCTACCGGTTCTGTGGGTGTGGGGGAGATCATGTGACTGGGTGGGTGTGGTCAACTCGACATCACTCACATCGAGGGGCTCCTCACCGGCCCCTCCCCTCCCAGCCACTCCTTGTTGTGAATGGCAGGAAAATGGGGAGGGGAATATTCCTGCCTACCATCCTTCCCTCAGTCTGTGCTGAGATTGAGGAATGGATGACAGGCAGGAAAATTCCCTTCCCCGTTTTCCTTCCTTTCACAAAAACGACTCCATTCCAGCTGCTCCCCTCTGCCCCATCCCCCTCCCTCCTGGGGGCTACCTTAAAAGGGCAGGCTGCAGCAGCTCCGTTGTGAATGAAGGGAGAAAAGTTAGCATTCTCTCTGCTGCATTTGACATTGAATTCTATGGCAGAGAGAATGCTAACTTTTCTACCTCCATTCACAAAGGAGCTGCTGCTCCATTTATGGTTCCCTCCTGGCCCCCTCCCTCCTGGGGAATACCTTAAAGAGACAGGCTGCAGCAGCTTCTTTCTAAATGGAGGGAGAAAAGTTAGCATTCTCTCTGCTGCATTTAACTTTGATGTGGAATATCGAGTGGCCAGAAGAGGTGAGCGGCAATCGGCCAGGGGTGGGTGAGGCCAAGGAGGTGTAATTACTACCGGTTCAGTGAACTGATGCCCATAATCCTTAGCAGTTTGCCCAAGCCGTTCCGAACCGGTAGGATTTCACCCCTGCTGTAGTTAATATGTCAAAAATCAATAGAACAGATAGAGTGTTTAACATTTAAAAAGTCTATCACAATTAAATGGATATCCGCTACCTGGCTACATGTCCTGAGACAGAGTCTTTAGAGCATGGGTGTCCAATCTTTTGGCTTCCCTGGGCCTCTGAGTGAAGAGGAATTCTCTTTGGTCTCATATAAAATATATAATATAGTTAATATATATAAATATTGATAAAAAGCACATAATAACCTTAAAAGGGGCTGCATTACTAGTTGTCCAGGGAGACATGCAACCTGTAGGTCATCGATTGGACACACCTGTCATAGAGCAAATTTTACACAGTAATCTTCTCACTAAAATGCATGCAAGATTCTTGCATCTTTCCTTTCCTCCTCCTAGAGATTGAGGCACTGGATTGCATTTAAGATCAGAAGTCAAATCTTTTTTTTTTTAATTCGCACATACACTGCAGAAGCTTATTTCATTCACAGAGAAGGACTGTAAGATTATGGAAGGCTCTCCCAAATAGTACGCTTGTCGGTCATTTTCCCATATTTTGAATAGTGGTAAAGGCTTTCACCATGGTTTAAACTATTGGTTGATTTCAATTTTATTTATTTTAACTGCATTTTTAAACATGTATTTCAGATTTAAATGTTGTAAACCATTTGAGAATTTATATAAGTAAAAGTTATAGAACTAATAATAAAAAAAACAAAAAATGTGAAACATATTATACCCAGCAAATAAATGAACAAATAAGATGCCCTCTTTTAAAATATTTTGCTTAACTTTGTGTACTTTTATAGGATTGCTATACTAGCAATGGATACAATTTTTATTCATAAGAAGTACGGTACCTAAAAACATAAAAATAGGGCACTTGCATGCTGAGTTTATTTAAGAAAAGCTATTAATAGGTTTCTTATGAAAATATCTTGATTGTCTCACAATGGTTTCACGTAGAGATTTCACATTTATTTAATTTAATTTTGGAGTTAGAAGTATAGATAGAAGTATGTAGGTTATCCATTCAGTGCTTTTTTTCATACAGTTTCAGTATTATTCTGATGCATAGCGATGACTTTCAGTAAATATTTTTTCAAAATGTTACGATGTTAGTTTTGAAATAATGATAAATGAAAAGTAATCTATAATGCTTTAATCTAGGAATAGTAGAATCCCCAAATGTAGTTATAGCCTGAAATGATCAGCAGGTCTCATGCGGCATTGTTAAAGGAGGCCATCTCTTTATTTATGAAATTAATGTCAATTTAAAATTGCAGCACTATTGTGCAAAACACTGATGAACAACTGCTTATGAGAATTTAAGGAATCTCAAAAAGAAACCTAAAAGAAACACATTTGTAGAATAATATTTCTTAAAGCATTATTATTGTTAAGCAATATGTTATGTATCCAAGTTTTGGAGGGAAAACACTCGTTGTTCATTGGCTATTGCCCCAGCCAGAAAAGTACATAAGGAGCTTCTCCTCTGGTTCTGCTGCTGGATTCACACCATATAATAAAAGAGCTGTTGTTCACCACAACCTGTCTCATGTCACCTCAATCGCCCAAATGTAACACAATAACATTTATTTTTTCAGAGTAGGTTCAGTTATCCTTTCTGACAAAGAATATGGCATCAAGAGTAGGACGTTTGAATGAGCTAGTCTGAATGAAAAAAGAAAAAACAATAGATTCATTGCAGATAGTTTTCTCTTGGATAACCCTTATCTCTTGTGTATCACAGGCTTCATGTTTGGTTGGGAAAATATCCAGTTATGGAAAGGTCAAGGAGCAAAAACAGAATTGGTGTATTTTCTATACACCATACTAAATAAGAAAAAGCTTAAGACAAATACCTTAACCCTCCCTTATCTCATAAAATGGCAGCTTTTAATATTTCCCTTGCTCTCCAGATTGTTGAAAAGCTGATATTGGCTGTACTAAGCAAAAACTGACATGATGTGTATTTGGTAGATAATGTTAAATTCCTTGCCTTGAAATGTGTTCAGTTCTATTCAGTGTGCCTACTCTGCCTACTCATGGGCAACCACAGAACAGAGGCCATCTGGAAGTACTGAAAATACACACGCGATCCTTATAGGAATGCCACACTGGTCTCTGCTGCCACAATTTATTTGGCATATGCTCTTTTAGAGATATCATGCACAATCATTTTGATTAAATATGAGTTGTCTTTCTAAGTGGAACGCTTATTCAGGCAGGAGATGAATGGATGGATGGATGGATATCGCAACTCTAAATATACATACATACTGTTACATATACTACTACAAGCATAGTTCCTTCCTTCCTTCTTTCCTTCCTTCCTTCCCCCTTCCCTCCCTCCCTCCCTCCCTCCCTCCCTTCCCATTTCCCTCAACAGAGCTGCTAGCAATCAGGTCCTTCAATCCCTTTCCAGTGACCAGCTCAACCTGGCCCAGGCATACCAACACACCTTGGAGAGATTTACAGACTTTAATTAAAAATAATGGCTTTTAAGATAAAGATCAAACTAAACAACACAATAATATAAAACATTAAATCTTAAGCTGGGTAATGTTGCTCAGGCTAAAAAAATGTCCCAAAGACTGCCCTTTTCATTGGCCCCTTACCAGTCCTGTTGCCTCTTAAACATGTCTTCAGTAGGCCCAGTGACAGGCCTATGGAGTCTACCTCGTGTAGCTGCTAAGATGCAGTCTCTAGGCTGAGATATCACTATTGCTCTTCCTTGGGGTGGCAATCTCGATCTATCTTTCTCTTTTTGAGGAATTGAGACTCTTTTCCTTGTAACTATGTTGTTCTTTTTGCTCTCAGTCCTTTCTTCCTTCAGCTACTTGAATCTGGCATCCTATTCCCGAGCCCTCTGCTTTTACTTCTCCTGCTGGGGAATGCATTTCCTAGAAATCTCCTCCAGAGCCCCCCTTCCTGTCCCAGTTCCAGGGGCAATGCCCCAACTAGCCAGCCAACTATCCTTTTAGATCGATCCTTCCTTCCTTCCTTCCTTCCTTCCTTCCTTCCTTCCTTCCTTCCTTCCTTCCTTCCTTCCTTCCTTCCTTCCTTCCTTCCTTCCTTCCCTCCCTCCCTCCCTCCCTCCCTCCCATTCTCATAAGACTTCTCCAGCAATGTACTCTTTCTATCCTGTTTCTTCAAAGTTCATCTTTTGATTCCATAGAGTATCACAGGAAGAATCATTGTCTGCATGATTTAGATCTTTATAGATATTGACAGTTCTATGTTTTTCGAGCCCTTCATCAATACCTTGCCAAGTGCTAGTCTACAGTTTATTTCTTGATTGCTTGTTCCTTTGCTAAATAAATATATCCTAAAAGGCAGATCCATCACTTTGGTATCTTCACTGTCAATTCTAAGGTTGATTGTTATATCTTTTACCATTAATTTAGTAGTCTTTATAGAGGAAAAGAATTAAAATAAAGGCTTAGAATAATTGTGTGATTTCACCTAGTTATTCTAACAGCAAGTTCAGTATTTATTTGCTGATTAATTTGTATGATGGTTAAATAGTGTTAATAAAACAGGAGGCACAAATAATAAAATGTATTTATATTTGAACAGCAATTCATATGTTCAAAATAAGAAAGGATTACTATATTTCTGTTAATATAAAATATTCAGGATTGGATTTGTCATTGAATAAAACTGGGATGAAGTTGAAAACTGATCATAAAAACAAACCAATAGTCATGATATTTTTTTCAGGCTAAACTAGATATAATAGTGGTTTAAATTTCTGCCCCTAGTTGTTTTTCTTAATTAACAGTATGTTGATAAGCAATACTTAATCTCTGGGGAGAACAATTCATAGTTACTCCATGGCCCTTACCCTCACCCTGTAAGATAAAAATAGCAATATAACCTGCTATTTAGATCTTCCAAAATAAAGAAGAAATTTAATGTAGTTGCAGAAAGCATTAGCTTAACAGAGTGCTATAGAATGTGTTAATGTCATTCTACCCAATGTAGCAAGAAATGTGCAGCTTAGAACAGTGATTTCCCAAATATCTAAAGTGGGTATTAGAGTTGCTTTAAGTGTTTTAATTTAATACCTAATTAGTAAAAGATGCTTAAGAAGAACTACGAAGGGCTTGACGTATCTTGCCATGCTGTGATTAGGAAAGGTTAATGGCAATAATGCAAGGAGATGTACAAGTTGACAGTTAAATATAGAAGAATGTGTAATTCTGAATTTCACAATTTTTATGGAAAAAGCGATCCACAATAATATGAATCAAAGTAATGAAGATTCAAAATGAAGTTTATTTATTAAAATACCCTAAAATAGTCACAATTGGGCCCCCAGCCAAACTGACTGAAAGACTAGATTAACAAAGGGTTACAGATAGTTTTTGCTTAGTGATCACAATTGGGATCAGCAGCTCCATTGTTAAGTGATTCGGTTACTAAGCGAAGCATCATGTGACCTTGATAGTCTTACAACATATTAAGCAACTCACCATGATCATTAAGCGAGATATCATGTGACCATGACTTGTCTTTTTACTGCTAGCTTTCCCATTAACTCTGCTAATTGGAAGTTGATTGGGAAACTCCTAAATGTTTGGGAAGCTTATAAATGCAAGGGCCAGTCACAAGGTTATGGTTTTTTTTTTCATTATCACAGCTTCAAACAATTGTTAATCATAGCAGTTGTTAAGCAAATTACTTACATATAGGGGATAGAAGGATCCATCAAAAGATATAAAAATTACATTTTTATAGACATGAAATGCCCCAACTTACCTTGGTAACAAAGTGATCGCCAAAATCCTGACCTTGATGCTGGTTCCATAGCCTGGCCATCATTTATTTATTATTTTATTTATTTATTCATATTTTTATACCGCCCTATCTCCCTAGGGACTCAGGGCGGTGTACAGCCATCTAAAAGCAACATAAATATACACAGTAAAACATTAATCTAAAAAACTTATTAAATAGGCCGAATATTTAAAATAGACATAAATAATAAAACCCCAAGTTAAAACCAAATCTAAAATTTAAACAATTAAAATTTAAGAATCTAGTCCAGTCCTGCGCAAATAAATAGATGTGTCTTAAGCTCGCGGCGGAAGGTCCGAAGGTCAGGAAGTTGACGAAGTCCTGGGGGAAGCTCGTTCCAGAGGTTGGGAGCCCCCACAGAAAAGGCCCTTCCCCTGGGCGTCGCCAGTCGGCACTGCCTAGCTGACGGCACCCTGAGGAGTCCCTCCCTGTGGGAGCGCATGGGTCAGTGGGAGGCATTCGGTGGCAGCAGACGGTCCCGTAAGTAACCCGGCCCTATGCCATGGAGCGCTTTAAAGATCATTACCAAAACCTTGAAGCGCACCCGGAAAACCACAGGTAGCCAGTGCAGTCTGCACAGGAGAGGTGTTACATGGGAGCCACGAGGGGCTCCCTCTATCACCCGCGCAGCCGCATTCTGAACTACCTGGAGTCTCCGGGTGCTCCTCAAGGGGAGCCCCATGTAGAGAGCATTGCAGTAGTCCAGACGAGATGTCACGAGAGCATGAGTGACTGTGCATAAGGCATCCCGGTCTAGAAAGGGGCGCAACTGGTGGACCAGGCGAACCTGGTAAAAAGCTCTCCTGGAGACGGCCGTCAGATGATCTTCGAAAGACAGCCGTCCATCCAGGAGAACGCCCAAGTTGCGTATCCTCTCCATTGGGGCCAATGACTCGCCCCCAACAGTCAGCCGAGGCTGCAGCTGACTGTACTGGGATGCCGGCATCCACAGCCACTCCGTCTTGGAGGGATTGAGCTTGAGCCTGTTTCTCCCCATCCAGACCCGTACGGCTTCCAGACACCGGGACAGCACCTCGATAGCTTTGCTGGGGTGGTCCGGTGTGGAAAAGTACAGCTGGGTGTCATCAGCGTACAGCTGGTACCTCACACCGAAACCACTGATGATCTCACCCAGCGGCTTCATGTAGATGTTGAACAAGAGGGGCGAGAGAATCGACCCCTGAGGCACCCCACAAGTGAGGCACCTCGGGGCCGACCTCTGCCCCCCCGTCAACACCGTCTGTGACCGATCGGAGAGATAGGAGGAGAACCACCGATAAACGGTGCCTCCCACTCCCAATCCCTCCAACCGGTGCAGCAGGATACCATGGTCGATGGTATCAAAAGCCGCTGAGAGGTCTAATAGGACCAAGGCAGAGGAACAACCCCTATCCCTGGCCCTCCAGAGATCATCCACCAACGCGACCAAAGCCGTCTCAGTGCTGTAACCGGGTCGGAAACCGGACTGGAACGGGTCTAGATAGACGGTTTCCTCCAGGTACCGAGGTAGCTGACATGCCACCACACTCTCTACAACCTTCGCCGGTTCATCTCATCATCCCTTTTATACTACCTTTTGCCTGGCTCCTTCCTTCCTCCCTCCCTCCCTTCCTTCCTCCCTCCCTCCCTCCCTTCCTCCCTCCCTCCCTCCCTCCCTCCCTTCCTTCCTTCCTTTCTCCCTCCCTCCCTCCTTAGGGTCTCTTTAGACTGATTTACAGTATTAAAGGACTCCCTGAATCCCAACAACTGTCTTAGTTCTATGCAATTTTCTACAGACACATATAACCTGACTGAAACATAAAATAAAAGTTTTATTTAAGAAAATCTACTTTTAAATAAATTATATTTTAAATTCCACATAATGTATATGAGCTAGAAAGTGGTTTTGAATGGAAGGAAGCTGGTTTTATAAATAAGATTCCAGCTTTTATCCTGGAGCATGTCAAATTACTCTACTGAAATTTGGTATTGATATTTGGCTGTTTATGTTTTTGTTGTTGCTAATTGGGGAAATTTAAAAGTTCAAAGTAGGAATGTTAAGCTTATAGGTGTAGCAGAAGAAGAGGCAGAGCCTGGGGGTGGAGTCAAGAAAGGAATCAGTCTGGAATTATTACGTCCCTACAAACAATCCACATCCAGCCCCCTGTTGAATTCAGTTGGTCCTTATCTAGTGCCATCTTAGTGCTATTAGTTGACTAGATTCTCCTATATATCTTGAGCAATAAACCTTAACTTAGCATGTGATCCTGAACTCTTCTTGCCTGTTGTTATGAAGCTAAACATAAAGGTCATTCCAGACTTTTAACTTTTCAAAACCCGAGAAAGATGTGCAAAACCCCAAAAAGATATCCCAAATGTTCATGTTTACCCCAGGAACATCACTGGATCATTATTGGAAGTCATAAGAATGTCAAGACTTGTTTTATCCTAGCCACACCCAACCTTTTGAGCATCAGGGACTGGTTCTGTGAAGAGAGGTTTTTCCGTGGATTGGAGGGGGTGTGGTTTCGTATGCTGCCTGCATCCCGTGGATGGGGATGCTTGTTTGTATGGCCCGGTTTCTGGCATGCTGCGGCCCAGTGCTGGTCCACACACCTGGGATTGGGGACCCTTTTTTTATCCAATTAGTAACACTGGAATTCTTATTAGCACATAGGATATAAATTACTAGATATTTTATTGGTCTACCTCACTTGAGGATACTAAAACTTGTTTCTAAATATTTATAAAAGCAATGGATTAAAGTAAGGGTGTTTATATATTTCAATTTGAAAAGTTTCACTGAAGAAATTATTTCAAGTTTGAAACAACTGTTTTGAATTCATTTTAGAAATGATTTGAGTAGATGCAGTATCCTTATGTACAAGCACAAAGGTGCTTTAATGTTCTTACACTCTATCACTGTCTCCTTACTCAAACATCTATTTTAAGCAAATTCTACTTCAGATTAAAAGAGATTTTTTTGGGGGTGTTATGCAGTAAAGCAAACATTATGCTAGAATAAAATGTAAAATGCTTAAATAGATTTCTGTCATAATATTTTGTCATTGCTTTCTAATTTGCTATCCTTTCTCCAGTGTACTTAGGTATTTATTTATTTATTTATTTATTTAATTTTGTTATAACAATATACACAAGCATAACAAGCATAACACAAAATATTATATAATATATAAACATATATATGAGGAGAAACAAGGTAGTATAAGCATATATATATATATATATAGGGGAAGAAACAATAGGACAGGAACGGTAGGCACATTTGTGCTCTTACGCACGCCCCTTAGAGTCCTCTTAGAAATGTGGTGAGGTCAATAGTAGATAGATTTTTAATAAAACTTTTGGGGTTATGAGAAGAGACCACAAAGTCAGGTAATGCATTCCAAGCATAGATAATTCCGTTACAGAAATCATAGTTTCTGCAATCCAAACTGGTGCGGTTGACATTAAGTTTAAATCTGTTGGTAGCTCTTGTGTTATTGTAGTTGAAACTGAAGTAGTCATTGGCAAGAAAGACATTATAACGTATGATTCTATGAGCTAAACCCAGGTCCTGTCGAAGGCGACGAAGTTCCAAGTTTTCTAGACCCAGGATATCAAGTCTGGTGGAATAATTTGGTGGTATTGATAATTTCTACTGAAGTCCAAATCATCATTGTATCAGGATGGACTTTCATGAAATTCATATCACTAAAAATTTCCAGGATGTTGATTTTCTGGTTTTAGAGGCTGGAATTGATTTAAGTACTAGTGAAAAAATTGTTAACTATCCTATGCAATATCTATGATACCCATATTTAGAAACAATTTTCTAGTTATTGCAGAGAATTAATTTTAAAACCTCCCTCTTTTAATGAACATATTAACATTACTATATTTGGAATTGAAAATTGGCTTTGAGATTATTAGTACAAGGCAGTGGTGTGATTCAAGTAATTTAACAACCAGTTCTCTGCCCTAATGATTTTTTCCAACAACCAAACTGCTCAGAAAGTTAACAACCGGTTCTCCCAAAGTGGTGCGAAGTGGCTGAATTCCACCACTGGTACAAGGACCATCTTAGCTCTTATGCATGCATAGTTCAAATACTGGTAGTTCTTGACTAATAACTGGTAATATAATGACCATTTAGAGTTATAAACAGCTGTAGAACAGATGCCTGTAAAACATCTCAAGCTGTTGTAAACTGTTGCATACCCCCCCACACCATTATATAATGGCATTTGAGACACTTGGCAACTGGCTCACATATATGACCAGTTGCAGTATCCCGTGGTTATTTGATGCAATGTTTTTTGCCAGATTTTAACAACTTCTGCTTGTTTCACTTGGGAAAAATTTCCAACCTAAAATCACGCCCATTCAGGAGAATGGAGTTGGACTTACGATTACATGATTCACCTAACAACCATGTGATTTGTATTTACCACTGTATGATTTAGCTAATGACCACCATAAAAACAGTTGTAAAATTGCGTTCGATCACGTGGTGCCTTGACATATGACGGTTATGATTATAAATGAAATTCCAGTCCCAATTGTGGTTGTAAGTCAAGAACTGCCTGTGAGGTGGATTTGGAAAAAAATCAGATGGCAGTTTACAGCAGCATAATCAAACCCTTTTAACATGTTGACACAACATACAAAAGAGGAAGACACCAATTGCACTGCTCCAAATGCCATCTTGTTTTTTAATCGGATGCCACTGAGTTCAAATCAGTTATATATTACGTTATATAACTGGAATAGTATCTTTTATTAGGTTTACATATGTCTGAAACAATTATAGTTTAAAACTTGTTTAATTATAGGTCAGCTCAAATGAACTGTGTTTGAAAGCACACATTAAAATAAGATCTCCACCCTCTTGAATAACAAATGCTGTCAGCTGAATGCAAAAGAGACTGGGATGTAGTTCCATTGAGGACTACACTCAGCGTGTAATCCTCAATGGAACTACATCCATATGGAGGGAAGTATGCAGTGGAGTACCACAAGGCTCTGTTTTAGGCCCAGTACTCTTCAACATCTTCATCAATGACTTGGACAAGGGGATAGATGGGGAACTCATCAAATTTACAGATGACATCAAGCTGGCAGGAATAGCCAACACTCCAGAAGATAGGCTCAAGTTACAGAAGGATCTTGACAGACTTGAACATTGGGCACTATCTAACAAAATGAAATTCAATAGTGAAAAAAGTAAGGTTCTACATTTAGGCCAAAAAAACCAAAATGCACAGGTACCATATATGTGGTACCTTGCTCAATAGTAGTACCTGTGAGAGGGATCTTGGAGTCCTAGTGGACAACCATTTAGATATGAGCCAGCAGTGTGCAGTAGCTGCTAAAACAGCCAACAAAGTTCTGGGCTGCATAAACAGAAGGATAGAATCAAGATCACATGAAGTGTTAGTGCCACTTTATAATGCCTTGGTAAGGCCACACTTGGAATACTGCATTCAGTTTTGGTCGTCACGATGTAAAAAAAATGCTGAGTCTCTAGAAAGAGTGCAGAGAAGAGCAACAAAGATGATTAGGGGACTGGAGGCTAAAACATATGAAGAACGGTTGCAGGAACTGGGTATGTCTAGTTTAATAAAAAGGACTAGGGGAGACATGATAGCAGTGTTCCAATATCTCAGGGGTTGCCACAAAGAAGAGGGAATTTGGGCTGTTCTCCAAAGCACCTGTCCAGAATTGAACGTGTCCAGAAATATTTTACAAGAAGAGTTCTCCATTCCTCTGAAAACAACAAAATACCTTATCCCACCAGACTTGAAATCCTAGGCTTAGAAAACTTGGAACTCCGTCGCCTTCGACAAGACCTAAGTTTAACTCACAGAATCATCTATTGTAATGTCCTTCCTGTCAAAGACTACTTCAGCTTTAATTGCAATAATACAAGGGCAACCAATAGATTTAAACTTAATGTTAACCGCTTTAATCTAGATTGCAGAAAATATGACTTCTGTAACAGAATCATCAGTGCTTGGAATACTTTACCTGACTCTGTGGTCTCTTCCCATAATCCTAAAAGCTTTAACCAAAAACTTTCAACTATGGACCTTACCCCATTCCTAAGAGGACCATAAGGGGCGTGCATAAGCACACAAACGTGGCTACCGTTCCTGTCCTATTGTTTTTCTTTTCTTCTTCCTATATATATATATGCTTATACCTCCTAACATTTACTCATATATATGTTTATATACTATATAATCTTTTTGTATGATGTTGTGACAAAATAAATAAATAAATAAAATAAATAAGAAACAATGGGTAGAAACTGATCAAGGAAAGAAGCAACTTAGAACTAAGGAGAAATTTCCTGACAGAACAATTAATAAGTGGAACAACTTGCCTGCAGAAGTTGTGAATGCTCCAACACTGGAAATTTTAAGAAAATGTTGGATAACCATCTGTCTGAGATGGTATAGGGTTTCCTGCCTGGGCAGGGGGTTGGACTAGAAGGCCTCCAAGGTCCCTTCCAACTCTGTTATTATTATTATTAAGTTTGCTGACTAAATAAGTTATTGATTTAATGAAGCCCTCTTTCAAAAGTTTTTATCTTAATCTTTATTTCTTTAGAACATACATACATGTATAGAACAATCCTACAAAAGATTGTCTTACATGTGGAAAATAGATGGAAATTTGTATTACCAGAGACTTGTATAATGAGGAAGAGGAGGAGGAGGAGTTCTACCTTGGTTTCTGACCTCATGAATGTCTTTATGAACTTCATTTTTTTCTGATTGTCCAATTGGTTTAGTGACACAAATTATAATGGGATGATTTATAGTTCTGGATATGCTATTCCAATGATTTGTGCTGGTAGCTTGCATCCTTCATTTTAAGAATTATACCAGGCATCTTTATGGATATTACTGGTATTGTGATGCTAATTAATTTGGAATTGCATGGAGAATTATATTGCGATTACAGAAACACAAAATCTTGATTTATGTGTAAGTATACCAAGAAAAATAGAAAGAACCAACATAATATTGCAGAAGACCGCAAAGGTTCTTCAGGATTATTTTTATATATGCATTTTATAATTGTTATAGAAAAATATTACAAAACTATCTCTCCTTGATCAACCTTTCTCCTAAATTTCCACTAACAATTGCTGAGCAACTTGAAACATTTTTTTCCTGATAGTAACTGTATTGGTTAGTAGGGATAAGGACAAGACAGGAAGCTAGCATATTATAATTATACAGAGGATTCACTTTGGTGTTTTACTTTCATATTTTTCCTCTCATGTTGGGTTTGGGCAGCAATATTTTTTTTCAAAGGAAAAAATTGAAGTGCAATGGCTATACGTGAAGATTTGCATCTTGTGTTGAAATGAAGGAGAAGCTGTTGCTGGTTGTTGTTATTTGGCTAGTGCATTAAAGCAAAGCTCAACAACTTGCAAAGTTTGAGGAAGGGGTAGGGTAAAAACCACATTTGAACTTTGATTAGCAGGCCGTGAGTCAAATTGCAAAAAGCAGATGATGATAGGACAAAAAAGTAATTTAATTCAATCTTTAATTAAGACATACATAATTCAGTATGATTACTCAACCTGGATTTAATTGTCTGCAAACTACAATTTGATGTAGTTAAATTGGATATAATTCTGGGGCAGCCCAGGTTGTATTCCCTTGCACTCGAATATTTTAATAACAAGCTTAGAGTGATTAAGCTCAAGGAATATCAAAGAAATGGACAGCAAATCAAGATGACTCCCTGCAATAGAAACCAAATCCATGAGTAGTTGAAGAAAGAATTGTGTGCAGCTCCTAATAAATGCCTAACCTTGTTTTACCTCAGGGCTCTCTAACAAATAATGATCATTAAGTTTTTTTTGCAATGTTCCCAAAACTCCAGGTGAACCATGGATGAGATTAATTATCTGAATAATTATCCAATTTTCCTTTTTGTTTGCATAAGATGCAACTAAAATCCTCTTTTCTAGAAGTAACTTCACTAAATTTGATGGACACTTCAAAATGTACATATTAATAATCTGTTTTTAGATTATTGCACACTGTGATACTGGGAAAGTATCACAAGATAGTCTGTAAGAGTGAAATTTCAATGTTTTGCCTTGATTTTGGCATTTTCTTTGGATATTTGCTCAGCTATTTTTGACAGATACAAAAATAGCATTTTTTTAATGTGAAAAGGGAAAATATGTAGAACTAAGAATTCTAACGATACTATTAATTTTTTTTTTTTGAAGATGAGGAAAATACCCTAGCATTTAGGGTTACTGAGATTTCCCCCCTATTTTCTTGCATTTCTTTCAAAATATTGTGCATTCTAGACATTAGAGTAGTAAATCCTCTAATAGTCACATTTATTTTCTTATGTTCTATTTATGTTTTTAATTTAAAATACTATTCTTACTTTATTCTAAGAAAGGAATACTAGGGTGCATATAGCAGAATTAACAAATGAACTTTTAAGATCTATATTGTAAATAAACCGTGCAGAATTTTGTAATTGGAAGCCTTCTTATATATTTGATTAGAACTTTTGTTTAGTCATTCCTGTACTTGCTTGGGATGTTTGTATTGTAACTTAGTTCATTTGAAGACACCTCCATCAAGAAATGATAGGTAACAGAGGCAAGTATCAAAATTTTAGCAAGAGAGCATAACCTGATCATATTATACATAATTTGGGATGTCTTAGACTGCAGGAGTGTCAAATTGGCGGCCCGTGGGCCTGATGCATCACACACAGGCCACACCCACCCCAGCTCCGTGAATGAGGCAAATGTCACAAAACATCACATGATGGCAATGTGACGTGGTGATTTTGATGCTTGTGTCTTAGAGTTACTCTATTTAGCAGATGAAGATATGAAATCAAAAAGAACAGAAGGCAGTTCTATAAAAATGGCTTGAATTTTCAACAGCTCCTTTTTTACTGCAATAATTTATATCTTTTGAGATAACACTCCTGAAATTTGAAGAAGTATTTGATGTTCCATTGAGCAGGACAATTAGTGAGATAATTAGTAGAATCTATTTCTCTTTGTCTTTCATATAAAAACTCAGGGTATGCTTTAAATGTCTAAACCAACATCCCCAACCTATTACTCTTCAAATATATTGGGACTACAACACTTTCTAGATAACATGGATGAAAAATTTTATTTGTTACATTGGGAGTATTGTGAATTCCTTAGTGCTCTCTAAACTTGGTTGTTTTCTTGCAGACATTTCATTACCAGACTAGATAACGTGATGCTGCCTAGTTTGATAATGAAAGAAGCAAGAAAATAGCCAAGGTCACAGCATCAAGGATCCCCAATTCAACCCTGAATTCAGTGGTGGGATTCTACCGGTTCTCACCGGTTCGGTAGAACCGGTTGTTAAGTAGTTAAGCAGTTCTGAGAACCTTGTTAACTAGTTAAGCAGTTTGGAGACCCGGTTGTTAAAAGAAATCTCCTTTTGTTTCTTCCACTTTACAGGGTTAATCATGTAAAGACTTATAGCTTTCTGGTGTTGTTTCCTAGCCTAAACTTTATTGCCCTGCTTGCAGAAACTGCCTCTCCGTTAACCTTTATTTCATTCTTGGCAGGACTTCTGGTTCCGGAGCTTCTCTGAGTTTTTTTTCCTTTCTTGACTTTCTTAAAGGGGAAGGGGTTGTTTTAAGCGTTTTACACCGCTGTTGGGAGGAAATACTCCCCTGTTGGAATTCTTCCAATCAGGATGCAATGATTAGCTCTTTGAAGAAATAATTGAATAACGGAGCAGAAGCTTTTAATGACAAGGAACCAAGCTGAGTGACATTCAGCAAGGTTTATTGGCTAGCTAGAAAGATTGATATTCAAACATGAGTTTACATACCCTTTCTGACTTTTGGTTTAAAACTGGTTTTTGGTGAAGTTTAATTCTGTGCTTAGTGATGAGATAATTTTCCCTATTCAGCTTTGTTTGGAAGGAAAAATGTTAATTTCTGTTCCTGAAAGAAGCTGCTTCAGATATCTGACTAGTTCCAGTGTCTATTTGTTCTGGTAATTGGTTTAACAAGCAACAGATACTCTGTTTCCTCCTTTGCTTCATTCTGGAGAGCTTAAATGACCTCTCTACTAAAGGGTTTCACTTTATGAGCAAGAGTTGGCTGCTGTTAGCTATCATTGCATTTTAACTATTTTAATTCCTCAAGGTGCTCTGGCACCCTGCCTGATTTGTAACTCCAGTTTGCATGTATTTCTAATCTAATGATTGGTATTTAGGGCAGCTTTTTGCAAGCAAAGAAGCTTTTTGTATTTTTGTACAGGTAATCCTTGGCTTACAATAGTTTCAATGGCACTGAAAAAGTGACTTATGACTGTTTTTCACACTTACAACCCTTGCAACAAACTGTCATTAGGGCAAAGAAGCTATGTTACATGACCACCTGGCCACGCCCACCCGGTCACATGATGCACCCCAGTTGTGAAATGAGTGACATGGTTAAGAATGCTGCAACAGGCATAAATGATGACTCGTCATAAGTGCAAGGACCTGTCAAAAATCACTTTTTTCAGCCCTCTGGGTAGTCCCTATGTGCACTTTTGACCAGTCCTCGCACTTACGACTGTCCTCACATTTTATGTTTTGTGCCCTATCTTGTAACTGGTGAAGAGAAGCAGTTGTGAAATGAGTGACACGGTTGTTAAGAATGCTGCAACGGGCATAATAGCCACGGCCACCTGGTCACATGACCAGTTAGCCATGCCCACCCGGTCACATGACCAAGCCACGCCCCAAAACAAGTCATGCCCACAGAACCGGTTGTTAAAAAATTTGAATCCCACCACTGCCTGAACTACATACAGTATATTCTCTTCTGTTGATACTATGGTTACATAGGAAGTGTAATAAATGTAAAGATTTTATTTTTATTATAGAGAAACTGAAAGTAGCTATTTTTATTATAGAGAACTATAATATAAGTTTCTCTAGTTATTGTGCTGTACAGTCAGTATAATAACAGTAAGTCCTTGAGTTGCAACCATTTGTTTAGTGACTATTCAAAGTTACAACAGCACCGAAAAAAGTGACTTACGACTATTTTTCACACTTACCACTGTTGCAGCATCTCCATGGTCACTTGATCAAAATTTGGATTCTTGGCATGTATTTATGATGCCTGCAATATCCCGGGGTCATGTGATCACCTTTTGCAACCTTCTGACAGAAAAGAATAGAATAGAATTTTATTGGCCAAGTGTGATTGGACACACAAGGAATTTGTCTTGGTGCATATGCTCTCAGTGTACATAAAAGAAAAGATACGTTCATCAAGGTACAACATTTACAACACAAATGATGGTCAATATATCAATATAAATCATAAGGATTGCCAGCAACAGGTTATAGTTATACAGTCATAAGTGGAAAGAGATTGGTGATGGGAACTATGAGAAGATTAATAGTAGTGCAGATTCAGTAAATAGTCTGACAGTGTTGATGGAATTATTTGTTTAGCAGAGTGATGGCCTTCGGGAAAAAAGCCAGCGAGGAAGCCAGATTCACTTAAAAGTCATGTTACTAACTTAACACCAGCAGTGATTCACTTAACATTTGTGGCAAAAAAAGTAATAAAGTGGGACAAAACTCACTTAACAACTGTCCTGCTTAGCAAATGGAAATTTTGGGCTCATTTATGGTCGTAAGTCAAGGACTACTTGTATAGTTTTCCTATATAACTTTTATCCTTGTCTAAGATAGAACCCTTTTTTTCTGAGCTGAAGCAAATAATTAACTTGTTTTTGACATAAAGATGCAGGCTATTGCCAGCCAATTTCATGTTCCTGGAAAAAAGTTTTTTTTGTTTTTTATTTAAACTTTGTGTAGGACAGTTTCTGAGATTAGTTGATGATACATGTATTTTTATGCCTGACAATATGTTGTATTCTGATATTGTCATATAGCACCAGAACTATCATCTTTGATCATTTTGAAGGTTCTAGAACAGTGGTCACCAACCTTTTGAACCTCAGGGACCACTAAATTCATAATTTTAAATCCCGCGGACCACTAATATGATCTGCCTAATGACTGCCTGGGTGGGCATGGCTAGGTGGTCATGTGACTGGGTGGGCATGGCCAGCTCGATGTCATTCACGTCGAGGGGCACTTCGCCAGCCTCTACTCACTCCTCCCTTCCCAGCCACTGCTCGCCTCCCCTCCCAGGTTCCTTAGGGCCCCAACAGGAAGCAGTTGTTGGAGCTAAGCAGCCACCACAAGAAAGAGTTGGCAAAACAGCTCAGTTCAAATTGGATCTGATCGAGAAGCAGGCTCACCAGAAGTACCTCACTGAGGACTATGAGCATAGGCTTTCCAAGCAGAGGGAAGACCTGCGGGAGTGCAAGGCCAGGTACTGGTGCCTGGAGGCTCAGCGGGCTGAGATGGTCAGCCAGTTCCAGGCCATGAGGGAGTCCCACTGGAACTGGCTCTTTACTACCAGCAGCGCTTCCCTCCAGCCTTCGCTCAAAGCCTTGCACCAGGAGGCTGAAGCAGACCCCAAGCTGGAATTTCTGCCCCCCTTCGACCCACACAAAAAGACCCTGAAGGGGGAGACTCTCTGCAGCAACACAAACATTCATTGCACTTATCTATCCCAGGGGCTGTAGTTTGAGGACCCCTGATTTAGTTCAAATAATTTTTCTGCGGACCACCAAAATTTTCTCGCAGACCATCAGTGGTCCACAGACCACCAGTTGGTGACTGCTGTTCTAGAATGTTTTTTTTCAATGCTGTTTCAAATTTATTTTTTCTTTTTAATTTGAATTGGTACTGGAATGGAATTTTGTGATTCATGCCATTCTAATAATCCCGTTATCCTAGTCTGAAAGCTAATGAGGCTATAGGGGAAGCTGACATAATGCAATTATAAGGCACTCCACTGTCATAAAATTGCATAAATGCTGTTAGCTATCTCAGGTTTTTGGAAGTTGCCTCAAATCAAAGGTAATCATTTCCAAACATGATTTTCACTTCTTCACCAAGGTTTAATGAGATGGAATTCTAAGAATTTCAACACCACCACTATTTCTCATTTAAAGCTAATTTGTTCCCTAATGCATTCGGGCAGAAATTTATTTAGTTTCTTTCTTAACAGCATTTCTGTGATCTGGTAAGGAGGTAGATCATTGAAGACCGAGAAGCTTGCAGCCGGCTGATTACAGATCCCAAGTCCCTACTAGTCTGAGAATCAGCCATTGGAAGATAGACCAGAATTTAATTTGCACAAAATAAAAACAAGATGTTTGGTTTGCAGGTGGCAACAGTTCATGGTCTCAGGGACAAATAGGAGTATAAAAATGAATTTTCTCTGCTTCGGCATTCTTTCAGTAGAACATGTTATCTATCTGCAGAACAATATGGAGTCAACAGTAAACATTAATTCAAACTCAGTCTGGCTATCTCTGCTAAGTGATGAAACAGTGCTTGGAGTGTAAGTAGCAGCTCCCCACAGCTTTAAATGAAAAGATTTCTTTTTATTCTACACTCAGTTTAGCCTTCAGCAGTAACAGAAAAGCAGTTGCTGCTTTCATGAATGCTTGCTCTATAAAAGCATCCTTCCATAAGACAAAAGCATAATATTTATAGAAGAAAAATAAGAAATAGAGGGAAAATGACTGGATGAGGAAAAAACTTAACAGTTTGAGAATATTACTGACTCTTTGTCCCCATTTATTTCCATTGATAACTGAGCTCATTAAATATTGTAAACTCTAAGCAATGTATTTATTCACTTATCAAATTTAATTAGATACCCATCTCACAAATGCAATTCTGGGTGGTAAACCATGAAACAAACAATTTTTAAAAAGTCTAAAATAACCATTAAAAACAATTCAACTTAAATATGAATAAGGCTGCAGAAAAATAGAACAACGTCCTACACATAACACAAGCAACTTACAAGGTCCCTGTTTCTATTTATTATTTATTTATTAAATTTATTTGCTGCCCATCTTGTAGTGAAATGACTCTGTTGGAAAAATTGCATTTTGAGAGATTTCCGGGTTGGGGTTAAACTCATCGTTTGGGGAAAGGGGATGAATTGGTTGTCAGTTATAAGTGAAGTCTAACAAATAAATAATAATTTAGACTAGATCCGATAATTTTGCAGTAACCAGGTGGCATTCACAAAAGTTAATATTTGAGCCTTAAACCTAGTTTCAATTACCTTTCTTCCCAATCCAGAAGACTGAATGGAAGCAGCATAATATTCAGATAAATGATAATTTATTTATTTATTTATTTATTTTACATTTATATCCCGCCCTTCTCCGAAGACTCAGGGCAGTTTACATTGTGTAAGGCAATAGTCTCATCCTATTTGTATATTTATATACAAAGTCAACTTATTGCCCCCCCAACAATCTGGGTCCTCATTTTACCTACCTTATAAAGGATGGAAGGCTGAGTCAATCTTGGGCCTGGTGGGACTCGAGCCTGCAGTAATTGCAAGCAGCTGTGCTTAATAACAGGCTGTCTTACAGCCTGAGCCACCCACGGCCTCCACCATAATGTGGTGGAGTGTTCGAAGCTCAGCTTTTTGTGATGGGGTACAATTATATTTTAATTGTTATTGCCTGATATAGGTGGAGGTACAGGGCTGAGATGTACAGATTTTTCTAAGGGCTTGGATGTTGGGATTTAAAGGGCAAAATTAAGCTGTGAGGAGATTAAGGGTACTCTCCTTTTGTACAGACCAGGGGTAGTCAACCTTTTTATACCTACCGCCCACTTTTGTATTTTTGTTAGTAGTAAAATTTTCTAATCGCCCACCGGTTCCACAGAATGTGCCGTGTATTGTTGTCTGCGCATGTCTCTCGCACATCGTGGATTGGGTTTGGGGGGGCGCCGGCTACCAGGTCTGCTTGCCTGTTACAGCTGGATGGTGTGGGGGGAGATGCGCGAGCTATTCTGGGATGAGGCTCTTTTGTTTGCAGTCATACTATAGCGCCATTTAGTTTCACTTACGTAACATGAACTAAACTTATGCGCGGGCGATACAATAGTATATTTTCAGAAATTTAACTAACTTGCACCACGGGGAATTTTAGAAAAACCTAATGAAAATGTTTTTAAATAATGCTATGAAATTTTTAAAAAAATCAATTAAATTTAAAAAAAGGAAAGTGCTTCAGTATTGGACAAAACCCCTACCGCCCACCATGAAAGCTGGAACGCCCACTAGTGGGCGGTATGGACCAGATTGACTACCACTGGTATAGACAAACACAAATGAAAATGCTTGATTTAGACATTAGTTGCTTTTCGAATGGTGATACTCTGTGTGGACTATATACTGCACATGGGCTGTAATTTCCCACCTGAAGGTCAGATATGCAAGGATTGAGAAAGTATGGGTTCAGATACTTTTCCATAAAGCTTGGTAGATGTCTTTGTATCGGTTATCATCCTCTCAGTCTAACATGACAATAGATGTGTCTTGTGTATTGATCTCTTTGGATGGATATTTCTTTGGGGAAAAAACAAACTGTCACCTTGCCTTTTCTAAGTAAATAAATTTGTCTAAATATGACCTAGTTGTCATATAAATAAATGTTAGAGCATGTCCATAGAGGAAATGCAAATGTATTGCTAGTTCATACCTGAGGAAATGTTAGTTGGCCGTGGTGCAAGTTAGTTGGCCATGGTGCAAGTCCCTCAACTGCCTAACAAGGTTTCTTGTTAGGCAGTTGAGGGAACAGAAAACAATAGCAGTTTGAACCATTGCCAAAATTTAGGACAGATGGAAACTGGCCCTATCACCCAGAAGAAGAGTTCAGACAGCCCCTAATATAATGCCTGGCAAGAGAAAAAAGAGCTGAAGCATTGAAATAATCAGTGGAGGGATTTCATTACGGCTTCCTAACTTATTCAATAAAGGTTACTTAACAGAAGTCCTTGGACTCTTGTGAGCTTGCCTAATAGATTCTAGTCTTGCTTGCCGAGCTAAGCCTGATAGTTTAAAGCCACCTTAGGGATATTTATTTAGACATATCAAGGGAATGAGGCGAAAGCAAAATGAAAGACAATTTGTGCCTGTGTGTATGTGTGTGAGAGAGAGAAAGAATGAAAAGTAAGATAAGGACAATTAGCTGTGCAGTTCTCAAATCCCAAAGGGGTTCCCCCTGATTCATTACTGGAAGGAAGTCAGAAATAAAACTCAGATCAGCTTTGAAAATTCACTTATGTATATTTTTAGCTCATTGACTTTAAAGCATACAGGTTCTTCCGTGATCATGTATTTTTACTAAATTGTGCTGCATTAAAGATGATTTTGTGTGGCTGGCAAAGAAATCCTTATAGAACATGTTTTTCTCCAGATAACATTTAAGTGATGTGGACTAGTGGCACAAATGTAATGAAGGCAGATGAAGTAGTTGTGTTGGGTCCTGCAGGAACAGAAGTCTCACTGGCCTGCAACTTGCTGCTTGCTGATTCATCCATGCCTTTCACAGACCTGATCCTATGAGATAGGACTACCATACTTGGGCTAAGAATCCAGATAACCACTAGATAACAGTAAAAAAAAATTTTTTTTTTAAAAAAAGTCTTTGTTCCCATGCCTACTGGTTGTCTGGATTTTTCAGTTCAGGTATGACAGCATAAATACGTTTTATTAAATATGGCACAGAAGGAAGGAGGGGAAATCAAAGGAAAAACTACCACTGCTACTGCCACCTTTTCTTCTGCCACCATCAATTGCTATAACCTGGGGTGGAATGACTAAGTAGCTTTTTTTCAACATCTGAAGTTTGCTTTGGGGCCCAGGAAACTCTGTTTATACTCCTGGTGCAGGGGTCTTCCACCTTGGCAACTTTAAGACTTGTGGACTTCAATTCCAAGAATTCCTCAGCCAGCTTTGCTGGCTGAGGAACTCTGGGAGTTGAAGTCCACAAGTCTTAAAGTTGCCAAGGTTGGAGACCCCTGTCCTGGTGGACATCTATAGCCTAAATACTATGGTCTCTGTTTTCTGATCATAATGACGGTAGTCATTCAAAGAGGACTAAATGATGCAGAATAAATATATTTCATTTCTGTGATTTATACTTACAAAATAACTTACGTTTGTTCCAGACATTTCAAATAAGAAAGAGAGTTCTCACTGAATCAGAACTGGAGATGGGAATCTCTGACTTTTGCTGGTGATAATTATACCAGTTCTTAAAAAGATTTCAAGTTTTCTGCCAAACAACTTCATGCTTTTTGTTAAAGGATGTACTATTATTATTGAAAGATAGTTTAATAAACAATATGTATCATTTAAACGTTAAGTTACTGAACTGAAGCTGTTTATGACAGCCTCTTTTGTTTTTCGCTGACAGTTTCTGTCTTAGTTAGGGAGCTCTTGTTGCTTTACCTGGAAGAGGGGAAAATGTCTGTAAGACTTTCAGAATTTTTCTCAAAGCAATCTGTGTTAATGATACTTTGATCCAGTGCTTTAGACAATTGTGCTTTTTATATATAATATTCACTTAACTTGGAACTTGTTTATCCAAAGGTATTTTTCCAGCATTTAGTCCCTCTTGGTTTTATGGGTTACTAGATGATCCATGATCATCCTTTCAGAAATAATTTCTTACCTAAACAAAAAAACAGAATGATCACAGGTGGGCAGAAAATCAGTGCTAGCAGGAGTGAGTTCCAACTTCCTGCCAGCTTCCCCACTGACTTTTCTTGTGGGAAGCTGGTAGGAAAGATCAGAAATCACAATAGCGTAATTGTGGCTGACCACGGGTGTGCTGCAGCAATCATAATTTTGCAGATACAACTGGGCTGAAGTTTCCTGTGGTGGCTAATGCTTTATGCCATGCATCTCGGGTCTCTGGAGCTTCCTGGGGCACTGTGGCTTTGTGCTGCACTGCTGGAACTTCCCAGGGTACTGTAGCTTTCAAAAGTGCTGCTGGGGTTTCCTTGGACGCTGCAGCTTTGCACCACAGTGCTAGAGCAACTGGAGCTTGAGTTGAGTAGGTAATCCCTTACTTCATTCATTATCTAGATCTTTGCTTAATGATCTTCAACTCTCAGTTAACAATGGCCACATGGAGTGCCACAATTGCCGTTGCTAAGCAATGTGATCATGTGATGTCACGCTTTACGAACATATCACTTAGCAACAGAAATTCCAGTTCCAATTGTGGTCATAAGTCAAAGACTATCTGTATAGACAAAGGGAAGGAAAGGTTATAAAGCTTTGAGGTTCATTTGTTTGGTATTTTAATAAAAAGCATGTTTGAGTATTTGACTAATTAAAAGAGCTACCTTTTGAAGCAAACCATTATTTTTGTTAGCTAAGAATATAACTTTTCGAAAGTGTATTGTTTTGTTCTCATTTAATGGATTATTATTCTTTCACCCACCCCCATCTTCATCTGCTCCTCCCATCTGCTCTTTAGCTTCTGGCAGTTCTTTGTGAATTATGAATTTATTTTTAAAAATCCTACACGAATATGGACAAATGTTTGAAAATGTTCTAGGATGGAAAGGGTAGACTTCCATAGCACCTTCCCCCAGCCTGATATCCTTCAGCTATGTTGAATGGTAATAATTAGCCATGCTGGCTGGGAATTATGGGTGCTAAACTGCCATTCACCTGGAAGGTGCTAGGAAAGCCACATGGGTCTATTATCACTGTCTGTTATGTGTATCCTGAAGTGATGAAAGTTATACCATTCCAAAGAACTGAAAATTGTTTTAAATGCATTAAACATTGATCTATTAATAACCAACACATATGACTGGGAAATGATAGTTTTATTTATATCTATGGGCCCTTCATTAGATTAAATGGAATGCTTGGGGTTTTAAGGGAAAGGTTCATTAAGTTATTTAAATCTTTATAGACATACATTAATACAACTAATTTAAATTGTTCTCCCACCAGAAATATACTCATAATCCTTTAATAAAAGGGGAGAGATGTTACTTAGCATTTTTGTTAAATCTGTTGCTGACAAATTAGTTGCAATAGTAGGTTAAATCCATATTTGAATTTTAAAGCTGAACCACTGAAATTTTGATTAGATCAGTATAACATACACAGTGTTGCAGAAATGTTTTGCTTCATGGGATCATTAATGCAGTTCAGTATGAAAATAAGGTAAGGGCTTCTTTTGCCAATATATTCTCAGTTTTGAGAGTTATTTTATCTCAAAGGCCATGTGTCATTAACTATTTCAGCACTTAGTCTATGTTTTCTTGTTTTATAAAATAGGAGGAGTGGATTTATGAGTGGCTTTTAAAAAAATATTCAAATGAATATGTAAATCTTCCTCCTTATTTTCTACGCATTACCTTTATATCCTCCAAATTTTGAACTATTGCTATCACTTCACTCAATCTTAAATATACAGAATTTCTTTGTGGCACCAAACATAAAGTTACCATTTCTTTGCATATTTAATCATGTAATGTCAGCATTGTGGACTGCAAGCAGAAATGCTTTTTTTTCTCCATTATGATTTGGAGAATGAATGTAGTTGACTTGTAGTTTCACAGAACTATATCCTGTTTAGTTAGTATTTCTTGCTGAAAATGGTAAATGTTGCTGGAAATTGTATTTTTTTCCTCACTGACATCCTTGAAGAAATGGTTGTCCATTGCTAAAAGAAGAGTTTGGGGTAATGAAGATAAGTGCTGTAGCTTTTTGAATCCTAGTCCGTTTTGTTCAGAGAGAGTAGAATGTCTTTTCTATTGTCGTTAGAACGCAATAAACTTTGGACAAATTGAAATAGCTATATTATGCTTATTATTGCAAAGTATGGATGATTTCCTTAGCTTACTGAGTTCTATCCTCTCCTAACATTTTTGCAGAAATGCAGATGAAAAATATGCTTATTTCTGTACCTTGTTTCATCATATGCAGATGCTTATTCATGATCCCACCCACAAACAAACAATTTTACCATATTTTATAGACAGCTGACTATGGTTGGACATACACAAATGATATATATTTTTTTATCACAGACTATGTAATATTATGGGGTGGCTGCAGGGATGAAATGCTCCTGGTTTGGACCAGATTACCTGATCCGGTAGTGATCGTGGCGAGTGGTTCGGAGAACCGGTAGCAATCGTGGTGCGAGGTTCCGCCCACCCACCCGGCTGTTGTTACTTCCTGGTTTTAACCAGGAAGTAATGTGTTTTGTACCATCTGAGCATGCGCAGAAAGGCTTTGCGCATGCGCAGAGGGTCTGCGCCTGCATGTGATACGGCGTATGCACTTCTGAAATGGTAAGGAAGATAACCATTTGTCTGAAATGGTGAAGGATTTCCTGCCTGGGCAGGGGGTTGGACTAGAAGACCTCCAAGGTCCCTTCCAACTCTGTTGTTGTTGTTGTTGTTGTTGTTATTATTATTATTATTATTATTATTATTAGTAGTAGTAGTAGTAGTAGTAGTAGTAGTAGATTTCACCCCTGGGTGGCTGGGAAAAGAAAGGAAGAGATAATAATGGGTGAATGAATTGGCATTGTAATATCAAAAAATGGAATTCGTCCTAGGTAGGGATAGAGAGGGACCTGGAGAAAAACTATTTCAAAGTATGCAAATAAACTCCATCTTAATTGATTGCAGGGCTGAGAAATTCCTGTTGTAGTTTCTGTATTTACCTTATTATTGAAGATATCTTACTGACGCCTATTTAATTCTTGCTTCCCTTGTCTTGCCAGCTACATGGGGATTTAAAAACAAGAGGCTCAAAATGATTCACGTTTTAGATGTGCAAAAAGAAACAAGATAGTTTCAGAGTTGCTGAGATGCTTTCTGAATTTTCTGAGGATTTTTCACTCTTCTCCATCACCCAAAATGCACACCTTTCTTCTTCCATGCCTCAGGATATGCTGTACTTGAACCTCTGGAATGCTCGGATTGAGAATTCCAGGACTTCTCTTTTGAGACAACTATAATTAATAATATAATAACAACAGAGTTGGAAGGGACCTTGGAGGTCTTCTAGTCCAACCCCCTGCCCAGGCATAGACAGCTATAATTAAATTTTATTATTTCTAACCCAGAAAACATTGTGTTCATAAGGAATGGCAATAATATTCTGCAGTTAAGTTTTTTATATTTACTTCTCTTCAACTTTCAGACATATCTTTTCATCAAACACAAGGCTTCTGCAATTATACAAAGCCCACATGAAGCCTCCCAAATACAGTATTAACATACAGTAGTGGCCAAAATTGTGGAAACCTTTCAGGAAAAGTGTAATTTTAAGGTTTGATGGCTAATAACATCCCCCCTTTTTTTTTGGTGTTTCAGGATAATCATATTCTACTGCTAGAATGGCCTGGGAATAGCCCAGACCTTAACCCAATTGAAAATCTATGAAGCCGATTAAAGAAACTTGTTAGTCAGAAGCAACCCAGCAATAAAACCCAGTTAATAGAAGCAATCATTCAATCTTGATTTCACATTATAACAACTGCAGAACTAAAAGACTTGGTTTACTCCTTGGGATGTTGTTATAAGGGCATAATTTATGCTAAAGGTTACCCAACTAAGTATTAACTGATGTGATAATTTTTGTATATCTCATTTTTTCTATAGTGATAATTTTTGTATATCTCATTTTTTTCTACGTGTTTCACTTTTCTTCTTTATACTGTAACTGCTATTCTAATAGCAAATTCTTCATAAAAATTATTGCATTATATTCTTGATTAAATTATCTTTCCATTGGTATATAATTTTATGCTACTACTAAAAAAAAAGTGGTGTTATTAGCTAGTTTTAGAAAATACACTTTTCCCAAAAGGTTTCCACAATTTTGGTCACTGCTATATATTGTAACTGCTTTGATATTATTTTCCTTGTTTAAGTTTGTAAGGTTTTAGTGGAAAAATGACTCAGTGTAAATTAGTCAATTGTCAGGTTAATTGCCCAAGCCAGGTGGAAAAAGATCTGAACATGTTTCATCCTTTAGTCCATCCTTTTAGTCCATGAGGCAACAAAAACAAAAGATCATGGGTGCCTCCATTTATAGGTGATGGATTTTGCCTTAGATGATGGAAAACATCTGGTATGAGCCTAATTTAAGTTCAGAAGTACCATATTTTTCAGAGTATAAGGCACACCTTTTTCCTCCAAAAAAGAGGGTGAAAATCTGGCTGCGTCTTATACTCCGAATGGAGCTTCAGAAAAAAAGCCCCAAACAGAGCTTAGAAAAGAAGCTCCCAAACAGAGCTTCAGAGGCTTTTTTTCACCTCTGGGAACAACTGATTGGGGGTATTTGGTGAGGTCAATCCACCTGCCAATCAGCTTTTTTCTTATTTTCCTCCCCCAAAACTAAGGTGCATCTTATACTCTGGTGCGTCTTATACTCCGAAAATACGGTACTTCTCATATTGTAGCTCTCTTGATGTAGTTGGTTATCTATTAATTATTGTAATGTCTCTTTTTTTCCAATCATATTAAGTGTTTAACGTATTCCCAGATCAGTTTTAGCTAACAATCCTTTCTGTTATTAAAAACAGGTTGCAAAGTCAACTTGCACCCAAGGTATTTTGTGTAGTTAATGGCCAAGCTCTTACCACTTAATTGGTCTTGCATTTATATCAGGGTGTTTTATATGAAACACTGCAACATTGAAGCTTTACTGAATGTAATGATTAACTCAGTGGTGGTATTCAGCAGGTCGGAACCGGTACGGGCAAACCAGTTGTAGCGACCTGCGGGTGGGTGGGTGCCTACCCACCCTGGTGCTATGCCATCCTATTTAGCCATGTTTTCTAAGCCGTGTGCATGCATGCAAACCGTGTGCGTGAGCAAAGTGCATGCATGGAAGGCCACACGCATGCATTTTCAGTGTGCGGCGAACCGGTGATAAAATTATGTGAAACCCACCTCTGGATTAACTCCAAACTAGACTAAGAAAGCTTCACTCTTCAGCTTTTCTCTTCTTCATTGAAACCATAAGGACATTTTTAAAAAACTTTTCAAATATTTATTTATTTATTTATTTATTTATGAAATTTATTTGCTGCTCATCTTGTATCCAACAACTCTGGATGGTTTACAGCATAAAACATTAAAGCATTAAAAACATTAAAATAAACAATTATAGAACAGAATATTGAAATGCAAATCCTGAATTTTGACTATTCTTCCCAATGTTTTATTGAAACAAAACAATTTCTTGTTTCTATTGTTTTAAATGGACTGGTTTGGGCAGTTGTGACTTATTTAAAAACAGAGAATAACATTACTGATCATCTCACAACTGCAGCAGGAGAAGGCTAGGCTCATTCAAATAAACATGATATATTCTTAGATCTGAATCAGGGGCGGGTTCCAAATCCCGTCACTACCGGTTCACTTGTGCGCACGCGAGCTCGCACACAGGGCATTTTTGCACATCCGGGCAGGTGGGCAGAGGCTCCTGCCACTGCCGCTACTGGTTCGTCCGATCCGGTGTGAATCGGTAGCAACCCACCACTGGTCTGAATGTACCTTTGATGACACTGGACCATAAGTTCAAATTCTGGTTGTCTGCCTTCAGGTTTTTACTAAAACTATCATAAAGCTTGCTTATATAGAAATTTCACTGAAATATTTATTTTCTACAAGGACTGTGTACTTTCATTATGATCTGAGATCTGCAAATTGCATTAGTGGGAATGTCCATCCCTCTTTTTGATTATGCTGATAAAATTATAAGCTTATTTCTTTAAAGAACTAAAGTATGGTTTGCTGTACTTTATACTGAGATCCAGTATTCTTGATTTCCCAGTCTAATTTGCAGCCTTAGGTTCCCAGTGACTAACTAAGATTCCCATCCATGTACTAACTAGGCTCAACCTTCCTTAATCCCATGGATCAACTCTGACTTCCCATAGACTTTGCTGGGCTATTATGAAACATAAATAGTGCCTTTCTCTCTTTGGTTATTTTGGAGAGAATTCTTTTCTGTTTTTGCCTTAAGCAATGGAAATTAACATGTGGAAAGAAAGCAGTTACAAGCCTTATTAATTGGCAAAGCACTGAGTACTATTTTAAATTGTCCCATTATGTCTGTGTATCAGGAAAAGACTTATTTTGTACTATAATCTGATCTTTTGCGCTAACTGTAGAAACATTAAGTATCTTTTAGGATCGGTATCATGTATAATCAATAGGGTTACAGGGGCTTGATAGCTACTTATATTTTAGAACAGCTATTTATTAATCATGGACTCTGACTTTCTTCTTTACTTCCTCTTTTATCACTCAAAGTATCGAGGGATGGGATTCTGACTTAAACTGATAATTTTTGACATTAAGTTAATCTGTTGCAAATGGTCCCCCAATTTTCAGAAATTTGTGCATGACAAGAGACATATGATATCTTGCTTAATGACTGCATGATGTCCACTAACAGTTTGGCCGAAACTGCTAACTGGCATGGTTACATGAAGTTTTGCTTAGTGATACAAATTCCAGTCCTGATTAGTGTCATAACTGTCAGGCATGAAAGACCAGGACCACACAGGTAGTTCCAGTTAAACTGATTTATTGCTAATGCCTATGTACTAACGGTTAGCATTATTGTGGCCCTAGATGTGGGTTAATGGGATTCAAAAGGGGCTGGACTTAGTTTGTGGCTAGTAGAGACTCTAGGCCAGCAGTGTCAAACTCATAGTATCACAGCGGTGTCACGTGATGTAACGGGACTTTTCCCCCCTTTGCTAAACCAGGCGGGGGTGTGGCCAGCACGTGACGTATTCAGCTGTGAGTTTGATAGCTCTGCTCTAGGCAGATTCCTCTTTTGACTCTGCCCCCAGGTTCTGCCACTCCTTCTCCTACAGTAACACAAGGCCTACTTGTAATTTGTACAATCAAATCTTAGAACAATCCTATTTGCTTTATAACTCACACTATCATTATTTTATTTCATATTTTGTAACTTTGGAAGAATAATACTGCTCATCCTTGCAGAAGAATTGAAAGTGGTGTATAAAAGAATGGTGATAAATCTTGAAGAAAGAATGCAAGTGTGGTTATATAAAATTTTAGCTTATCCCAGAAAGAGAGGAGGAGGTGAGAAAGAAACTCAAGACTGTCCTACTTTGACTCTCTTTGTTATGAGAGGTGGGATAAGGTCCTGTTACTTAAGATTCTCTTATTATCCTTGCAACAAAAAAGTAGCATTCTGGACTCCTTGTAGGACTGGCAGATTGTACTATGAACACACTTTATATACTTCACACCTCTTGCTTTTAATATAAATACCATTTTTCAGTTTCTTACTGAGAGATGATGTTATCATACTGAAATAAGATATGACTTTAATTATATTTTATTTTTTCAAAACTATTCATAAATGTGATGATGCACAAATGTGTATGTATTGATTTAGTAGTTTGCAGGAAGTAGAAAGCAAGAAGGGAATGAGAACATGTTTCATTAGTAGGAGTTGATATACCCACAGCTACTACTTAGTTTTTCCTCTGATGATTTTTCACTTATGTTTTCATCTGATTAGCTTTTTCTCATTTAACTGTGAAACATCCAGCTAGGATCTTTCTTCATGTAACGTTTTCTTTGATTATGAGATTTATTTTAAAAATTATTTTATTTGTGAGTTTTTTGGCCTCTTCCAATTGCAGAATTATATTTATTTAAGTAACCTCTAATTTAATTGTTTACTTGATCTTGCTTGAGGTAGTTAAAAATGATTCAAATTTAAACTATATCAGGACTTGATCTCCTGGCAGGGAGCAGAAACAAATAATTAAGACGTGTCATTGTCTTTAAAGTGTTTTTGTGAAAGTTTAAAAGACATTTGTCCTGGAGCTTCATTGGGCAGTATCCAGTGTTGTGTAAGTAGACTTCGGCTATTGCAATAGAATCAGTAGAATAGAATAGAATAGAATAGAATAGAACAGAACAGAATAGAATAGAATAGAATAGAATAGAATAGAATTTTTTATTGGCCAAGTGTGATTGGACACACAAGGAATTTGTCCTGGTGTATATGCTCTCAGTGTACATCAGGGGTAGTCAACCTTTTTATACCTACTGTCCACTTTTGTGTATCTGTTAGTAGTAAAATTTTCTAACCACCCACCAGTTCCACAGTAATGCGCTGTGTATCGTCATCTGCGCATGCCTCTCGCGCATCGTGGATTGGGTTTGGGGGGGGCGCTGGCTACCATCTCTGCTTGTCTGTTACAACTGTGTGGTGTGGGGGGAGATGCACAAGCTGTTCTGGGACAGGGCTCTTTTGTTTGTGGTTGCACTATAGCGCCATTTAGGTTCACTTACGTAACGTGAACTAAACTTATGTGTGGGCGATACAAATATAATATTTTCAGAAATTTAAATTGTCACGGGGAATTTTAGGAAAACCTAATGAAAATGTTTTTAAATAATGCTATGAAATTTTTTTAAAAAGTCAATTAAATTAAAGAAAAGGGACTTCCGGGTGGTGCCACCTTTCTCTCTGAGTGCTAATTTATGGCACTCTGCACTGAATATGGTAAAAGCCGGTGAAAACAGCAATGAACAGCTGTTCCCGGCTTCAATTTCCCTCTCTGGTTGAAAGAGAGAGAAAGAGCAAGGGGGGGGATAGTGGTAGATTCCCCTAGGGGCTTTGTTTTTGTTATGCAAAGTCCCAAAAAGGTCGAATCCCTTTTAATCCTCTCTTAATCTCCAGTATTCACTGCGCTCCTGCAAAAGCAGGAAAAGAGGAAGGTGTCCACTTCTGCTAACAACTGATTTCTTTTTGTGGATTTCTAAAAGCAGACGGAAGAAGCATGAGTGAACAATTATTGGTTTGCAAGTATTTTTGATTTCCTGACTTCCACCTAAAAAGAGAAATTTTATTTCCCCCCCTTCTTTTAATTGTTTAAAATGGCGTTTGAGAGCAACTGAAAGCAGAGCGATACATCAAAGGGAGCCTTGCTGTGGAATCGAAACTGAATGGAGATTTTATCTTATTGTGTTGGACTGTGGATTGTTGGATTATATTACGTTGTTTAAGTATTTTACAAAGGGATTCTCAGCAGGAACTTTGTCATGAAGGTTCTTTCAGAAGAATGGATTTGTGACTTTATACAGGATTACACAGAAAGTATGTATTTAATTATTCAAAAATACGAATTGATAAAAAATGGGGACGTTTTGGATGAGAGCTTGGATGAAATTAACCAGTGTAATCAGGACTTGGAAAATGGAATGGAGGAGATACAAACAAAAGTGGATAAATAGAAGATATGATCGTGAATAAACAAGTTGATGTAAAGAAGTTTTCTTTAAATAGTTTGGATGAAATGCCTGAATTTGTGCTACAGGAGGCTGTCTCCCGAACCGAAAAAACTCACAGGGTTAATGTTTTCCAAGAGTTCTCTTTTTGGACTGATGGAATATATGGCAGTAATTTGTGGATTCCTGGACATAAGGAACTACTAGGAAATATTGTGACTGACTTTTCAAAAGGAGTAATGAAGGAAAGACAGAGATTAATGCATCAAAAAAAATGGCAAGAGACAAAAGTTTTATCCTTGAAACAAGGTTTTTTTGAAATATTAATAGACAAAAATATTAGTGTCCCGGAAAGACAATTTGTGAGGAAGATATGGAAGAAATGGGTTGATTATATGTTTTATATCTATCATAAAAGACTAGATATTTGGATCTATACTGGATTTTGATGAGGAAGGACTAAAGTTGAATAGATATTGTAATTTTCTGTATTGAAATTTTATAATGTGTTGCACTGAATTTTAAATAGAATATTCTCAAAAGATCTTATGTAAGAAAGACCCAGGGGGAAAATTATATGGTTATAGAAGCTATAAGGGAGATATTTTTTGAATTGGATTGGATTTTTATGCTTTAGTTGGTTTTAAATACTTTAGGATTAAATTGTTCTATTGATTTATATATTTTATTACTGTTAATTGTTAATTTCTTTTTAAAAATTTTTTATTTTCTGAAGGATTTTGGTTATGTTAGGAGGAAGTCAGAGCTAGAGGGGAAAATTGGTATAATAGTTTTGGGGAAAAATTTTCTTAGCATATGTTTGTTTTATTTTTAACTATACCTTGTGCTTGTTCCGGGAAGTCAGGAGGGAGGGGGGAGGGTATTAGTGAAGGGAGGGGGGTTGGGGGGAAAGGGGAAAAAAATTTTTTTGTAAAACTTTTTGAATAAAAAAAAGAAAAGGAAAGTGCTTCAGTATTGGATAAAACCCCTACCACCCACCATTAAAGCTGGAACGCCCACTAGTGGGTGGTAGGGACCAGGTTGACTACCATTGGTGTACATAAAAGAAAAAATACGTTCATCAAGAAACATAAGGTACAACACTTAATGATAGTCATAGGGTACAAAAAAGCAATCGGGAAACAATATCAATATAAATAGTAAGGATACAAGCAACAAAGTTACAGTCATATCGTCATAAGTGAAAGCAGATGGGTGATGGGAACGATGAGAAGATTAATAGTAGTGCACACTTAGTAAATAGTTTGACAGTGTTGAGGGAATTATTTGTTTAGCAGAGTGATGGCCTCTGGGAAAAAGCTGTTCTTGTGTCTAGTTGTTCTGGTGTGCAGTGCTCTATAGCGTTGTTTTGAGGGTACGAGTTGAAACAGTTTATGTCCTGGATGTGAGGGGTCTGTAAATATTTTCACAGCCCTCTTTTTGATTCGTGCAGGTCCTCAATGGAAGGCAGGATGGTAATAATTGTTTTTCCTTCTGCTACTACTCATAGAATCATTGGGTTGAAAGGAACCTTTGAGGTCATTTATTCAAACTCCCTGTTCATTGCAGGGATCCTCACACCATCCCAGAGAAATGGCTGTTCAACTTTCCTTGAAAATCCACAAAGATGAAGCATCCATCATTTATCAGGCAGCCTATTTACTTCATAGGAACTCTCAAAATCAGGAAATTTTATTCAATCTTTGAGAAAGTTTTTGAACATAGGGAATATAGGGAATATTTCTGTAGACATCCTAACTGAAACAAAGGCATTTTTCTTTGTTTTCTTTTTTCTTTATTTTTCTTTCTTCTTTTTGTAAATAAAGAAATTACAAACTTTTAACATTGTTATGTTAATTTCTAAAGCATTTAATGATACTTTTATTCATTATATTTATAATTTTGGGCAAATTATAGTATAGATTTGGAAACCAAACATAATATTGTTACTGCATATAATGAGATGAAAATAAAACATGTAAAGAAATTGTACACTAGTGTTTATAATCTAGACAACATTGAAAATATATACCAGTAGAAAAAAATCTTTCTGAACATTAGCCCTATTTGTGACTGTCAATCAAGTTAGCACTTCTCATTTTTGAGTGGAAAAATCATCACTATTCAAGATGGGGACAAAATTAGAAGCACAGAAGTCAATAATGCAGTCTATTAGTGCATTTGTCTGAAAGTACCAGAAAAGTCTTTTTAAACCAGCATATGATTAAATTCTTATATACGTTTGTCTTTTTTGCTTTATCTAGTGGCATTGCTCAGTTCATTCTGTTAGTACCATTGTTTTTTATATATTTTTATCCTGCCTTTTTTTTCTACATACAGCTCAAGGTTATAAACATACCAAAACTCCTTCCTTCGCCTATTTTACCCCCAGCAACAACCCTTTGAGGTGGGTTGATTTTGAAAGAGAGTGACTGACCCAAAGCCATCTAGCTATTTTCTTGCCTAAGGTGGAACTAGAACTCTCAGTCTCCTGGTTTCCAATACCTTAACCGCTACACCAGACTGATACATTATTATTGTTGAGTTTATTTTAAAAAAAATATGTTTATCCTTGATTTGCTTTTTTGGAAAAGTACTAAGAGCTGACAGCCTCATTCCTCAAGAGGTACTATAAGTCTCATAAATGTAGAAGAGTTCTAGCTTCAACTAGATGTAATAGAATTGTTTGGCATGGTATTTCCTGGAGATTGGCTTTTAACTCTCTGTTTCTGGAAAGGACTCGGAACTTTGTCTTGTAATAGTAATGCTGTCTGGTAATAGTAATTTTATTTTTTTTGTCTTAAAAAGTTTTATTTTGACATTCTTATCCAATAACATATCCAATAACATATTTAATGTACCCTCATATACAATTAATCGGGTTTGCCCGGTCACCACCCCCTTCCTTTTCCTTTTACTCTCCTTCTTTACCTTCTTCTACTTTCCATAACCATCCTCCCCCTCTCTTATCTACATCCTCTCCTCTTTCCTCCCTACTCCTTTCTTCTCCCTCTTCCCCTCTTCTTTCCTTCCTTTCCTCCTCCTCCTCTTCTCTTTCCTCCTTCTCTCTTCTACTCCTTCTTTCCCTTCATTCTAAAGTAGTAACCAGGCAGGTCCGATCTTACATTAATTATACATCTTCAATCATCTTTGTACATTAACTATCAATCCATTTTCTACCCCCTCCCCCTCCCTTCCCCTTCCTCCCCCCACCCCCCAGGACTTCCGAGAACCGAGTACAGGGTATAAAACTAACAACAAAAATTAAAATCTAGCACAAATCATAATCCATAGTCGTTCCTTAAAACCTCCACTCCCCTTCCAAAGACAAAGAAGATACTTTTCTTCCACTCCATTATATATCAGACCATTCCACTCCTAGAATTCTCAAAAGTTTCCGATTGAGTTAGTGTTTATTCTTGAATAAAGTACGTAGTTTTTAATATCCAACCTTCATCAATCAATATCAAAACAACGTTCCATCTTCCAATATTCACCAAGGTTTCTTCTAAAATGTCTTCCGGTTTGGCTCCGCTGTGTTAATGGCGGGCGATTTCAGTCCGCCCGTTCTTTGTGATTCTGTGAGAGCTGTTTAGACAGTGCTAATCTTCTGTCAACAGCTCGTAAATCTCTGCCCTCGGGCAAAGAGGGGGAGATGAGCATTTGAACTGAAGTTTGAGCCCCCAAGAAAAGCCCCAGAATGATTTCTGGTGGTTTGATGGGAAACGCTCCTTCGATAGTTCAAAAAAAGCTCCAGAGTCCAGAACGCCTCTGCAAAAGCAGAGCAAAACGCAGCGTCCATCTCCGTGACTGAAGAGGATTACTGATAAATTGTCAACACGGAAAGAATCGAAAGCAGGAGGGCTGGCATTTGTTTGTAAGATGATTTTAACTCCCTGACAGAGAAGTTATTTGAAGAGTGGAGATGAAGAAAGATGGCGTTTGTGTTTTGAAAGTGAAAGCTAAGGAAATGCTGATTACAATTGCTGGTGTGGAACCTCTAAGAAGAAAATAACAAGATTTTTTTCTAAATGGAATTTTTTTTTAAAAAATCTATTTCTTTTTATTATCTTTTTTACAGTGTTTAAGAAGAAAAATTTATTGGGTTTTTTTCTTTTTATTCCTCCCCTTTTTTTTTTTTCTTCTTCTTCTTGATATTACTTAGTTTAAAATGGCTTTTAAGCAAAGAGATTTAACCACTTCTAAATTATTGGAAATATCTTCACTTCAGGTACGGAAATTGAGAGAGGATATTAAAGAAAGTCTAAGGAATTTTTTACAGGAGCTTATGGAGGGTCATCTTTCAGAAATAGATCAAAATTTAATGAAATGGAGAAAGAAATACTGGATTTTAAAGATTTGGTGGAAGAGCAGAGTAAGGAGATGAAAAAATTAAAGGAATCAATTACTCCATTATTGTTATCTAGTACACAGACAGAAGAAAGACTGAATGAATTTAACCAAATTAATTTAGATTTGCAAAGGAAAATAGATGAAGTTCAAATTAATTTGAATTTAGAAAATAAAATAGATGATATTCAGGTTAAGGCTGATAAGGCAGAGGAAGAAAGGGTTATATTACAATATAAATTAATGGAATATGCTATAAGGGTAAGGGTTTAAGAGAATCTAAAGAGGAAAATTTGAAAGAGATTTTATTCAGGCCTTTGCCCAGATAGAGGGAATGGAACCAGAAGATTTTGAAGTTAATATTGAAAAAATTTATCGTGTTAATTCCTGGTGGGCAAGGCAGAAGTGTTTACCGAGAGATGTGGTTATTTATTTTACAAATAAGAGGATTAGGTATGGAATTTTGCGAGCATTTTATAAAAATAAATTTCAAATATTAGGACAAGATATAATAATGATGAAGGAAATTCCTCCTAAAATGTTAAGAAAGAGAAAAGAATTTGCCTTTCTGGTGGATGAGCTTAAGAAACATCAGATATATTTTAGATGGGAGGTTCCAGCAGGTTTAACACTGAATTATAAAGGAAGAAAGTATTTTCTCAATACAATTTGTAAAGCACGAGATTTCTACACTAATGTATTAAAGATTGGGAATTCTTTGTTAACAGATGTTAAGTTGAATGGTGAATAGATGGTCGAAAATGTGTAAGATAGAAGAAGGGGAGGGAGAATGTTTAATTTTATTATATATGATTATGGTTAATTTTTGTAAATGATTTATTGTGGATATAAATGTGTAATTTTAGGGGTACTATATGATATATTAAAGGTATAAAGGAATAGGAAGATGGAATATTGTTTAATTTTGGAGGATAGATAGTAAAATTTAGGAACTTGGATTAAATATTATATTTAAGAGATGGATGTAATGTTAATTAGAATGTAATTGTTATAATAGATATATTTTGGATGTTATAGGTGTAATTTTAACAATGTTATTTGACATAAGTAAGGTAAAGTGAAGATTTTAATTATTACAATTGACACTTTGGATATTTGTAATATTATTTGTTGTATATATAAATGTTAAAGATGTGAAAAGATGGACTATTGCTTACCCCTGAAGGTTGGACAGAAAAATTAAAGAAACTAAGTTGGAAATATGAACTATTTTTGAGAGACTGCTAAGGGTAATAGTAATTTTAGATGCTTTTACTATTGCTTAAGAGAATTAACTGTCTAGAGTGCATTGTGTGTAGAAAGCTGGAGTATAAATAGCAATAATACATAGGAAGCAAGGAAAGTAATATGAATAAAGAAAATTGGGAAGGAATCAAAGCATTAATGGTTAGAATTACCAAATAGTACTACTATCGATTTCTTGCTTTGTTCTGGTAAGATCTTGACTTCCATAATATGATATGGTGTGAAATTGTTGTTCAGTAGATTTCCTTGTATTTTTCATTAATAGCCAGTAGTTTGAAGGAGGGTGGGAAAATACCCAGTGCTTTGATGGCATGTGACATAACTTTGCTAAAAGTACACATGAGGGCAATTGAGACAAAATGAGCATAGAATTTAGAATCCAAGGTCTCTTTTTTATTCTGCACTAGGCCCTTTGACTTCCTACTGCCCTGGTAGTTCAAACACAGTAAATGGATCTGTATCTTCCACTTCCGTTTCCAATTTTTCATTCCTTTGAAGAGGTAGCAATGAAATACAGTATCTACACAATTATTTTGACAGATGCTGCTATGAGCTCCCATTTGGAAGCTTCTAATACCAAAATTGATTATTGAGGAACTGGAAGTCCTTTGAAAGAAGCAGAATATGTTGAAATGTATACAGAGTATCTTTCTCTGAATTTTTTAAACAACTGAGCCTTTCTCTAAGTTTATCCCGCTTCTTTGAAAACTACTCCACAGTACATTTTGCTTCTCATCCATTCTCTGAAGAGCTGAAGAAGCTTGTTGGATGAGAATAACGTTATTTTCAAAGAATAACAAAAAAGTCCAGTTGCCTCTTGAAAAAAGCACTTTTGGGACAACCATGACCTGAATGATTGAGAATCTCCAATGACATTGAGGGAGGGGCTGAGAATAATATCTCTGTTCCACTGGCTACTTGACCCTAACAATAGTATGGTTGGCTGCTCAGTTTTTTCTACCTGTGTACTGCATCTGGATATTGGGAATCTATGTCCACTACACATAGTATTGCTTCTCAGTTTCCTTTTTACTAAGCTTGGCTTTGATTGCCACGATTTCTGTCTGTGGCCTGGAACATTCAACAACTGTGCTTGACTTCTATTGATCATAATATCCTTGTGGGCCAGTTTAAGTGGATGACCCTGTTAGTTGTCTTCTGGAAGGATATGAGGATCTGGCTCTTTTCCCAGGTGCTGAAGCCATGATATTAATGTAGCTCATGTGGCTGTATTTGATGTGCAATACTAACATTTTCAGGATCTCAAACCATTTTCTTTTTAGATTGCTAATTTCTGGCTGATGATTTTTTTTTATTTCTCTTCACTACATAGAGTTCACTGGATCGATGGGCAGCTATAGCAATATGTTTAATAAATTAATGAATAATTTTGACCCAAGAAATTTATATCTTTTGTCTTCAGTAATTGGCTCATAATTAAGCCAATGTAAACTTTAAACATGTAGCCATGTCCAAGTTAATCTAAGGCAGTGATTCACAACTAGTGGTAAGGTTACCACAGGAGGACATAAAAGTTATGTGGGACACGGTATAAGTTACTAAAGTAAGCCTTTAAAATTTGCAGTCAGTTATAAATATCATAAGAGAGTTATAAAAATGTAAATACTGTTTTTTTGAGAAATCTCTATGAATCATGGTGGGCCTGAGGTTCTTTTGAGAATGAATGGAGTGACTTAAAATACAAAAGGTTCAACATCATTTACTTAATCCTAACGAACTACATTAAGAACTAGGTTCAGTAGATGCACTGACGATCCATTGCCTTGGTTCAGTTTATATATGGACAAAGTTGCATTTTTAGTCTCATCTGTTTTATTCATTTTGGTCATAACATGTACTGATTTGTATGAGATTATTTGCTTTACTGCTTTATTTGTGTGCTAGTTTTATTTGCCTTTTATGATTGTGTTAATAGGTTTTTAGACAATTATGTCTTTTAAAGTTTTTATGAATTTAATTTTTAGTGGAATGCTTACACTCTGCAGAATGACATATATAGCACAATCAAATAGCTCTTTTTTTACAAGCTATACTGAATTCAGAAATACAGTCACAAGTCATTGAGAGTCCAGTCACATATGCTTTTTTTCATTTGTTTTTCAATATACATTTTTAAAATTTTATTTTTGGATATACATCAATATCATTATGTAAACATTATGCCCAAGGAGCTGCTGATCCAATTCTACAGAGGAATTATTGAGTCTGTCATTTGCACCTCTATAACTGTCTGGTTCGGTTCTGCAACCCAACAAGAAAAACACAGACTTCAGAGGATAATTAGAACTGCAGAAAAAACAATTGCTACCAACCTGCCTTCCATTGAGGACCTATATACTGCATGAATCAAGAAGAGGGCCGTGAAAATATTTGCAGATCCCTCGCATCCTGGACATAAACTGTTTCAACTCCTACCCTCAAAACAACGCTATAGAGCACTGCACACCAGAACAACTAGACACAAGAACAGTTTTTCCCCGAAGGCCATCACTCTGCTAAACAAATAATTCCCTCAACACTGTCAGACTATTTACTGAATCTGCACTACTATTAATCGTTTCATAGTTCCCATCACCGATCTCTTTCCACTTATGACTGTATGACTATAACTTGTTGCTGGCAATCCTTATGATTTATATTGATATATTGATCATCAATTGTGTTGTAAATGTTGTACCTTGATGAACGTATCTTTTCTTTTATGTACACTGAGAGCATATGCACCAAGACAAATTCCTTGTGTGTCCAATCACACTTGGCCAATAAAATTCTATTCTATTCTATTCTAAACAGTGAGGTATCTGGATATCATTCATTTAAATACAAATAATAGTAATATTAATAATATTTGTTACATTAATCATCCTTATGTAATTGTGGTGTTATACATATTTGTATTAGAGTGTGCTCCTTTATTGTTTAGTTGTTCAGTCTTTTTGTGAGCCATTCTGATAACAGTCACAATATTATTTAAACTTACAAAGTGATACCATCTTTCAACATCTAATGTTTGCATCTAGCTATTATTACTTTTAGTATATTATATAAGAATATGTATAATAATATTCCCCCTTGATCTTGTACCTATGTCTATTCTAGCTCTCAATAAAGCCAATCTTATATTAAACAGCATTCCCTTTCTAACCATCATCTCTTGCCTGCTTTAGTATTTCAATTCTTATTCGTTTTTTGACTTACCTCCCAAACTCTTCCCTGGGGTCTTTGTCTCTGTCTACATCCTATTTAACCCAAATATTTCTTCCATCTCTACTATCTTTTGCGGTCCTACCTCCGGAAGATCTGCCCAAGCCCCTATCTTCTCTTCAAAAATATCTTTCTTTTTATCCAATCCCATTTTTCGATCTCTTAATATATATTGTCCCTTATTTCATTCATAAGTCTGTATTGTCTTCTCCTTCTTCTCTTCTGGTTTTATTTGTTGAGTTTTCTGTTCTACCTCTGGTCTTTCTATTATCTCCTCTATTTCCTGTGTTTTATGATCTTTATTCATTGTCCCTTGTTGAACATTTCCTGATTTCCCCACAATGTCATGCATTAAGACTTTTATTTCCCTGTGGTTCTTTATCAACATATCATAAGTACTTGCTTTGGAGCATCAACACCATTTCTTTTTGAAATCACACTCATCTCCCCCTAATGCAACATCTTGTCTTATTTTGATAGGTCCAAATATTGCTCAATAGCCTGTCAGTAGTATGTTACTGCCCCAAAGTGAATTGTCTATGACCTCAAAAAGCCAGCTTATAAATGGTTTGCTCCATTTATGACCTTTCTTGCCGTAGTTGTTAAGTGAATCACTGCAATTGTTAAATTAGTAAAACAGTTGTTAAGTGACTCTGGCTTCCCAATTGACTTTGCTTGTCAGAAGGTCACAAAAAGTGATCGCATGAGCCTGGGACACTGCAACCATCATAAATATGAGTCAGTTGCCAAGCATCTGAATTTTGATCATGTGACCATCAGGATGGTCTGCAATGGTCATGAAATGTGAAAAAAAGTCATTTTTTAGTGCTGTTGTAACTTTGCATGGTCACTAAATGAACTGTTGTAAGTTAAGGACTACCTATGTTATTATATATACAACAGTTCACCAGTTCTTTGGCTGGTGGTGTATTTTATATGCATCAAATTCTTATCAAGAACCTAGGATGTCATATACTATACACATATATCTGTAATATATGTGTGGATCTAAACAGTGCGGTCTTTTGTAATTGGCATATGGAAACTTTGCCAATGTGTAGATTTTCTAAGAGCCAGCCCAAATTTGTTGTCGGTGCTGATGGTTTGCAGGTGGTGCTCTAGATATTTTGGGATTGCACCCCAGACACCTATCACTATTAGTACTAGCTTTGCTTTCTTTTGCCACAGACATTCTACTTCTTATTTGTAAGTTTTTGTATTTTTGTGATCCCCCCCAATCCTTTATCTTCCTTTATGCTGTTTCCAGATACTGTCTTGTCTATTATCCAGACTTTGGTGTTATGTGAATTATTATTAAAATATGTCTGTTGGCATAGAAAAATCTGCAGTAGCCATTTCAAAATTCAAAAAACATTTGAATTAATTATGAGAAAACCTCTCCTTTAAATTCAAATAAATATCCAAACAAAAGATACAATACAGGTGCTCATTTTAGTAATTAATAGCTTCTTAACCTTTTCATAAAAGTTAGGTAGTATAGAATCTAAAGCTAGCCTTTAATAATTGTTAATAATGTACTTTGCAAAAAACCTAGCAAGTAATAATTGTATTTATTAGACCACATTTCATGTTTACTCATTTCTAATGAATTGGTGTTTTTTTTACATCAGACCCAGATATTTCTAGCATTTTGGTCAGACACATGTTACTCATCTCAGCATGGAACTGAGGCATATCACATCGAGTATGAATTTTGCAAGTTGTTATTAATTGAATTCCATATTCCACAGTAAATACCAGCTGTCATAATGTGTCGACATGTGCACAAGCATTATTCACCAAGTAAAACTGACAAGTTACACTAATGTTTACCACATAAAAAGTAGCATGAGCTAGTCCTTGGCTCTGGTTGGGATAACTAACAATCAGTTGAGATCATGGACTGATCATTAGTTTCACAACTATTAAAGTCTTCTGGATTACTTTAAAACAATATAAGGGCTGCTTGCGTCATAGTTTATATTTTGCCTCTATTTTTACCATACTATTATATTTAGATGTACAGTTGCTTAGTATATATATCATAGCAGAGAGTGATTTGAAGAGAGAAATATTATGGGAGTATTTTTTTCTCTTGACTTATATTAATATAAATGCTTTGAAAATATATTCTTTATTATAGAGAAAAATCTGATTTGGGGAAGCAGCACTGTTAAAAGCAGCTTAACATTCATTTAACACGAAGACCTCTGCTGAAATCCAAATTCATATTTTAAGTGCTGATTATTTCAAATTAGACTTTTTTACGAAGATCTTTTAGAAGTATAATAATATAATAATAATATTCTAATACAATAGAATAATAATATAATAATAGAAGCATAAGCGCACCAGCGTGCCTACTGTCCATGTCCTGTTTTCTTTTATTCATATCCTTTACATGTATTTATAATTATGTTTACACTTGTATCTGTCATAAAATACAAGCTTGACGAAACTAACTAACTAACTAACTAACTAACTAACTAACTAACTAACTAACTAAATAAATAAATAAATAAGAAAGTCATTCATTCAAATGTTTATCTCTCCCAATCCCAATTGTATCAACTATATAAATAAGAGACAGGCAGACACACACACAAGTATGTACTGTGTTTCCCCGTAAAATAAGATGTCCCCAAAAATAAACCCTCCCCCAAAAATAAGCCCTCCCCGAAAATATTTAAACACATGTGTAGCCAGTCCCCGCCATTTCCTCTGGTTAGGGTTAGGGAAATTAGGTAAGACGGCAAGAGGATCCCTGTCTTGCTCCACGCGCCCCAAAATAATAAGACCTCCCAGAAAATAAGGCCAAGCGCTTATTTCAGGCTTCAAAAAAATATAAGACAGGGTCTTATTTTCGGGGAAACACGGTACATGTGTGTGTGTGTGTGTGTGTGTTTCTTTCTGATTTTTCAAGAGAGGACTGCGCCATGGTCTTCCAAACAGAAGATTCAGAAAGGTGTTTTATGAAATGTTTCTCTGAAGAGCCTTGTTAGACACAGTAGAGGTTGCACACCTTTTGCAATACAGTGAAAACCATAATTAGAATCACCAGAAAAATACCAAGATAGCCATAAACATTCTGCAAAAGGTTAATATTCTGTTTAACTTCTATCTTGTCTGCAGTAAAAGAAACTTGGCTAGCAGTGCCACCTCTTGCTTCCGCCATAAGTAAATTCTTGAGTACTCTAGAGGGTTACATATCTGGAGATTTTGGATTTATTGCTGAGCCCAGTGTGACAATTTCCTTCTCCACAGCATGTCCTGTCAAAAATATTCACTGATCACGAAGTATATTTACCTAAATGTGGTTGCAACTAATTTAATTGAACTTACCAAGTCATAGTACTGGAGCCCTTTTTGCAACTGATTCTCCTAAGCGCTGCTAGGGACATTTTTCCTGTCAGGACTCCTGCTTGTTTTCTCAGATTTGCACTCTGAATTGAGATTGTATACACAAATGCAAATTAGTTTTGATGTGCATCCTTTTCTTTGAGATGGAGGTCAAGCAGAATCTGACAGATTCTCTGAAGCATTCAAAGAATTTCTACTTAGCATGGCATATTGTCAGTATTTTTGTGAGCTGCAGAAATGACTGGAGGTGATGGCCCTCTGTAACTACTTTTCTTAAAATTTAATTCCTTGGACTAAAAATCTACTTAATACTGGGTCACACTCCATCTAAAACATCAGACTCACAGGTTGGGAATAATTTTTGATCCAGCATTGTTACTTGAACTAAATTTTGTGCTTTTTTCTTTTTTTACAACATAAGCTTTTATTGTGATATAACCTCTCCTGAGATCTGTTGATAATAGACATCATCTTTCTGTTAATATACCAGTTTAGACCAGTGTTATGAGAATGTATTTGTTTTGGCTATTGAAGCTCCATTTGATTCAAACACAAAATTTCTCTCATATCACTTTGCAAAAAAAAAAATAAAAAAAAAATCAAGAACCTGTATCACAGAATTTCACCACTATCTCAAATATTTGTTTTAGTTTATAAATTTATTTAAAACAACATTAAAAAGTAAAATAAATGACTGTACAAAAGGAAAAGGAATAAAATGATAAAAGACGGAGTAGATGGGAAATAAAATATAAATAAAAAACATTACAATTTTCTTTAAAAAATTAAAATGCATTATTTATTTCATTGAACAATATAAACAATATAAAACAATTAAACAATCTAAAACTATTAATATCACAAGTTTGTCATTATCTAAAATAAATACACACGATCTTACAGAAAAAGAAAGAAGGAATGATTTAAAAAAAATAAAAATAATAAAATATTAAATTTTAGATTCTCTTCCCTTGTATCTAATTGGTGATTAAATCAAATTATTTATAAACTTTAAAATTTATTTTGGTTACTGTATTATCTTTATGTCAAATATTTCTTCCATGAAAACCATATTCTTAAGTATCTTAAATTTGCCTTGCTGTGTGACGTATAATATATAGGAAAGCCATTCTTCCTTAAATTTAGTCAAATTTCAACTTTGGGTCTATATTGTTAATTTTGTCATTGCAGTCTATTCCCCAAGTTTGGTTTCCCAGTCTGATATTGTCAGCAAAGTATCTCTTTTCCAGTGTTGAGCTAAATTTGTCCTCATGGCTGGCAACATATATCTTAGATTTTTTTTTAAAAATGCTGTTTCGTTCTTTCTGCAGAAAACTTTTTCTGACATGGGATAAGTGTCTCAATATTATCTTTGTTTTTATGTTAATTTTATATCTAGATAATTCACAAAATCTTTAATTGTTTTATCTTCTATTTTATTGCACTTTGAAGTTACAAAATGATTGCCACTACATTTTATCCACATAGCATTTTAATTTGTGTTTCTCTGCCATGATTGATAATTTATCTATCTTTTCAAACTTTATTTGTTAATACTTCTAAAGCAAATAATAAAGAAGAAAGTGGACACCTTTGTCTGATACCTTTTACTAGTTGAAAAATTTATAAAGTATTCCATTAGCTATGATCTTTGCTGTTTGCCATTTATATATGCTTTTATTTTATTTATTTATTTATTTATTTATTTATTTATTTATTTATTTATTTATTTATTTATTTATTTATTTATTTTGTAACAACAGTATATATAAGCATAAGCCTGAAAGTAACTATATAATATATAAGCATATATATATAAGCATAAGTATGTAATAACTATATTAATTGGATATAATGAAAGAAAACAATAGGACAGGAACGGTAGGCACGTTTGTGCTCTTATGCACGCCCCTTACGGACCTATTAGGAATGGGGTGAGATCAATAGTAGACAGTTTTTGGTTAAAGCTTTGGGGATTTTAAGATGGTCCGCCAGTTGCGCCCCTTCCTTGACCGGGATGCCTTATGCACGGTCACTCACGCTCTTGTCACTTCCCGTTTGGATTATTGCAATGCTCTCTACATGGGGCTGCCCTTGAAGTGCACCCGGAGGTTGCAGCTAGTCCAGAATGCAGCTGCGCGGGGAATAGTGGGAGCAACTCGTTGCTCCCATGTAACACCAATCCTGCGCGGCTTGCACTGGCTTCCTATGGTCTTTCGGGTGCGCTTTAAGATTTTGGTCACCACCTTCAAAGCGCTCCATGGCTTAGGGCCCGGGTACTTACGGGACCGCCTGTTGTTACCTCATGCCTCCCACCGACCCGTACGCTCTCACAGAGAGGGTCTTCTCAGGGTACCGTGCGCCAAACAATGTCGGCTGGCGGCCCCCAGGGGCAGGGCCTTCTCTGTGGGAGCTCCTATGCTCTAGAACGAACTTCCTCCTGGACTACGTCAAGTGCCTGATCTTCGGACCTTTCGCCGTGAGCTGAAAACGCACTTATTTATTCAAGCGGGACTGGCATAATATTTTAAATATTTTTAATATTTTTAAATTTTTAACTGGGGTTTTATTATTTTAGGGTTTATAATTTTAAATTTGAAATTTTTAAATGTTGGCCATTTTTTCTAATATGCTCGGTTTTAAATTGTTGTTTTAATTGTATATTTTTGTGTTTTTTATCTTTTGGCTGTACACCGCCCTGAGTCCTTTGGGAGAAGGGCGGTATAAAAATTTAATAAATAAATAAATAAATAAGAGACCACAGAGTCAGGTAGTGTGTTCCAAGCATTAACAACTCTGTTACAAAAGTCATATTTTCTGCAATCAAGATTGAAGTGGTTAACATTAAGTTTAAATCTATTGTTTGCTCTTGTATTGTTGTGATTGAAGCTGAAGTAGTCTTTAACAGGAAGGACATTGCAATAGATGATTCTATGAGTTAAACACAGGTCCTGTCGAAGGCGGCGAAGTTCTAAGTTTTCTAAACCCAAGATTTCAAGTCTGGTGGTATAAGGTATTTTGTTATATTCAGAGGAGTGGAGAACTCTTCTTGTAAAATATTTCTGGACACGTTCAATTGTATTGATGTCTGAAATGTGGTATGGGTTCCAGACAGGTTAGCTGTATTCAAGAGTTGATCTAGCAAATGTTTTATAAGCTCTGGTAAGTAGTGTAGTGTTTCTGGAGAAGAAGCTAAGTAAGATTAGGTTTACAACTCTTAAAGCCTTTTTTGCCATGTAGTTGCAGTGGGCTTTGACACTTAGATCATTGGATATGAAAACTCCAAGGTCTTTGACAGGGTGGGGGTCATCTGTAAGGTAATGTCCATCAAGTTTGTATTTAGTGTTTGGATTCTTTTTTCCAATGTGTAAGACAGAGCATTTGCTGGTTGAGATTTGGAGTTGCCAAGTTTTTGACCATTCTGACACAAAGTCAAGGTCTTTTTGAAGAGTAGGTATATTGTTGGTAGTGTTAAATAGTTTGACATCGTCAGCGAAAAGAACACAATTACTTTTAATATGGTCACAGAGATCATTAATGTATAATATGAAGAGTGTTGGTCCAAGAACACTGCCTTGGGGAACGCTGCTATTGACAGGAACAGGATTTGACAGGGCACTGCCTATTTTGACCACGTTGTCTGTTTGACAGGAACGCTGATATCCAATTGTGGAGGGGTCCGGAGATGCTGTAGGATTTTAGTTTTAGGAGAAGTTTGTCATGTACCACTGAGTCAAAAGCTTTACAGAAGTCTATGTAAATTGCATCTATTGTTTTGCCTTGATCAAAATTTGTAGTCCATATGTTTTTGCAGTGAAGAAGTTGTAAGTTACATGATAATTTTTTTCTGAAACCAAATTGTTTATTAGAGAGTAGATTGTTTGTTTCTAGGTAGAGGATAATGGATTGGTTGATGATAGATTCCATAACTTTACAGGTGATACAGCATAGAGAGATCGGTCTGTAATTTTCAACTAAGCTGGGGTCTCCTTTTTTGAAGACTGGGATGACCATGGCTAGTGACCAAAGTTTGGGAAGGGAACTGGTCATGAAGGCTTTTCCAAAGATTATGCTTAGGGGTTCTGCTATATTAGTGGAAAGCTTTTTTAAGAAGTATGCAGATAGTCCATCAGGTCCTATAGATAGGGAGGTTTCAGTTTGCGAAGAGCTTTTTCAACATTTTCTTCAGTGAAATCTATATGTGTTAGGTCGTTGTTGGTGCGGTTGGGGAATGTTGGGTATGAGCCATTACTGTTAACAAAGACTGAGCTGAAGAATGTGTTAAATCTAAGAGTTAATCTAAGAGTTATTTTATTCAATAACTGCAAGTAGAAATGGCAATTCCAATTTGTCAATTTTTCTGTATCCTTCAAAATTATTGCTCCCTCCTTTATTGATACATTCTATTATGTTTATTATAAACCTACTGTTATCCTTGATGGTCTGCTTCGGAATAGAAACTGATCTATGTGTATTTTTTCCAGAAAAAATTCCTTCAGCATTAATCAATATTGTAGTAAAAGTTTTGTAATCAACATTCAGAAAAGAGATTGGTCTATATAACTGCTGTTTCGTTAGATCATTCCCTTTTTTATGAGCCATATATATGCTTCTTCCCTAGTTTGTAGTATTTCCTTTGCCTCTGTGGATTCATTCATAGTTTATGTCAGTATTTCTTGTTCATCCTCCACTTTTTAAATAAATATTAAGCGCATTTGGGTCTGGCAGCTCCCCAAGCTTAATTTGTTTTATTGTTTTTCTAGTTTCTTGAATAGTTATAGGTTTACCTAATATTCTGTATGCTGTTCATTTCATTATTTCAGTGCAGAGTCCTTGATATATTTATTCAAACCTGCTTCATCAATATGAGTCTTGGCACATAATTCCCCGAAAAAATTATACAGTTCTTCCATAATTTCCAATCTTGTGAGTAGAGATTTATTTCTCATATTTAATGTCAATATCGTTTTCCGTTCCTTTTCTAAACTGGTATGACAAAGGTTCCCTTGGTTTGCTAGTATTCTCAAAATGGTTTTATTTGGCAACTTTTATTTTCCTTTGAAATTCTTCCATTTTGTGTAAATCTAGTTGTTTGACGTTTTGCAATTGTTTCGTCACTTGCCTTTTGGAGTTAATCTTGTGAATCTGTTCTAATTCTATTATTTATGCTTCCACTTGTGATTTCTATCATATTCCTTTTTATTTTGTTGCACATTTTATAAAAAGTTCTTTCATACAGACTTGGCTTGTCTGATTCTAAAATTCCTGGTGTTCTGTTTGTTCGTAAACAAAAACTCCAAAACACTTCTTTAATTTCTGGAGCATGCTCTCCTGCTTAGGGTTATCAGAAGATGTCTGGCAAAGGGAAAACATGCCTTCCTTTTTGTACTCATATCTTCTATCCAGCTGCTATAGCTTTAAAATGAACTACTGTTTGACTTTTGAGTGTCTTGCTTTGTTCTGAACTATTTTCATGGCAGTAATTGAAATTACTTTCATATATTGTGATGTTGCAAATTGTCTGCTTCTCTCTTTCCTCCATTCATTAATAGATTCAGTAGCCTACATTTACATTATTACATTATTTAACTTATTTCCTGATTCCAGCAACTGGCTTCAATCTAGCCCGGTGAAATCCAAATCTTTTTACTACCGGTTCTGTGGGCGTGGTTTGGTGGGCATGGTGTGGCTTGATGGGTGTGGCAGGTGAAGGATATTGCAAATTCTCCATTCCCACTCCACTGTGAGGCCAACCAGAGGTGTTTGCCGGTTCTCCGAACTGCTCAAAATTTGCGGTACCAGTTCTCCAGAACCTGTCAGAACCTGCTGGATTTCACCCCTGATCTAGCCCCTTCAAATCTATTATCATTGTAGTCTGCAAATCACATGACTTGCCCTAGTTTCTGTGGTGAAATTTGAAAGCTGCATAGTCATCACTAGCGGCTTTCCTTTTGTTAATAATTATTATTATATTTGTATTGTTCATTGAGTAAACTGATTTAAGAAAAAATGTACATTTTCAGATTGTATGAAGAGTGAATATCCATGCTTTGTTCGAATCTGCAGTGAAAATGAAGCAACGTATCCCCTTTGTGACAGTTATCTATCCCTTACTAATAAGCGGTCTACTGATTTGAGGCAGTGAGACAGTGAGAAGCACAAAAACATAGTAAGGAATTCAGCTTCATCAAGCAAAGTAATGTCAACTTTTCAACCTAAACATTCAACAGTATTTAAAAAGCATATCCTTTCAAAGCAACTTAAGCATTTGACAGTTACTCATCATCAGTCAGACAAATCACCACACTGGTTTGATGCTTAGTTGTTTGAGGACTTAGAAACCACAGAAAATATAACAAACTAGAACCAAAACTGAGGCAATTATTAAAAATGTTATTGTACCCCACATCATTTCCAAATTTATAAAATCACCAAGTAACATTAAATGATTTGGAATTGCAACTGATATCAGCACCCATGAAGTGCAGAAAATTTTCCCACTTGTTCAGTACTGTACTTCAAATGAAATATCTGCTACTATATCATAGTACTTATTGAAAACTTTGACAAGATATTTTACCTATACTCAAAATTTGTTGCATTCACAGAAGGCAAAGTTAACGTGAACTTTCTTAGCATCAGTATGGAAGATGGTAAAATTGTGTGTTGGAAAGGAATTTCCTAACAGACTAATAATTGGTCTAGAATACACTGGTCATGCCCTCGACAGCTGCATTCAACATGGTGCTGATTTATAGAAAACTGATTCTGAGGCTGTCTTATTGAAGATAACTTGATTACTACAGTTCGGACTGAGACATTAAAAGAGTTATATAAATATATAGATATTAATTATTAGCAATTATTGTTTCACAATAAACTAAATTAGCATATTTCCAGCTGTTGAGACTACTGAGATTATTTTCAGCATTGAAGGAATATTTGCTCTTCGTAAATTAGCCACCAGTTATAATGAAAAATAGTTTTGAGAATAATTTTTGTAGAAGTTCCCATCTGGTTTCTACACTGATCGATGTCTATCTTTCAGGGTAACATTTGAAAAAGAAAAATCATCCATAATAGAGGTGGTAGAAGATCTCTTGCATGTACAATGGTGCACTTATTTTTAAAAAAACTACAAAAATGCAGTTTTTTCACAGAGTTGGTTAAAATTGGTGAATTTTCCTTCTGCATGCTTGGATGCACCACTGATATCAAAATGGTATGGTCTCTGATAAATGCTGAGTGGACAAAGCAACGACACCAGCTATCGGTTGATTCTTCAGAGAAATCATTCTCTGATACAACATCAAGAATGTTATCTATGAAAAGTTTCAAGCCTTTGTTCTTGAAAATAAAAATTTGTTGGACCAGGTTGGATTTTCTGAAAAGCACTAGTTTCCATGCATGTTTTTGAAAATAAATCTGTTGGAAAAATATTACAGTTGACAAACTAGACTTTCTGATTCTTGAAAAAGTAAATTATGCATTATACTGTACGTGTAGACTTAAGTACTTTATTATTTTGCAGGTTTTGCTGCAATTTTTGTCGCAATTACCAGGAAAGTTAAACAGTGGGTCCTCCTTTTACCTCATTTATCATGAATGCCAAGAAAACTAAGTAGCATGTTCTTCTTTTCCTACTGTTTGACCTCCTTTCAAATTATCTGTGTCCTCCTTTGCCTGTTCAGACACTTGGTAACCTTAGATTCCAGAGGTAACTAACTACCTGTCACTCATCCTCTATCTAAAGGCTAAGCTTCTTCCAAAATAGCATGTTATTAAAATTGAATTATGATCAGCATATGTCATAGGAAAAAATCTGTACTTCTTTGACAGAAGGTATAGGTAGTCCTCGAATCACAACTGAAATTGGGACTGAAATTGTAAGTTGTTACAGTTGTAAATCAAGGCACCCATGTTACCAAGCCTGATTTTATGACATTTTTGTGGCAATCATTAAGCGAATCACCACAGTCATTAAACAAATGCCACAGTTATAAAAGCAAAAGTGCCAGAAACTAGTAAAAAAACCCATAGTAAACATATAACCTCAGGAGGCTGCAACTGGTTGTAAAGGCAAGCTGGTTACCAAGTGTCCAAAATCCAGTCATGTGATCATGGGTGTGTTGGGGGGTGGGAAACATAATATTTTACAATAGCTAGAAGTGCTTTATAAGCTATACAGTATTCATTCCCGGCCTGTCGTAATTTCAAAAGGTCATTAAATGACTGATTATAAATCAAGGACTATCTATATTAATATTTTACAAACCTAACACATAGCTATTTCTGGAGTATGATATATGTCTTGCCAAAAAAATATAAAAGTATTTGGATTTTGTACTTTCTATGCATCTGTCAATGCCAATTTATTCATATATTGAAAGAAATGTTTGCATAAGTTTCCCTTTCGTCTCTTATCTAAATTAAAATCTAATATTCTATTCATGTCCCCAATAACAACTATTTCTCCTTTTACTTCTATTAGCATTTGGAAAGGCGTTTGTAAATTTGTTCTTTTCTCTTATTTGGCACATAAATAGATGCTGCTATTATAATGTTGCTTTCTACTGTAAATTTCAGAATTAAGATTCTTTGTGCTTTGTCTTTAAACCAGTCCATTACTCCCCAAATTAGTCAATTAAAATAATTACAGTTCCAATTTTCTTAGTCTTTCCTGCAGCTAAATATCCTTATCCTTTTTTTTCTGTTGTAGCAAATAGGCATGACCTATTTTTACATGTTTCTTGTAAACAAATGGTAGCATTTTTTTCATTTATTGAAAATTCTTTTCAATTTATTGATGAGTTCAATCCATTTACATTCATCAGACTCAATATACTCTCTATTTTTATATTAATGCAATGCTGCTGCTGTATCTAATTTCTTTTCATGTTAAAATACAACCATGGTTTTGCATGGGCTTGGTGGACTAGAGTTACATATCAAGATTGCTGTTACATATCATTTTCATATGTCAGGAGCTAAATGAAACAAAACAATATAAACCTTTGGACCAAAATATAAGATCCTACGTGCTTAATTCTTACATTTGTAGTTATATATTGCTGCTGCTTAAAAAAAAGCAAGTACACAATAGTTTTCTTCCAATATTATGAGAGATCCCATAGGACTATTTTAAAATTCTAATGAGGGATTTTTTAAGTTTTATAAATGGTTATTTTATAAGGTTTGTTAATTACTATTGCACAAAAAATAAAAGAAGAAAATTAATTTCTAACTGGAAAAAAGTATTGGTCTTTCTACAACCGTTGGAAACAATTGTAATTAAATCTTGAATTTGTAGGATTTTTTCAAAATAAAAATGTCTCATATCACATCATTCTTTCAAGACTGATCATACGGCAAGTTGTTGTTTTTTAAAAATGGCCTTATCACAGCCATGATAAAACAAGCTACAGAATTTTCTAGCATATTACAACCTTTCTTTCAGAGATTTTTGAAGAATATCAACCATTTTGAATTTGTGAGTTTTTAGGATTAATCAGACAAAATACAGCATGCAAGTTATTTCTTAACAGCTTCTGTTAAAATGATAAATTTCCTAAACTGTAGCTACCTATATTCTGTAAATAATTAATCAAGGGACACAGTTAAACTTAACTGCCTATTTCTTCTCTTTAGCAAAATCTGGACATTATTTCTTGTGTCTTTGAAGTTTCTTCTGGATATCTAAGCATATATATTTATGTAACCTTCCTTAAATACTATTTTTTTTTAAAAATCACCCTTTATGTACCTTATGTCATCTATCCACCTCATTTAACACTTTCCAGAGCTCATGAGAATATAAATAATTTATTTCTATTTACCATAATTTTCAGAGTATAAAGCATACCGGAGTTTAAGGCACGCCTTAGTGTTTGGGGAGGAAAGTAAGAAAATAGCTGATTGGCAGGTGGATTGGCCTCCCAGAATAACCCCAGTCAGGTGTTCCCAGAGGTGAATTTTAGCAACAGGTTCCTTGGTTGTGAGCTCTGTGCCTTGCTTTTTTTTTTTTTTTGCTTTTTTTTTCTACCTCTGAAACTTCTGAAACTCAGTTTCAGAAGAAAACTTTTTTTTCTGCCTTTGAAAGCCTCTGAAACAGCTTCAGAAAAAAAGCCTCTGAAGCTCTGTTTGGAGGCTTCTTTTCTGAAGCTTCTTTTCTGATGTTTTTTTCAGCCTCTGAAACCTCCGTAGAAGCTGGGCAGGGCTACATTCAGAGTATAAGAGGTACCCAGATTTTCACCCTCTTTTTGGAGGGAAAAAGGTGCCTTTTATACTCCGAAAAATACAGGTAAGTCATTTAATAAGCAAATAAAGCAATAAATTGTTAAATTTTCAAATGTTAAAAAACCCGTTATACTAGAAGCTAAATCAAATCTTGGATTTTAATGGCGCAGCAAACTTTAGTTTTCATTTACAAGAATGGTTTTTAACAGCTCTCAAAAAGTGGTTTTGAATGAGTGGGAATGTAAACATATTACCTGTTTGCCTGTATCTTCCACAGCCGCTATACTATGCTGGGATAGGACATAACTGATTTAAAGTGTGGCAGACAGTGGCTAGCTTGTGCTTCTTTTTTTTTTTTTTTTTTTTTTTCAAAAAAAGTTTTTATTGGTCAAAAAAAAAGTTTATACAAATACATATCAGGTATGGTAAATTTTCATTTTTCTTATACGTGATAAGAATTTTACTCAAAATTTTAAACACATACAACAGCCATATGGCAAGCAGGTAATACGGAGTAGCTAAGTTTACCAATCTTACATACGCAATAAAGAAGGGTCAAGAATAATCAGAATATCATACGAAAGAGAATAAGTAGAACCAACACAATACCAAATATCTTTGTCACCTCCTAGTTTTGGATCTCAGAACTCTGGGTTCAGCCTGACCCAACTCCAGGGCCGCAACAGCGGCAGCCGCCTCCTCCCCATGGTCTATAACCTCCCCTTCTTCAATTCCTGGGTCATCTGATTCCAGGAGGGCTTTGTGTTCCTCCACGTAGGCCGTAGCCTCCGCAATTGTACTAATTTTTTTCGTAATGCCCTCCCGGAAAATCATCAATCCCTCTGGCATCAGCCATCTGAAGCCTACTGCCTTCTGGTACAATTTGCTTGACAAAAGTAATATTTCTTTCTCATTTCACGTACCTGTCTGGGAATCTGCCTCAGAATGGCTATCTCCCTGCCCCTATAAGTCAGTGCCCCACTCCTATGTTTTCTAAGAATTTCATCTCTCGTCTCTCTTTTCACAAATTTGACATGAACCTCTCTAGGAACTGCATGCGTGCGTGCATATTGTGAATTAACTCTATAAACTCGATCCACATCCCAATTCATAAAATCAACACCTCTCCCAAGAAATTCTCCCAACAATTTAGTCACAACATCTCTCAAATCTTCTTGGTCCACTTCTTCCAAATTTTGAAACCTAAGGAAATAAGACATTTTATCCATCTGTAATCCAAGCACAGCATTGCTTGTCGTCTCCCCTCTTTTCTGCACTGCCCGCATCTCACCCTCCAAACCTTCCACTTTCTGCTTATTTTCTGCTGAGACTTGTTGAGTATCCTTTAAGTCCTTTTGGATAGTCACAATTTCCGCTCTTATTTCATCCAGTTTCTTGTCCATATTAGATAACTTTTCCAAAATTCTCTCCATTTCTCCAGCAGTTGGTCTCTGACCTTTTGCCATTTAAAAAAAATTTTTTAAAGTCCTCAGGCAAGCACAGTATCCTTATAATTTCCTCCGGATCCACCAGGGGGCACTCACAGGAGCAACGAGTCCAGAGTACAGTTAGTCAACCAGGAAACCGAAGGGAAGTGATGTCATCAAGATTCTCATAGTGAAGGCGGAAGCTGGACGCCACCATTGTTCCCCAGAGGGGGGGCCCCAAACCCTCCCTCCTAAATTTCTCCATCACCTCTTCTCTCCAGAGCTCCACAAAACCGGTAATCTTGTTATTTTAAGTTCTCCTCTCTCCAAAGTGATTCGTACTCCTTCCAGTCGCAGGGGAGGAAAACCCCCCCGCACTCCGGAGCACTCCACTCACATTTGCCGATATCCCCTTCCCTTCTTCATTCCTCAATTCTTCTCCGTTCCCTGTTCACCACCAGGCTGCTGCAATTATAAATCCAAAGCCCCGGTGTCACTGGGCACAGCGGCCTAGGCGACGACCAAAATAATGGCCGCGGCCTGTGGCCTCCGAGCCCCGCCGAGCCTAGGACGCGCCAGCATCGGTCCCCCCAGTCCTGTATATCGGCTGGGAGACCCCTGGCGAGCCGTCCGTGCGGCAGGTGTCCTTTTCGGAACACCTGGCCCCTGAGGGCCTCGGCGGCGGCCGGATTCAGACACTGGAGGCAGGAGAAGCCTTCCAGACGTCCGTTGCCACCGGATACCGGAAGTCGTCTCGCTAGCTTGTGCTTCTAAATACTCCAAATCACTTTCAGACTGAACACCTAGATGTTAATATTTTCCCCACAATTATTAAGTTATTTGTTTACTTTGCTTTCTTAGGGTGGGTGAGTCACCTCACTGGGTCACATAAATTGTCAGTATTCTTTGAAAGTAGGAGAGGAATTCAGCTTTCTCCTCTTTCTTAAGCTGTTTATCAGCATTGTCAAATATATATCTCCCTTGCATGTTCCATCTCAGCTCACAATTCTAATGGATCTTTTTTTTTTCATAAATGAGATCAGCTTTGACAATGAGATAAACTCTTTTTCTTTTATTGGTGTCATTAGATACCAGCTGGAGACTCAGTAAGCTTTATTAAGTTTTCCTTATCTCAGGTCTCTTTCTCGCTCTCTTTCATGTTCTTTCATTCACACTTATGTATGGCGATGTGTTGTGTTTGTTTTTATATGGATCTGCATTTGATTTTTTTTAAAAAAATAAACAATAAAATGTTTATGCTTTGTGTGTGATGCAGCAATAGTTTGTAACCTAGCAACACCACAGATATGTATGCATTATTTTAATATAAGATTAACTGTGCTCTCAGCATGGAACCATTTTCCCAAACTTTAATTGAATTTTTAACATGATTATGATTGGTCCTCTCAGCTGTATTTCTGTAATTAGCCACTAAAATATTGTTGCAGCAAGCTAACTAGTTATGCACTTGCTTGAAATGTTGGCGTACACCTTGTAATCACAGGCAATCAAAGGAAAAAAGTTGGCTGTTTATAAAAAATAAGTAAGACTGAAGAATGGGCACCTCCATTAGTAAAATATATTAATTTTGTGAAAAATCTAGGTTAAAATAACCAGACACTGATTACCAGATAATAACCAGACACTGATAACCAGATAATAACCAGATAATAACCAGACACTGATTTTTATTTATTTATCAACTGGCATGCCACAAGAGTGACTTTAGAGGACTCAGAGAATATAAAACATAAGGAAGGGAACTTCCATCACTAGCAATGCAGTCATTAAGTGAGTTGTGCCTGATTTTACAACTTATTTTGCCAAAGTCTTCAATGAATCACAGCTGCTGCTAAGCGAACCACATGGTTGTTAAGTGAATCCCATTGACCTTGTTTGTTGGAAGCCCATTGGGAAGGTCGCAGATGGTGATCACATGACCCCAGGATGCTGTAACTATTGAAAATACATGCCAGTTGCAATTGCCAATACGTGCTAATTATTTACTGTTTGGAAGACTGTTATACATCTAAATTCTGCACATTTTCTGTGATAGGTTTAAGGAGGATGTATCACTGAAGTTGTCAGGTTGGGCTATGTTGCTAGTATTTCATTTGGGGCCGTTTCTTCACTATGCCAATTTACTGTACAACTACGAAAAATTCAGTATTGCTTGCAGCCAAAATATATTTCTATAATTTTTTCATTATTTATTTTTGTTAAGTGTTTTATTTATTAGATGCGTCATTTGATAAGTTCGTTTGAGAAACAGATTAATAATTATAATGTAGAATTGCAATGTACAGGTACTATAGTCTTCAACTTACACCAGGGGTGAAATCCAGCAGGTTCTGGAGAACCGGTAGTGGAAATTTTGAGCAGTTCGGAGAACCTGCAAATACCACCCCTGGCTGGCCCCTGAGTGGGGTGGGAATGGAGATTTTGCAAGATCCTTACCCTAGGAGTGGGGAGGGAATGGGGATTTTGCGGTATCCTTCCCCTGCCACGCCCACCAAGCCACAGCCACAGAACCGGTAGTAAAAAAAAATTGGATTTCACCACTGACTTACACTCATTCGTTTAGTGACAGTTCAAAGTTACAATGGCATTGAAGCTTTTCTGAGCTTTTTCACACGTATAACCATTGCAGCATCCTCATGATCAAAATTTGGATGTTTGGCAACTGACTCACGACATTCGCAGCGATCACTTTTGTGACCTTCTGACAAGCAAAAAGTCAGCGGGGGAAGCCGGATTCACTTAACAGCTGTGCTACCAACTTAAGATTTGCAGTGATTCTTTTAACAACTGTGGCAAGAAAGGCATAAAAACGAGCAGAACTCACTTAACAATATCTCATTTAGCAACATAAATTTTGGTCTCAGTTGAGGTTGAAAGCTGAGGATTACCTATACTGAACGTTGTATTAATTAGCTACTTTCAGAAAAAACAATTTCCTCTTCTGTTACTCAGTTTATACACTTTTTTTTATATTCCACTTAAATAAGATGCACTGACACATAAAGCAATGTGTGAAAATGTACTGAGAGGGGTAGTATCAAGTTATTATTATTTTTTTTACTAACATATCTCTCAAGAGAAAGAAGGGATTGCATGCAAAGGAAGAGGCTCTCACCTGCTGAAAATAGCCAGACATAACATTGTCCCGTATTTTCTATCACAGCAGGAGAGTCATCAACAAGCTTCTTTGTCTCTGGTGAATGACATTGCACACTTAAATTGCACACAGATCAAAACCACTGCAGCAATCTAGATTTCTTTATTGGTAAAATGGAATGTCTGGAGGGCATATGTACTTCTTTTGGAAATGTGATAACATCCTTCTCTTTAACATTCATGTTGTCCTTTTTTATTTACTGCTGTGTGAAGGGGCTCTGTCATGAAATACTATATCAAAGCAGGTTCTTTGTGTGTGTGTGTGTGTGTGTGTGTGTGTGTGTGTGTGTGTGTGTGTGTGTGGTGTGTGTGTATGTATATATACATAAATATATATTTTATATATATCTATATCTATATCTATATCTCTATATATAGTGTTTTTCTATTTAAGCACCTGGTCTGCCCCAATATGGGAGGGAGCATACTGCTTCCCTTTTCGCCTTTCAATTCCAATCCAGGAGCCCTCAGGCAGTTGCTTTCACAAAAAACTATTTTGTACCAAATTTGTATTTGCTGGTAAAGAAATAAAGGGAGACTAGTATAGATCTATTTCAAGCTATTTAGCTCTTAAGTTCGAATCTGAGTAAGGGTATGGCTAGTTGATGAGAGCTAAATAGCTTGAAATAGATCTATATTAGTCTCCCTTTATTTCTTTATCAGCAAACACAAATTTGGTACAGTTTTTCCACAGGCTGGAGGGGGAATGGTTTTGCATGCTGCTTGCATCCCTCATATGTAGCTTCACTTGTTTGTATGGACCGGTTGCTGGCATGCTGTGGACCAGTGCCGGTCCACAGACTGGGGGTTGGGAACCCATGCTCTAGTCCCTAACACAGGTGTACCAGCCTGGGTTCTAAGATACTGCTGTCTCTATCTCCCAACAAAAGCCCTTATTGGGCCTTATGATAGCACAGTTGTCCTTCAAGGCCAAAAGCGAGCTGCTGCTTCTCCCCTTTTCTGTTTCCATTTGCTGCCTTACTCAGCTGAGCCAAGCCACTAAAACTGTATGCCGCAGAGGGATGTGCAAAATAATTTATGAGCAAGTAGTTCCATACATGGAAAGGATAAATTCAGGTGGTTTGGAAGAGAAGCAAAATACGCATAGTTGAGGTCTGGAAATGGAACAAAGCACTGGTTCTATTGTAGTGCTGGAGGAGGCAATAATGAGAACCATTCAAGGAAGTCAGCAACAGTGGAAGGGAAAAAGATAAGTGGTGGAGATCCCAGTGAGATATTCCACACTAGAACATTGGCAGCAATGAGCAAGGGAAGGTGAATGGGCCAGTGAAATATGCCGCACTATGACCTTGTTTCTTACTGCACAAATCAAAAAGAGGTCTGTGAAAATATCTAAGACACATCCTAAACATAAATTGTTTCAACTTCTACCCTCAAAATGACATTATAGAGCAGTGTGGGTGAACTTTTTCAGCACCAAGTGCTGAAATGGGAGCGTGCTTGCATGCGTGCACACCCGCGTGCCAAAAACCAGAAAAGCAGATGATATTCCAGTTTCCAGTGCGCGTATGCTCGCTGACCACTTGGTGTTCTGGTTTCTGGTGCACATGTGCGCATGAAGACCAGCTATCCAGTGCACATGCGCCGGCTCATCTGGCCTTTCAGGGGTCCATGCACCCCACTGCCCACCCGAATAGTCTCCATCGGAATAGTGGGACATCCCCACCGACCCGGTTTTGCAGCCCTGGACAGGGAGAGAAAGTTGGGCAGGGAATGCTAGCTTCCTCCACTAGAAAGGCGGATCCCCTTCCGAGTCTCAGAAGGAAGGGGCACTGGCATTCCCGGAACTTGGGTTGGGGGGGGGCCAGCAGGTGGAAGAGCTTCACCCCAACTCTGGCTGGGATGAAGCTCCTTCCCCATCCCGCCCCAAGAACAAGCCAGCAAAGCTCCGCCTTCCTGGCTGCTTCCCGGCCAGCATGCCTTTTACCCCTCGGCAGCGCCTTCCTGCTTCCTGGCCAGCACGCCTCTTACCCCTTGGTGGAGTCTCCATGAATGAGGAGCTGTGCTCTCCTCTAGCCCTCCTGAGGCAGATCGCCTCCCAGACGGCAGCTCCTTTTCCTCCTGGCTGCTCCAGCTTCCCGGCTGGGAGTGGCAGCACAAGAATCACCGCCGCTTCTGCACCCTTCGCAGCAGCAGGAGCAGCGAGTGGATGTCCGCCCAGCCAGCAAATGCTGCCCCACTGCCCTGTACACTCAAGCCGGCCAGGGGTTCTGGATTGCAGACGCACATCAGTCCACAGGCTGGAGGGCTGTGGCCACACAAGAAGCCCGCTTGGGTAGGGAGGGAAGGAAGCCCTGGCTCGCCTGTCCTGGCTGGCAGCTCTGCTCCCCTTGTTCTTCTGGGTTCCGGTGCACCAGCCACCATGCATACCCCAGGAGGATGATCTTCCTGTTTCCAGCGTGTGCATGTGCACCGGACAGCTGGTCTTTGTGCATGCATGCGCAGTAGAAACCGGAAGACCAGGTGGTTCACCGGAAACTCTGGATTTTGATCCAGCTAAATTCCAGAACAACTAAAATTTTGTTGATTTTGTTATTACCAATTTGTTTCTGTCTGGAATAGTTTGCTTTAACATTCGGGTCACAAAGTATTTATTTTAAGATCAAAATAAAACACATATTTCATGCAAATACTAGGTATTCCTAAATACAGCTTTGCATGTACATTTCTCTTAATACTTTCTTAATGCTTTTAAATTCTTTTAACACTCTGATGTGCAACAGAGAGAGGCAAGAGGGTTTATGATGGCGCTAATGCTTATATTCTTCCCCAGTCTATATTTCTTACAGTTTTCAGGAATTTTGTCATTCTTTAGAGAAGCTATCAAGACCATTATGTTACTTTTCATCCATTTATGAAGTAATGGAGATTTGTTCCCCTGTTTATTTTCTTCCCAACCATAAATACCAGTTTTCTTAACCATATACCCTGTTGCCTTTTTCTTTATAGAGACATCAGTGTAATATAAAGAAGCAGTTATTAACTCAGGACTATTTTAAAATGAACATAACAATTACCCATCTATTACGAAGGCCAGCTGAACATCACTGCAATGAACATTCTCTTCTTTATTTCATTTTGCAGTTTGTTAAGGTTTATATAACAGTTTTGTAATCCCAAAGGTGCTTTTTCAAGAGGCAACTGGACTTTCTGGTTTCTCTTTGAAAATGTTTCACTTCTTATGCAAGAAGCTTCTTGAGCTCTGGATAAGAAGCGAAACATCTTCAAAGAAAAAACAGAAAGTCCAGATTGCCTCTTGAAAAAACACCTTTGAGACAACCATGACTTGAATGATTGAAAATCTCCATAGACATTTAACAGTTTTGAAGCTTTGATTGAAATGTCCCTCTTTCTGATAGTACGTAATACGTAGTATGACCACAATTGGAACTGGAATGTCGGTTGTTGATCAAAGTAGTCATTAAGCAATGCTTTGCTCAATGACCACAATCCCAGCATTCCCATTTGCGGTCATTAAGTGATCTCATGGGTTGTTAAGCAAATGGAATCCAGGGTAAGGAGTGTGGAGTGCCTCAGAGGGGTGAGGAAACCCCTGGGAGGCTCAGTGCAGGCGTCGAGGGAGTGGAGGAGTCTTTCCAGTCAGAGGCTGAAAATATTCCCTGCTGAAATATTATGTCAGGCCTGGAAACCATACTAGGCCGTAGGTTTCCAGACGCTACCATATTTCTCCCCCTTAGGGAAGCAGAAAGCACTGGCTTTCTGGGAAGCTAGCAGGAAATATTGCAATGGGTGACCACATGATTGCAGGGAGCTTGGCAATTGATTTCAAGTGTGAATGAGTTTCTAAGTACCCAGATTGCAATGACTATGATGGCTCTAATTCTAAAAATCTAAATTGTCAAGGAAATAGAATTCCAATTGCATTTGTAAAGCTTAGTTGGTTTAGGTTTGTGGCCAATGAAACCCTTTAGGCAAGGATATATTTTTAATGCCAGTCTCTAGGCATCAGTTTTTTTTCCGATTAATACCAGTAGGTCATGTGGATGGATGGATGAGTGGATAGATGGATGGATGGATGGACAGACTAACAGACAGATGTGTTCCAATGCTTTGTTAGGAAATAGACCCACCTTTTTAGGAAAGAAAAAGTTAAAAGTAGGCTGAAATTGTAAGCAGCATCATGAGAGTTAGAAACCAGCATACCAATTTACCTTACAAGATGACCATTGCAGCTGTTTTGTTGAAGTGCCCATAATATGCTGTCAAAATATCAGATGTGACCACTGGCTTAAGAAAAGGGTTTCGTTTACAGTGTATATTTTTTGGCATAGCACTTGCATAAGCATGCAGCTGAGAGTGAAGTTCATTGATTTCTGACTAAAGCTGACTAAAATGTTTTATATTGCACTATAACCTGAGAAATAAAAACAGTTGGTTTTTATTTTATTTTATTTTATTTGACTGATTATGTGCCGTCAAACTGTTTACAACACTTAGCGTTTACATAGAAAGATTTTCCTCCATGCACCATATTCTGTTGAGTGTCCGAAGGTACAGACATTGCCACTGTAACCAAGTCCAATCTTTTCCAGAAAGCTGGGTCTTCACATAATGTGTTTGATGTAGGTTAATTTCAGCCTGGTCATTTGTGCCTCAAGTGAGAATTCTGGATTGATTTGTTCAGTGTTATATTGGTTCATTTTCTTGAGCCGTGGTGCCACAGTGGTTAGAATGCAGTACTAGAGGCTACTTCTGCTGACTGCCGGCTGCCAGCAGTTCGAGTCTCACTGGCTCAAGATTGACTCAGTCTTCCATCCTTCCGAGGTTGGTAAAATGAAGACCCAGATTGTTGAGGGCAATATGCTGACTCTGTAAATTGCTTAGAGAGGGCTGTGAAGCATTGTGAAGCGGTATATAAGTCTTAAGTGCTCTTGAAAGTGCTAAAGTGCTAAAGTGCTGTTGATCATCCACAGTATTCTCAGAAGTCTTCTCCAACACAAAGGTTACTGGATTTGACCTGACTGTAATTCCTTTGCTCAAAGAAAAAGTATTAAAGAGTGAGCAGACACAATGGCTTGTGCGATGCTTTGGATTTAGTTTCAGAAAAGATCTGCAGAACATCAGGTTTAGAGCATTTGTGAGGTAGGGCAAAAAGCTAAGCTGGTTGAGATGGCCCTCATAGTTGAAGCCACTACTTCCGGGTACATTAGTGCACTGTTGATTAATGTATAAAAGGGAGGGGTTTGAATTGTGCAGTCTCACTCAGTATTTTGACTCCCTGCACGCACGTGTTGTGAATGAAGCAACCATCTGTAACTCTTGAAAGCAGCCATATCTTTTTCCAGGGTCACATGACTGCAGCAGAGAACAGATGTTTAATCCTGGATAAAGATGCAACTGCTTTAAAGAGTTGCACTTGGGTGATATAGTTGCATTGCCACATGCACTGAAATACCTGTTGCAAAAATAATTTATGAAGTATTTCACAGCTCTACTAGAAATGTGTTTCATTCATATATTTTGGGGGACAATTTTTATAACACTTGATACTACCCTCAGTAAAATGAAAGTAAAAGCAGGTCTGTTAAACAAAAGTAGTATTCATTGCTTAATAACACTCATATGAGAGCCTTTTGCTTGTTTAACTTTTTCATACAAATACTATTAAAATAAAGTAACATTTTGGAGTACTGTCATTAGTTCAATATTTTAAAAACATTGCAACTGAAATTACTGGATGAAATTTTTTTAAAAATGGAATTAGCTGCTGCCAGTAGGTTAGCAGAATCAGTATTAAGGAAGCTTATTTATGGATAAAGCTCTAGAGTCATAAAGAAACAATCTGAAATATTACATGGATCATCACTAATCTAATCTATGAATTGAAGAAGTACATCTCCAAGGAACATCTTACCTGACAGATACTAGATTCAGGAGCTTGAATTGAGAGGCAAAGGAATGATGCATATCAGAGGTAATGGAATAGATTTTCCGGATATATAGATTCTTGGGCTGTAAGTGGTTTTACTAAAGGCTGTCTAAATCATATCATAGATACTTCCTTATTTCAGGAAATAATTACTTCTTTGCAAAAATAAAATGGGAACTGAACAATTTATTTCATGCACAATTGAATAGGTTGCTACTAATTTATTAGGTTCCTCTAGAATTCTTCATAGTAGCTTCAAGTTAAATTTCTTTTACCTTTATATATAGTAACTGAATGCTTCATAAATCTGTTGAGTGATTACATAACCTTTCCTCACCTTGTGAATTGGTTTTAAAAAATAGCTTTCCACTGCAATTATGAAAACTGTTCTCGGTGAGTTGGGATTTATTGTTTTAAGAATTACATTTGTTCTCTGTCCACAAAAAAAGCATTGATATGGAACTCAGTAAGATTATGGTTATTAATATGAGCCCTGTGCTCATAAACAATTTTATCACATTCCAAGAAAAATGGCTGAATACAGCATCAAATAATTCATTTGACAAACTCTCTGAAATTAAGGCTACATTCTAAATAAGAATGTTTTCTAATTGAGACAAAATGATTCATTTAGTGGTGAACTTGAGAACATGAGGAGAGTCAAGAGAATAATAAATAGCACTTGGATAATGGAATAAACTGATCACTGAAGTGCATTCAGTTCCTGGGGCAATTATATTTCAGAGTAGGCCATTGTTGAAGAAAATATATCACTATGCATGAAACTGAGCAATACTTAAAGCTATATTTAAAAACAGCAACATTTATTTATTTATTATTTTTATACTACTGTTTCTTGAAATCTTCTATAAATGTAAAAAAGAAATTTTTTAATGTGAAATTTTTAATGTGAATACAGGTAGTCCTCAACCTATGACTGTAATTGAACATAGAATTAAAGTTTTAACTTGTGGCAGTCCTTAAGTGGGTCACCATGGAACAGAGTCAATTTTTGGTGTTGTTGCAGCAGTCATTAAATGAACATTGCAATTGTTAAGTGAATGCCCCAATTGTTAAGCAAATGCTAAGGTCATTAAATAAACCCATTTTAACCAGTGAGTAGGTGTTTTTTTGTTTGTTTTTTTGCTGCAAACCAGAAGTAAATGCCAGAAACTGTCAAAAAATGCCAAATATCATAGTCATATGACCATGGGTCACTACAAGCCAGTTACCAAGCACCTAAAATGTGATCATGGGGGTACGGCTATCAAAACCTCAAAATTGGTCATAAGTAATTCTCGGAATATCCATCATAACTTTGAACAGTCGCTAAGCGAGGAGTACTTGTATGTTTAGTATACTGTTGTTGAATAAAATGTAGCTCATAATGACAGTCTCGTGACTTTTTGTTGACTAAATCATGATAGCAATGATTCCTGCTACAAAATGATGGCTGGAATTTTGGTAATTTCACTCTTGCTGAATTTATAACCATTATAGGGAAAGTTGGAGAAATCAAATATAAAACTAAATCATCCCTAGCTGGGGAATCCGCAGGATTGCAAGCTTTTGTCAAGCTGATATAGAAACACCACTGTAATTGTAATGCAAGCGCTGCCCTTTTTATACATGTGCGTGATGTCAATCCAGCAGCACTCAGATATTGTAGCATCATGTCCCACATAACCTCTGGAAGGGTTTTTATTTTCAGCTGCTTCTAGAAAAGCTGGCAATGCTACTGAAAAGCAGTACATCCAAGTTCCGGTCCTTTTCATCTCCTGAATGTGGTGGGGTACCACTTGCAGCTTTTTTCAGCAAGACTAAATTCTTTTGTTGACTCAGAAACAGATGTAACATATACACCCTAGAAACTTTATTATTGCATATTGTAGTATATATAGTCATGGATTATTCTAATCAGGAAAGCGTCAGGACTTTCCATGTAAACTGTTAACCTGTTTTCTTTTGTTACAGATTTTGTTTATTGCTTTTATTTATCACACTTTCTGATTGAAGTGTTTAAAAATATTTTTAAAAATCAGCTAGTAAACTTGCACAAGCCTGCTGGAATTCTTCATTTTCTTAGTTTGGTTTCATTTTGTTGCTAAGCCCCAGTACTTTCTCACTTTGCCTCAAAAATAATAGTTACTTTGATGTGTGGCTTGGTAGATTTATCAACCACATAGATTATGGCATGTATATTTTTTTCGATCTTCAGCCATTATAATTTTGCATACATTACTAATAAAAATCCCAATTAATTTTGAAAATAATAATTGACTAGTATACCTTTAGCTGTGGGTAGAATTTGAGTGCAAGCAGGAAATTGTATCATTTTTCAAAGAGCTGTGTTCTGTTCAAAATCAAAAGAAGATATTTATCCAAAGTTTATAATTTAAACCAGGAATTTTTAAAGATTATTTAAAATAACTCATATTACTTGATGACAGGGTCAACCAGGAGGTTACCATCCAATTATAACTAAAATGCTTAATGAAATAGTGTGTAAAGAAGACATCGGCGATTGGTTAATAACTAGCAAAACTTATCTGATTCAAAAATACCCAGTGAAAAGGAAAATAAAGGACACTAAAGGCTGATAACACACTTTCCCAGAATATTTAAATTACTTAGAGACATAATAGTGGACGATGTCCAAAACTGTTTAGAAGAAAATAATACCCTTCCAGTAGAACAGGAAGGAAATAAAAGAAAAAGCAGAGGAACAGAAGATAAGAGGATCCAGGTACCGTGATTCCCCGAAAATAAGACCCTGTCTTACATTTTTTGAACCCTGAAATAAGCGCTTGGCCTTATTGCCATGCACTCAAAAGCCCGATTGGGCTTATTATCAGGGGATATTTTATTTTGGGGGAAACAGGGTATTTATCTAAAAACCTGATGTATTTTCTCTTCTGGAGTTCTTCTAGCTATAATTAAATCTAATTGTTGTTTAATTTTCTTAATATTTTAGATTAGTTTAATGGGTTTCTTCTAATTCTTCTATTTTTTTCTTCAAATTGTAATTTTCCTCTACTGCTAGATTGTTTTTTTCTGATGTGTTGCAAGCCGTATTTTTTTTCTTGTTTGAATTATGTTATTTCTTGATGAATAACAACATCATCATCTTCCTCAACATCATCTTCAAGAAATGCATTAGTGAGCCCATATAAAGACCAGGATTAAAGCTCAACTTGGGGTTTCTTACTTTTTTTTACAGATATTTAATTCTGATTCAGTTTCTTTTCAGTCCAAATTAAACAAGAAACTTATTACCAACATTCTTGTGCTAAGATCAGTAAAGATAGCAGGACTAACTTCTTTCATTCTTCAAATATGAAAGCTATTGACATCTGCTTAATTAATGTGCTTGAAAGCATTTCAGTTTGATTTTTTTCATGTATTTTAATAAGATTGATAATAATCTTAAAATACGCCTTTCTTTTGGATTCTTATTCTTGAAGCAATTTAAGAAACAGTCTTTATCAGATTTGATCGTTTTTAAGAATTGCTGCCAAGAAAAAGCTTTTAGATACACTGTTCATTAAATATTAATACTCCATATTTCTGCTTCATTTTAATAGGGCTTCAAGGTATCAAAATCTCAATCTACATAATACCATAAATAAAGATATTCAAAGCAGTAAGTTATTTTTAGCAAGGCATATCCAACAGTATAGTTTTAAACAACTGCAAAAAATAAATTTGGAGTGAATTCTTTGAACACTGGAAAAACAACCTTCCCCGCATATCTATCTAACAATCAACGCTGAGGAATAAATCTGAATCATTTTCCTATTCCAGACACCAAAGAACTACTGGTCAAGCCATGGCAACTCCCCAAATGCAGTCAAAAAACCAGTTGGATCAATGTCAGTGGAGATTCTCTGTCATTCAGGTCATGGTTGTCCCAAAGGTGCTTTTTCAAGAGGCAACTAGACTTTCTATTTTTTCTTTCAAGATGTTTCGCTTCTCATCCAGCTCATTCTTCAGAGCTGAAGAAGCTTCTTGGATGAGAAGCGAAACGTCTTCAAAGAAAAACCAGAGAGTCCAGTTTCCCCTTGAAAAAGCATCTTTGGGACAAATAGGTCAATGAATATCCAGCTCTGTAGAGATTTTAAGGTGATGCAAAACTAAACTTCACTAGATAAAAATCTATTTATAATGCAGGAATTAAACTATCTCTCCCCTCCCCTTCCCATATTAGATTTCCTTCCAACTACAAATCCCAGTCTAATTCCCAGTCCAAAAATTTGTTCTGGATGGATTTGTACCTATCTTCTGAAAATCTGGATTCAGCTTAGTACCTGGAGTACAGGTAGTCTTCAATTTACAACCACAATTGAGCCCAAAATTTATGTTGCTAAGTGAGAAACTTGTTAAGTGCATTTTGCCCCATTTTATGACTTTTCTTGCCACATTTGTTAAGTGAATCACTGCAGTTGTTAAATTAGTGACACGATTGTTAAGTGAATCTGGTTTCCCTATTGGTTTTGCTTGTCAGAAGTTTGCAAAAGCTGATTACATGACCTCAGGTCACTGCAACTGTCATAAGTGTGAAAAATGGTCATAGGTCACTTTTTTCAGTGCCGCTTTAACTTCAAATGGTCACTAAATGAACTCTTGTAAGTCGAGGACTACCTGTATCAAAGGGAACCAATGGGAGCAGTCAATTTGCTTATGAGAAGAGAAAGAATTTCTTAGCGGCTGCGCCTAAATGCTAGAACTCCCTGTCTCAGAAAGCTTGAATGGCACTTTTTCTGTTTGTTCTGTCACAAAGTCAATACCATTTTTCATCCTACAGGCATCTGGTTGTTAGCACTCTCTCTGAGTGTTGTTGAGGTCACTTGGAGGTTTATCTGAGCTCTAAGTACCACATGAATAGTGCAAATGGGTTTTTTGAGAGATGGTTGTTCAGTTTTAACATAGATGTCCTCTTTGAACCTCTTTCAAACCATTCTCTATCCAGAATTGGACTATGCCGTCTTCAAAAGAGTGATCTTTGTCTTTCAAATGTAGATGGCCTACTGAATTTTGTCTTGATGGGTTTGTTCTTCTATGTTCTCCTATGCATGGAGAGTAGTAGTTTTACAGGCCAGGAAATTATTAATCCCCAAGTGAGATTTGACATAAGCAGTTATTATAAAGTATTTCTAAAATAAGAATATTGTCTGCCAAATTGACAAAGGAATATGATTTTTTTTTTCACAGACTTTTGTTCTATACTTACTTGAAAGGAAGTGTTATTCTCTCCTCTTCCACCAGAATAATTTAAAATTTGGGATTGGAGATGTTAGGACTCTAGGATTTGATTTGTGATTTCATCCTACTGAATGGTACTTTGTTTTTTATTTGTTGTATTTTTGACCATTTTTGTATCTCCAAAGTTTAACCAGTGGATAGGTATGGAAATTTGTGAAAAGAATAAGATGAGATGTGATAATAGAAGCTATTTGGGCTTTGTCTTAATTTTTGATGAATATAGTTCATGTTTAAGTGGTTCTGTAATAAAATATAAATTGTTTATGTAGTATTAAATCATTGTCAGCTCCTAGTGACCACATAGATTTTCTCCATGATGATCTGTCTCTATCTTAATTTTCCGATTCACCACTGTTACTGAATCTATTTACTTTAGTGTTAATCTCTTCTCTTTTTTCCCCTTTTTTCCAGCATTACAGACTTTTCCAGAGAGTTGGATCTTTTGCATAATATGTCTGAAGTAGAATAATTTGAGTCTCATCATTTGTGCCTCAAGTGAGAACCTTGGGTTAACTTTCTGATAATCTATTGATTTGTTTCCTTGACAAGGACACTGAGATGTTCTGGAATTCCCTTTTTTTTAGCACCTTACAGAGCTTGATATGATCCAGATAATCAAAAAACTTTCTATAATCAATGAAGTTCATACTGATTTCATTTTGATAATCTTTGGCTTTCTCAGTGTCCCTGGCTTTTTGTAAAGCCAGCTTGAACATCTGTCATCCTTTTTTTTTCCCATGTAGGGCTCTGATAAACATTAGATGATACTAAGCATTATTTTACTTGCATGCAAAATTAAGGATATCGTATTACAATTTGCAAATTCAGTAAAGTGTCCTTTTTTGGCATTGGAATATAAATTGACCTTTCTCAGTATGTGGGCCACTGTGTCATTCTCTAGATAGCTTAGAAAAGCTTGGTTAGAACCGTTACTGATTCTTATTTTGTTCCTTGCCATATTTCACTGAATATTTTTTTATTTTTTTTATTTTTTTATTTATTTTGTCACAACGGTATATATAAGCATAAGCATGAAATAACTATACGATATACAAGCATAAATATAATCATAAGTATGTAATAACTATATGAAATTGGATACAATCAAAAAGAACATTAGGACAGGAACGGTAGGCACGCTGGTGCTCTTATGCACGCCCCTTACAGACCTCTTAGGAATGGGGTGAGGTCAATAGTAGATAGTTTTTGGTTAAAGCTTTGGGGATTTTGGGAAGAGACCACAGGGTCTGGTAGTGCATTCCAGGCATTAACAACTCTATTACTGAAGTCATATTTTCTGCAATCAAAATTGGAGCGGTTCACATTAAGCTTAAATCTATTGTGTGCTCGTGTATTGTTGCGATTGAAGCTGAAGTAGTCTTCAACAGGAAGGACATTGTAACAGATGATTCTATGAGTTAAACTCAGGTCATGCTGAAGGCGGCAGAGTTCTAAATTTTCTAAGCCCAGGATTTCAAGTCTGGTGGCATAAGGTATTTTGTTGTGAACAGAGGAGTGGAGAACTCTTCTTGTAAAATATTTCTGGACACGCTCAATTGTATTAATGTCTGAAATGAGGTGTGGGTTCCAGACAGGTGAGCTGTATTCAAGAATTGGTCTTGTAAATGTTTTGTATGCTCTGGTTAGTAGTGTAATATTTCTGGAGAAGAAGCTATGCAAGATTAAGTTTATAACTCTTAGAGCCTTTTTTGCGATGTAGTTGCAGTGGGCTTTGGCACTTAAATCATATGATATGAAAATTCCAAGGTCTTTAATGGGGTGAGGGTCATCTACAGGTAATGTCCATCAAGCTTGTATTCCATAGTTAATATTAATATTAGTTTAATTAATATTCCATCAGTCCCCGTAAGCTGTCTAACTTGGTAATGACCAGACTCTAACTTCATCTTCTAGTATTAGAGGGTTTTGTAAATAAGGGATATCTTTTAAGTTATCTTGGATGTTAACATTTCTACCATATAATATTTCAGTATATTCCTTCTATCTTTCTTTGATCTTTTTTTAATCAATTAGTTTCCAGTTTTTCTTCTATTTTTTTCTCCATTTTTGGTGATCTCTTTTCACTTCATGCTTAATGACTTTTTAAGTTCATTCCAGAATTCTTCCATTTCTCTATTAATCAAGTTTGGGACTTCAAAGTGGTTTCTGATGTTGTCCTTGACAATAGGAGTATATATTCAAGATCATATTGTGGAAATTGAGTCTTTCATCTCTCTCTCACTTTCTCTCTCTTTCTCTCTCTCCTCTCTCTCTCTCCATCCCTGCCTCCCTCCCTCTCCGTTCCTCCTCCTCCTCCTCCTCCTCCTCCTCCTCCTCCTCCTCCTCCTCCTCCTCGAACTAGCATGAGCTATTTATAATCTATTTGATATTTAGCATTTGGCCATGTCTTTGATGCTGAGCTCTTCCATATCCTTTTAGCAATAATACTCAATAACATTTGTATATACTCCCATCTGGTGATATCCATATATAGACTCATAATTTTGGTTGTGTGAAACAGTGTTAACTATGAAGAAGTCACTGGAATGACAGAGTTGTTAAGTGGTTTTCCTGCTTCATTTTGGTTTCCTAAGCCATACAATCCAACTATATATTTCTCTTTCATGTTTCCAACTTTATCATTCCAGTCTCCAATCACAAGAAGCACATTTTGCTCGTGTGTTCTGCGGTTTTCAAATCAAACTAGATAATAAAACTCATCAGCTTCCTCTTCTCCATCAGTAGTTCCAGCATAAACCTAAATGATCATCGTACTAAAAGCTGGTCCACAAAGTCTAATAAATATTGTTCAGTAAAGGATTGCATTATAGCTATATATAGTTCTTGGTGTACCCTTCCTAAATATAAAAGCAATGACAGATTTTCTTTATTTTTCAAGTTCCGACTAATAAACAATGTGGACCTCTGACTGAAGTGCCCAGTCCCAATCTCAATTCACTGGTGCCAAGATGTCAATTTAGAGCCAGTTCATTTCACTTTTGAGCTTTCCCATGTTCATGCTTTTTACAGTCCATGTTTCTACAGTAATTGTCTTTGTAGCTTCAGGTTTTCTCTTCCTGTATGGCAACATCAGCAACTGGACTCCCAAGTCTTTAATCTAGCCACATCATAAACATCATTAGCTGTCTGAAAAGATCCTCAGCTTTTCCTCAGTGGCATGTTAAGTGCCATCTGACCTGAGGGATCCATCATCCAGAACTATATCCTTAATCATTTTATATTTTCTATCCAATGTTTTTTTCCACTACCTCAGGACTTGAGAGGAATGGAGAAGATATTTTTTGGACAGCATACAAAAAACAGAAATGATCCAAAATAATAAAATTTCACAATAAAAGCAAACCCAAAGGACAAAATTGCAGAGCAACTAGCAGTGCAATTCTGTAAGGTTCAAGTCTGCCTTTAAAATGCATCTTACCTTTAATGCTATCTAACAAGCGTTAAGAATCTATTCTTTTCTTACTACAGCATGCAAAACAATAGGAACTCATCTAAATGATATCTAAAAAGCATCTTGTTTTAGAGTCCAACATGTATTATTATCTAATATTAAATATTAGTTAGAGCAGGGAGGTCAAACTCAAGGCCCGGGGGCCAGATTTGGCCCATGGGGTGCTTAGATCTGGCCCGTGGGCTGCCCTGGAAACAGTGAAGGACCAGCCCGTGGTGCGTCTGCCAGCAAAAATGTGTGCGGCCGTCCCGAGCTCCATTTTCACTGGCAGAGGATTGCAAGAGGCCATCCCAGCCAAAAACGGAGCTTGGGAACCCGTTTCTCTGGCAGAGTGCTCGCGCCACCACAGGCACCCCCCCTGACACGACTAATGTCATCCTGGCCACACCCACTCTGGCCACACCCACCCAGCCCCCAGAGGTCAAACACAACCCTGATGCTGCCCTCAATGAAATTGAGTTTGACACCCCTGAGTTAGAGGAATGCTACAGTAGACAATATTATGAGTATAGGTTGCAACTGAGAAGAAGCATGCATTAATTTGCATGAGTGGAGGTTCTGCTCAGATTAGTGTCTGTCACATGAAACTTCCCTCTGCAAAATATACAGAGCGGCATTTTCAGAAATTAAGAGACATGGAATTGTTATAACTCTGTCCATCATCAAACAGGCCAGTTCCTGTGTAAGAAAATGAAGAGGGACAAATGAACCATTTAAAAATAGAATCTGCATTCTCTGTTTCCCTGCAGAACAAAATTATAGCCAGCACAAAATGATTGGCAGACTGTGCTGGAAGCCTTGGCAATAAGACCACCACAGTTTGAATAAAGCAAACAGTAAAAAAAAAGTGTACTTGGCAAGCAATTTTGATTACAGATTATAATATAGGTCAGTGCCTATCCAAGTATCCTTACTCTTAGTTTAGTGCTATTTTAGGTTCCTTAAATGCCATAGAACTAAAATAAATACAAATACAGCAACTTGACCGACTTGCAGATTGAATTGGAAATACATCAAATGTATGACATTTGAAACATTGCATTGTTTTATAATTTGTTTCATTTCCACAGTAAATAATTTTTGAAATATTAATAAAGAATATACTATTAAATTGAAGTTTGTAAAATAGTGTCATTAAGAAAGAATGGGATATAATTCACAGACTGCATGTTTAGCTTCAGCAATACTCCGAATTTTTCTATTATATAAAGATGGAATTATAAGTCTCAGAAGCACTGTTTCAGGACCAGCTAAATTTAATTTACAAAAAGCAATATTGAAGTTTTCATGCATATTAAACTTTGGGATTTTTTTTTTCTATGTGTGATATGGAACCTCAAAGTATTAATGTTTTCATAATGTGTTAAACTGGAACATTACATAAATGACTGATATTCAGTGAGGGAAAGTTTGTTGATTTTCATTCATCAATCAATCACCCCTTTATGTCCTGTCCCAGGCCTGATATACATACACTCACACAAAAGAAAATAGTTCAGAAGCTTTGCTTTGGTTAAGCAAATACGAAGGCAGTAAGCAGGGCATGTACACAGATGCTTAAGCAGTCCTGAATCCCTTAGAACTTACAGGCAAGTTCTCAATAAGCAAAGTCCAAGCAGCAGGCAGAAGCATTGTCAGGGGTCATAATACATCTGGTAAGTCATCAGCTGATCTGAGTGCAAAAGAAGAGTTCTAACGGGCAAGAGTTGTGCAGTTTCAATAAGCAACGAACTTGTTTCCAATGAAGGGAGCTAGAAGAGCAGTTGCTCCTGAATTGTAATAGTATGTGGCAGAGGTGGGTTTCAGCAGGTTCTGACCAGTTCTGGAGAACCGGTAGCAGAAATTTTTAGTTCAGAGAACCGGTAAATGCCACCTCTGACTGGCCCCGCCCCCATCTATTCTCTGCCTCCTGAGTCCCAGCTGATTGGAAGGAAATGGGGATTTTGCAGTATCCTTCCCCTGGAGTGGGGAGGGAATGAAGATTTTACAGTATCCCCTGCCACGCCCACCAAGCCATGCCCACAGAACTGGTAGTAAAAAAAATTTGAATCCCACCACTGGTCTGTGGGAATGACCTTAGGACACAGACAGGAAAGTCAGAACCCAGTCTACTGTCGTGCAAAAGATATCTCATCCCAGAGAAGGGGCATGGGATGTGCCTCAGAATGAACTCTCCCTAGTTTTCTGAAAAGAAAAAGTAAAAGAGGAATGATATGTTTTCATACTTACAAGAGTCTGTTACTGTAAACTTACAATAAAGTATTAATTTAGTATTAGTATTAGAATTTAGTATTCATGGTTTGCACTTCATATCTTGATTACCTCAAAGGGCAAACATAATGGTGGGTGAAGCCAATCAAGGCTGGGAATGCCCCTCATACAATAGACTGAGTGCCATTACCCATGGAGCACTTTTCTGGGGCTCAATGGTCTTTCCATGTCCAGTTCCTCACCTTCTGATAGTGGAAACAGCTGCTGATTGCTGGATGGATCAACTACAAGTAATCGAGTGCACAGTTCTTCAGACTGAGATCCATCTGGCTCTCCCAGGGAGCTGGTGACTATGTCAGTTTTCATATAAAATTCCTGTTTTGCAACATTCCTGTTTTGCAACATTCTAGAACTTTCTTGAAAAAGGTTGATCCCTTATTTTATGGGTACCAAAGTTGGAAAAGATTATTCTGGATGTATTGTATGAGATGGTAATGTTAGGAACTATGAAAAAAAAAATGCTAGTTGAATACCCACCCTGTCCGACTATTTTTAATTCATTGCTATTAGGTTCCTTCCTTCTTTCTTCCATTTTTTTCAAAGGTGGTAGTTTTGTAATGGACCCTACAGTTTGTATGATAATGGATTTTCCTTTCTGTTTCACAGTATAAAGTATTATTTTTCAATCTTGGCCATTGGAATGGCTTGACCATTTAGAATTATTCAGCAATCCTGGCCATTGCAGCGAAATATAAGAGGCAAAGCTCATATATGAGAAAGGTTGAAAAATACTGATCCAACAACAATAGATGAATTAAAGCTACATAAAAGGGAAAAAATGAGAAGTTTTCCTATACACACATTTATATTATTATATTCTTTGTGGGGCTAGGTCCGTCCTTTTCAATTGTGGAAAAGCATGAATATGAATCTCTGTTCCACTTTGACTCTCCATAAAATGTAATAAAGAAAACAAATCTCGTTGTGCATTCTATGGGTATGTGAAGATATGCTAAGAATGAGTGGGAATAAAAACCAGGCAATGAATAAGATGGTCCGTCCATAGTTTAAATATAAAGCCCTAAAAAGGGAAAAAACCCAGCTTTCTTACAATATTTTTGGCTCTGTCCAGCATTATCCTTTAAAAAGTGTTGGTGCATCTATTGAGCTGAATATCATCAAACTGTTATTTAAATTGATACAATAGAATGTATAGTAAAAGAAATGGGAATACCAAGTCTTTATTTATTCTAAAAGGAAAAGAAATCTTTTGGTTTTGATAGGTTCTTTTACGTTAGAATTAAAGTGTTGTTTTTCAATCCATTTTATTTTTAACTTCTAATTTCTCCCTTTTGACAGTCTGATTGCTGGTTTCAAGGATGTCTTTATCTGGACATAATGTTCTGTTTGAAGTATTGTGGGATCTGAAAGAGTATTTTGCAATCAGAAACTCTTCTAGTTGAAAAAAATTAATTGTTTTGCACAGAAATGTAATACGTATTTGGATTAAATATAACAGAACATGCTAAGAGGAATGGGGAACTGAATGTAAGATTGTCAGATTTTTCATTGCATTTCAACCTACATGAGCAGCAGGGTTTTCAGTATTACAGACACAAAGTGGATATGTTAAATTCCTTGGTTGAGTTTTAGGTAATAAATATCAAGTACTTTAAGTAGATCTTCAAGATGTTAAATGTATTGATTTTGCAGATTGAAATAAAGAAAGGGTTGAAGCAACTACTTTGTCGAATTTACAATGCTGAGCTAAAGAAATTCAGAACTCATTAAGTAATTCAGAATATATTAGGTTAATCAAAAAGTGCTATTCATACAAGGAAGGCCATTATAGACCATGCTAGAAAAAAAAGCCACAGACATTTTGATTTTATAATCAGATGGGTAAGTCTGAATCTCCCATATCATTCCTGAGAGATCTATTTTAATTAGGCATGGGGCAACAATTCAAAATAGCAATGTATTCAACTATGTATGTAACCCTGCTGAAATTGTTACACATTGAATTTGAGGCAGTAAAAGGACACAGCCCTTTTCTCAATATCATCCTTCACATATTAGCATTAGGATAATTGGTGTGGAATGGAAAGGACCATGCAGCATTCTAGGAGAAGGGGTGTCTTTTTCTGTCTGACCCTAATAGGGAGTCAGTAATGCCTGAAGCTAGAGCACCATGCCCTCATTTACTCTCTGAATTCTAAATATCTCCCCTCCAATAATAGGCTTTGTTCATCCCTATTAGGCCAGATTTGCCTTCAGGAGAAAATCATCTTTGAGTAGAAGATGTCAGGTCAACTGAATTCTGTTGTGAGTTAATGTTGAAGTCTTAATGAGTTAACTTTGAGTCGTATGTCAAAGAATTTAGGTTAAAGTTAATCTTTGTGATTCATTAGTCAAAATGCAGGAGGTATTAAATTATTTCAAGTACCTTAAAACAAAACAACTTTGGGGCATTCCTAAGTAATACTCTTCCTTTTCTCAAACATTATTTGAAGTTTTGCATTCGTTTTTCTGATTTGCTTCAGAAAAGCACGTGAGTTTGAGCTGCTGCTTTAAGGTGAATTGGGAGTGGAATATTTCTGCATTTCTTTCTGATTTGCTTCAGAAAAGCACGTGAGTTTGAGCTGCTGCTTTAAGGTGAATTGGGAGTGGAATATTTCTGCATTTCTTTCTGATTTGCTTCAGAAAAGCATGTGAGTTTGAGCTGCTGCTTTAAGGTGAATTGGGAGTGGAATATTTCTGCATTTCTTTCTGATTTGCTTCAGAAAAGCACGTGAGTTTGAGCTGCTGCTTTAAGGTGAATTGGGAGTGGAATATTTCTGCATTTCTTTCTGATTTGCTTCAGAAAAGCACGTGAGTTTGAGCTGCTGCTTTAAGGTGAATTGGGGGTGGAATATTTCTGCATTTCTTTCTGATTTGCTTCAGAAAAGCACGTGAGTTTGAGCTGCTGCTTTAAGGTGAATTGGGAGTGGAATATTTCTGCATTTCTTTCTGATTTGCTTCAGAAAAGCACGTGAGTTTGAGCTGCTGCTTTAAGGTGAATTGGGAGTGGAATATTTCTGCATTTCTTTCTGATTTGCTTCAGAAAAGCACGTGAGTTTGAGCTGCTGCTTTAAGGTGAATTGGGGTGGAATATTTCTGCATTTCTTTCTGATTTGCTTCAGAAAAGCACGTGAGTTTGAGCTGCTGCTTTAAGGTGAATTGGGGTGGAATATTTCTGCATTTCTTTCTGATTTGCTTCAGAAAAGCACGTGAGTTTGAGCTGCTGCTTTAAGGTGAATTGGGAGTGGAATATTTCTGCATTTCTTTCTGATTTGCTTCAGAAAAGCACGTGAGTTTGAGCTGCTGCTTTAAGGTGAATTGGGAGGAATATTTCTGCATTTCTTTCTGATTTGCTTCAGAAAAGCACGTGAGTTTGAGCTGCTGCTTTAAGGTGAATTGGGGTGGAATATTTCTGCATTTCTTTCTGATTTGCTTCAGAAAAGCACGTGAGTTTGAGCTGCTGCTTTAAGGTGAATTGGTGGAATATTTCTGCATTTCTTTCTGATTTGCTTCAGAAAAGCACGTGAGTTTGAGCTGCTGCTTTAAGGTGAATTGGGGTGGAATATTTCTGCATTTCTTTCTGATTTGCTTCAGAAAAGCACGTGAGTTTGAGCTGCTGCTTTAAGGTGAATTGGGAGTGGAATATTTCTGCATTTCTTTCTGATTTGCTTCAGAAAAGCACGTGAGTTTGAGCTGCTGCTTTAAGGTGAATTGGGAGTGGAATATTTCTGCATTTCTTTCTGATTTGCTTCAGAAAAGCACGTGAGTTTGAGCTGCTGCTTTAAGGTGAATTGGGGTGATTATTTCTGCATTTCTTTCTGATTTGCTTCAGAAAAGCACGTGAGTTTGAGCTGCTGCTTTAAGGTGAATTGGGAGTGGAATATTTCTGCATTTCTTTCTGATTTGCTTCAGAAAAGCACGTGAGTTTGAGCTGCTGCTTTAAGGTGAATTGGGAGTGGAATATTTCTGCATTTCTTTCTGATTTGCTTCAGAAAAGCACGTGAGTTTGAGCTGCTGCTTTAAGGTGAATTGGGACTGGAATATTTCTGCATTTCTTTCTGATTTGCTTCAGAAAAGCACGTAAGTTTGAGCTGCTGCTTTAAGGTGAATTGGGGTGGAATATTTCTGCATTTCTTTCTGATTTGCTTCAGAAAAGCACGTGAGTTTGAGCTGCTGCTTTAAGGTGAATTGGGAGTGGAATATTTCTGCATTTCTTTCTGATTTGCTTCAGAAAAGCACGTGAGTTTGAGCTGCTGCTTTAAGGTGAATTGGGAGTGGAATATTTCTGCATTTCTTTCTGATTTGCTTCAGAAAAGCACGTGAGTTTGAGCTGCTGCTTTAAGGTGAATTGGGAGTGGAATATTTCTGCATTTCTTTCTGATTTGCTTCAGAAAAGCACGTGAGTTTGAGCTGCTGCTTTAAGGTGAATTGGGGTGGAATATTTCTGCATTTCTTTCTGATTTGCTTCAGAAAAGCACGTGAGTTTGAGCTGCTGCTTTAAGGTGAATTGGGAGTGGAATATTTCTGCATTTCTTTCTGATTTGCTTCAGAAAAGCACGTGAGTTTGAGCTGCTGCTTTAAGGTGAATTGGGAGGAATATTTCTGCATTTCTTTCTGATTTGCTTCAGAAAAGCACGTGAGTTTGAGCTGCTGCTTTAAGGTGAATTGGGGTGGAATATTTCTGCATTTCTTTCTGATTTGCTTCAGAAAAGCACGTGAGTTTGAGCTGCTGCTTTAAGGTGAATTGGGAGTGGAATATTTCTGCATTTCTTTCTGATTTGCTTCAGAAAAGCACGTGAGTTTGAGCTGCTGCTTTAAGGTGAATTGGGAGGAATATTTCTGCATTTCTTTCTGATTTGCTTCAGAAAAGCACGTGAGTTTGAGCTGCTGCTTTAAGGTGAATTGGGGTGGAATATTTCTGCATTTCTTTCTGATTTGCTTCAGAAAAGCACGTGAGTTTGAGCTGCTGCTTTAAGGTGAATTGGGAGTGGAATATTTCTGCATTTCTTTCTGATTTGCTTCAGAAAAGCACGTGAGTTTGAGCTGCTGCTTTAAGGTGAATTGGGGTGGAATATTTCTGCATTTCTTTCTGATTTGCTTCAGAAAAGCACGTGAGTTTGAGCTGCTGCTTTAAGGTGAATTGGGAGGAATATTTCTGCATTTCTTTCTGATTTGCTTCAGAAAAGCACGTGAGTTTGAGCTGCTGCTTTAAGGTGAATTGGGGTGGAATATTTCTGCATTTCTTTCTGATTTGCTTCAGAAAAGCACGTGAGTTTGAGCTGCTGCTTTAAGGTGAATTGGGGTGGAATATTTCTGCATTTCTTTCTGATTTGCTTCAGAAAAGCACGTGAGTTTGAGCTGCTGCTTTAAGGTGAATTGGGGTGGAATATTTCTGCATTTCTTTCTGATTTGCTTCAGAAAAGCACGTGAGTTTGAGCTGCTGCTTTAAGGTGAATTGGTGGAATATTTCTGCATTTCTTTCTGATTTGCTTCAGAAAAGCACGTGAGTTTGAGCTGCTGCTTTAAGGTGAATTGGGGTGGAATATTTCTGCATTTCTTTCTGATTTGCTTCAGAAAAGCACGTGAGTTTGAGCTGCTGCTTTAAGGTGAATTGGGGGAGGAATATTTCTGCATTTCTTTCTGATTTGCTTCAGAAAAGCACGTGAGTTTGAGCTGCTGCTTTAAGGTGAATTGGGAGTGGAATATTTCTGCATTTCTTTCTGATTTGCTTCAGAAAAGCACGTGAGTTTGAGCTGCTGCTTTAAGGTGAATTGGGGTGGAATATTTCTGCATTTCTTTCTGATTTGCTTCAGAAAAGCACGTGAGTTTGAGCTGCTGCTTTAAGGTGAATTGGGAGTGGAATATTTCTGCATTTCTTTCTGATTTGCTTCAGAAAAGCACGTGAGTTTGAGCTGCTGCTTTAAGGTGAATTGGGAGTGAATATTTCTGCATTTCTTTCTGATTTGCTTCAGAAAAGCACGTGAGTTTGAGCTGCTGCTTTAAGGTGAATTGGGAGTGGAATATTTCTGCATTTCTTTCTGATTTGCTTCAGAAAAGCACGTGAGTTTGAGCTGCTGCTTTAAGGTGAATTGGGGTGGAATATTTCTGCATTTCTTTCTGATTTGCTTCAGAAAAGCACGTGAGTTTGAGCTGCTGCTTTAAGGTGAATTGGGGTGGAATATTTCTGCATTTCTTTCTGATTTGCTTCAGAAAAGCACGTGAGTTTGAGCTGCTGCTTTAAGGTGAATTGGGGTGGAATATTTCTGCATTTCTTTCTGATTTGCTTCAGAAAAGCACGTGAGTTTGAGCTGCTGCTTTAAGGTGAATTGGGGTGGAATATTTCTGCATTTCTTTCTGATTTGCTTCAGAAAAGCACGTGAGTTTGAGCTGCTGCTTTAAGGTGAATTGGGGTGGAATATTTCTGCATTTCTTTCTGATTTGCTTCAGAAAAGCACGTGAGTTTGAGCTGCTGCTTTAAGGTGAATTGGGGTGGAATATTTCTGCATTTCTTTCTGATTTGCTTCAGAAAAGCACGTGAGTTTGAGCTGCTGCTTTAAGGTGAATTGGGGTGGAATATTTCTGCATTTCTTTCTGATTTGCTTCAGAAAAGCACGTGAGTTTGAGCTGCTGCTTTAAGGTGAATTGGGAGGAATATTTCTGCATTTCTTTCTGATTTGCTTCAGAAAAGCACGTGAGTTTGAGCTGCTGCTTTAAGGTGAATTGGGGTGGAATATTTCTGCATTTCTTTCTGATTTGCTTCAGAAAAGCACGTGAGTTTGAGCTGCTGCTTTAAGGTGAATTGGGGTGGAATATTTCTGCATTTCTTTCTGATTTGCTTCAGAAAAGCACGTGAGTTTGAGCTGCTGCTTTAAGGTGAATTGGGAGGAATATTTCTGCATTTCTTTCTGATTTGCTTCAGAAAAGCACGTGAGTTTGAGCTGCTGCTTTAAGGTGAATTGGGGTGGAATATTTCTGCATTTCTTTCTGATTTGCTTCAGAAAAGCACGTGAGTTTGAGCTGCTGCTTTAAGGTGAATTGAGGGTGGAATATTTCTGCATTTCTTTCTGATTTGCTTCAGAAAAGCACGTGAGTTTGAGCTGCTGCTTTAAGGTGAATTGGGGTGGAATATTTCTGCATTTCTTTCTGATTTGCTTCAGAAAAACACGTGAGTTTGAGCTCTAATCTAATCACTATAAATAAAAATAGCAATAATATATTCAGGGTTGGTCCACTTGAGATTGTGATTTTATTCTATTCAAAATGACTGGCTTAGTTCAGTGCAATACTTGTTTTGCAGCTGTCTTTCGCAGTACCTTTTTCAAATTTGGGTACTGTCCTCTTTGTAAACAAATTAGCAGTCTACGTGGACAGATTAAATATCTAGAATCTCTAATCTATGCTCCAAGCAGATATTAGGTACCCAATTCAGCCATTCCAGCTGCTGAGCCATCAGCCCCCTCTACCACAAAGATCCTGCAGGAAAAGGGCAGTATGGACAACCGTGGGATCTGGCAGGGTGAGAGCTGTGAACCATAAACACAAAGCTTTTACAGTGTCCCAGTATAACAGATATAGTGCCCTTGCTGACCTAAATAGGAACACTAAAGTGACAGATCAAGGTAGTTGTGATACTGATAACTCAAACAATCAAGGGATTATGGTTCAAGATGAAGAACTTACTTTGGAAAAGTGTGAACCTACTTTGGAAAAGTGTGTATCAAGTATTACAGATCGGTCACACAAGAAGAGCAAGGTATCCAAAAAGAGAAGCCACCTTCTGATTGGTGATTCAATTGTAAGGGATGTAAATTTAGGAAAGGATATGGAGGTTTTGAAAGACGTCAGGTGTCTACCTGGTGCTACTGCCAGCAGAGACAAGAGACGATTCTTAAGATAGTCAAGAATGCCAGTAAGGATTCTGATGTTGATGCTATTATACACCTTGGCACAAATGATCTGTCCCAAAAGGATGTGCTTTCTGTGCAGAATGATTTCCAGAGCTTAGGGTATGAACTTAATAGCATAGGTTGTAGGCTTAACTTTTCAGAGGTTTTACCAGTACATAAGGAACTAAAAGGTAAAGGCCAGCGTGTAGTGGAGTTTAATGTGGCTAAAGGAGTGGTGTAAAAGGGAAGGCTTTGGTTTTATTAGTCATGATGTCTGCAACTGGTCCAACGAAAAATTGTACAAAAGAGATGGATTGCATCCATCAAAGAAAGGGACTGAGTTACTTAGCAATACATTCACAGATTTTCTGGATAAACATTTAAACCGGACAGTGGGGACAGAGAATTAACTGATAAGGAAAATTTCTGTCCCCAGCAATCGAAAACTAAAAGGGTTATCAGTGCATGTAACATAGATGTCTGTATGGGTAAGACTATCAACCATGCTATCAAGCAAAACCAAGCATTTAACAGTGAGTGCCATACCATGTGCACTAAACCAACAGGTGGCATGAAAGTAGGGCAGTCAACACAGGTTATGTAGACAGTAAACACAAGATCAATCCAAATGGACTCAAATGTCTATACACCAATGCACAGAGTATGAGGAATAAACAGGGTGAATTAGAAATCCAAGTAAATGAGGGTAGATATGATATTGTTGCCATTACGGAAACTTGGTGGGATGAAACTGACAAATGGAACATACAGCTAGAGGATATAAATTATTTAAAAGAAATAGACCAAATAAAAGAGGAGGTGGAGTTGCACTATATATAAGAAATAACTACATCTCTACAGAAATAGAGCACAACAATGATGAAAATCATCTTGAATGTATTTGGGTCAATATAAAAGGGTGAAAACGATATTGCCATAGGTCTATACTATAGGCCACCCAACCAAACAGAGGAAGTAGATGAACTTTTGCTAGTCAGCTAACTAAGGTATGTAGGAAGCACATCACAGTAGTAATGAGGGATTTTAACTACCCTGACATCAACTGGGAAACAAACTCTGCACCAAGTGGAAAATCCAACAGGTTCCTAACAAACCTAGCAGACAACTTTGTTTCCCAAAAAATAGAGAAGGCGACAAGGGGGTCAGCCATATTGGACTTAATTCTCACTAACAGAGATGAAATGATAGAAGGTGTTGAAGCTACAGGAACCTTGGGGCAAGTGACCACGCAATATTGGAATTCAACATTAAGCAAATACAAGTAGTAGAACAAAGTCAAACTAGAGTCTTGGACTTTAAGAGAGCTAATTTCAATAAACTTAGAGAGATCTTGAGAAGGATTCAATGGATGAGAATCCTCAGGGGGAAAACAGCTCAAGAAGCTTGGGAAATTTTGAAAAGTGAGATTATAAAAGCACAGTCTAACACAATACCAATGAAGAAGAAAATAGTAGATCACAAAAGAAACCAGCATGGATGCATAAAGAACTATCTGACAAATTGAAAGACAAAAGGACAAATATAAAAAGTGGAAAGAGGGGCAAATAACTAAGGCAGAATATCAGCAAATAGCCGAGCCTGTAAAGATGAAGTGAGGAAAGCTAAGGCTCACAATGAACAAAGGCTAGCGACAAAAGTAAAAATAATAAAAAGCTTCTTCCAACATGTTAAAAACAAGAAAAAGTCAAGGAAACAATTGGCCCATTGCTGGGAGAAAGTGGCAAGAAGATGACAAGCAACAGGGAGAAAGCAGATCTACTTAACTCATATTTTGCATCTGTCTTTACACAAAAGGAAAAACAATCCAACCTATCAAAAACAGCACTACAAAAAACAGATTAGAAACACAAGTTAAAATAGGGAAGAAAATGGTAAGTGAACACCTGTCTACCCTAGACGTGTTCAAATCACCAGGACCGGATGGATTACACCCCAAGGTTCTGAAGGAACTGGCAGACGTGATCTCAGAACCACTGAACTATATCTTTCAAAGATCCTGGAGCACAGGGGAGCTGCCAGAGGACTGGAAAAGAGCTGATGTAGTTCCCATCTTCAAAAAAGGAAAAAAAACAGATCCAGGAAACTACAGACCTATCAGTCTGACCTCAATACCGGGGAAGATTCTGGAAAAGATAATCAAGCAACGAATCACCGAACACCTAGAAGCAAACAAAGTAATAACCAAAAGCCAACATGGGTTTGTCAAAAACAGATCATGCCAGACTAATCTTTTTTTTTTTTTTCCAAAAAAAGTTTTTATTGGTTTTTTGACCATGCCAGACTAATCTTATCGCATTCTTTGACAAAATGACAAAATTAGTAGACCAGAGGAATGCTGTTGATATAATTTACTTGGACTTCAGTAAAGCATTTGATAAAGTAGACCATAACCTACTACTACTAGATAAAGTAGAAAAATGTGGGTTAGACAGCACCACCACCAGATGGATTCGTAACTGGCTGACCAACCGCACTCAACGTGTAGTCCTCAACGGAACTACATCCACATGGAGGGAAGTATGCAGTGGAGTACCCCAAGGCTCTGTTTTAGGCCCAGTACTCTTCAACATCTTCATCAATGACTTGGACGAGGGGATAGATGGGGAACTCATCAAATTTGCAGATGACACCAAGCTGGCAGGAATAGCCAACACTCCAGAAGATAGGCTCAAGTTACAGAAAGACCTTGACAGACTTGAACATTGGGCGCTATCTAGCAAAATGAAATTCAACAGTGAAAAAAGTAAGGTTCTACATTTAGGCCAAAAAAACAAAATGCACCAGTACCGTATATGTGGTACCTTGCTCAATAGTAGTACCTGTGAGAGGGATCTTGGAGTCCTAGTGGATAACCATCTAGATATGAGCCAGCAGTGTGCAGCAGCTGTTTAAAAAGCCAACACAGTTCTGGGCTGCATAAACAGAGGGATAGAATCAAGATCACGTGAAGTGCTAGTACCACTTTATAATGCCTTGGTAAGGCCACACTTGGAATATTGCATCCAGTTTTGGTCGCCACGATGTAAAAAAGATGTTGAGACTCTAGAAAGAGTGCAGAGAAGAGCAACAAAGATGATTAGGGGACTGGAGGATAAAACATATGAAGAACGGTTGCAGGAACTGGGTATGTCTAGTTTAACAAAAAGAAGGACCAGGGGAGACATGATAGCAGTGTTCCAATATCTCAGGGGCTGCCACAGAGAAGTGGGAGTCGGGCTGTTCTCCAGAGCACCTGAGGGTAGAACAAGAAGCAATGGGTGGAAACTGATCAAGGAAAGAAGCAACTTAGAACTAAGGAGAAATTTCCTGACAGTTAGAACAATTAATAAGTGGAACAACTTGCCTTCAGAAGTTGTGAATGCTCCAACACTGGAAATTTTTAAGAAAATGTTGGATAACCATCTGACTGAGATGGTGTAGGGTTTCCTGCCTGGGCAGGGGGTTGGACTAGAAGGCCTCCAAGGTCCCTTCCAACTCTGATGTTATGTTATGTTATGTTTTCAGAAATGGTGTCCTGAGTTTGGTTTTCAAAGATTCTGCTAAAGTAGTGTTTCAGTGTAGTCTCAAGAAAAGAATCTTTTTTTTTTTACGTCAGTCTAATGCCTAAAGCTTTTAGAATCTGACAAAAGAATAAGATTGGAAATATAATAGTTTTCTCTCTTTTCTAAAACAGGGAACTCCCAAGTTGCAAAATTTGTAGTTTAAAAAAATACAAAGCAGTAAAAAAATTACTAACAGCAAAAAAAAAAAAAAAAAAAGCAACAAAGAGCATTTGAATAACAGAGGGCAAAAGATTTAGACATAAACATGATGAAAGATAAAATTAAAGGTATTGTGTTATTCTTGGGCACTTCTGATTCTGTTGTGATAATTGTTCATTTCATTTCATATTTTTTTCCTCTTCACTCATTTCCAATTTTCGGAGACTGCCAAGACAAGTACCTGCAGTTTTCTTGGCAAGGTTTTTCGGTAGTGGTTTGACATTGATACCTTCCTAGAGCTGAAAAAATGTGACTGGTCCAAGGTCACCCAACTGGCTCTTTCATTTGTATAAATTTTTAAAATATTAAAAATCAAACTTTTAGAGGACATATATATGGTCTAAATCTATCTATCTATCTATCTATCTATCTATCTATCTATCTATCTATCTATCTATCTATCTATCTATCTATCTATCTATCTATCTATCTATCTACATACTTGACCTGCAAATTAGCATATTGCAAACTAGATAGACTTGCTTTTTAATCTTGTTCTAGACATCCAATAGTTTTCAGTCACACTCATAAAGGCAAAATCTTTTATTGGTTTGGAATAAAGTCCAATTTTGCGTCCATCTACTATCTTATAGTCATTTTAAATCAATGGGGGTGAAGTGAAATGGGCAAAATGATACAAAATGATGGCAAATAAGCATTTAATTCCTCTCTGTAGGCTTGAACTTCTTCAGTCCCAAATCAGTGATTTATTTTATTATTATTATTTTACATCTGTGTTTTTTCCTCCAAAAAAGTTTGATAGGAGGACCCACAGTTCTCCCATCTGTCATTGCTCTTCCCCTTATTTTCATGCATAAGATTTTGAACTCTAATTTCTCCATTCTTCTTTGGCATTTTAAATAACTTTTTTCATTTAATGTCCTCAAGATTAATGGGAATATAATCACAAAATTGGCCCATTGCTGTTGTAGGTATCCATGCTGGGGAAGACTTCAGTCGTCTACATTTTAAAAAGTGATTACCCTGAAAGGGGAAAAAGAGAATTCAGAAATGGCAGCTCTTTGCTATCTGTATCCAGATTCATTTACCTGGCAGTGGCTTGGTCTCTCTTAGTCTCGGTGATGGATTTTGTGTTCCATTTAAAAAAGTAAGTGTGACACCAACCCAATTCCTTTGCCTACATGGATAGAGGGATGATGCCTGTATATTTGTTTCTGCCTTGGAATATTTCTTAAAGTGACAAGTGTGTGTGAAAATTTTTCACCTGAGTTCAGCTAGGACAATTTAGTCAAAGACAGAGTAGTTATTTTCCCCCTCCTGTCTTTAGCGCAAGAGTAGAAGAAGGGGCCTATTGAGAGTTGTCCTGTCCTCTCTTACCTATATGCCTGCTGCAATTTCTTGAAATATTTCTAAAGATAAGCATTTGTGCCTTTGGGAAGATTTTGTGGATTGTCAACTTTCTTCTCTTGAATGTTAAAATCAGCACATGTTCTAAGTCTGTACTCCTGTATTCCTGTCAATTACTCAGTTATCGGTTCTTGAAAGGGTAAGGGATTAACATTTTGGATGGCTGGTGTCTGAATTGTTTTCCTTGAAACTTAAATATAATTCAGTTGTATAGATAACAAACAGACAGTTCTTTTGATAATTTTATACCTTAAAATCCTTTATCCCCTGGATGCAGTAGATGGTCTTTTACAAGGTCTGTTACTAAGTAACAGAACTGCTCTGTAGAATGTTTTGTTCAGTTCTATTCAAAGCTTCACAAAATGGAATCTTGGATATTTTAAGAGTGTGATTTTGTTTTGTTGGACTATTATTTAATGAGTGGTAGAACTGAAAATTAGCGCAAGTAATCAAGGGTTTTCTTATTTTGAAAGATCCAAGAGTTTTGTTGTATTTCATGAAAAAAGACCACCCAAATTTATCTACTTATGCTTATATTAGGGTCAGGATTTATTTTATGCTATTCATAGAGCCCTCCAAAATGAGTGTTCTTCATAAGTGGTCCCCAACTTTTCTGAGTTTATGGACCGGCAATGGTGGTAGGAGCAGAGGAGATGTTGTTGCACGTGCAGCAGGTGAGCAGGTAAAAGCGTGCAAGTCTATTTGCACAAGCGGAACTGTGTGCACTTGGCCACATGCCTACTACACATACAAGTAGAACTGTGTGCATTCGCCTGATTGCCCACCACTTGTGTATCCCAGTTCTGAATGGCCTGCAGCTTGGTACCAGCCCGGGAGTTGGGGATCCCTGTTCTTGATAACACTCTGCTCATTGCATCATTTGTGTATGCTCTGTCTATAGAATAGCCATTCATCTCAAGTTCCTTATGACTTTAATCTTGCCATCCTTTAGAAAGGCCTTACAACGAAGCTATTATGACAGGCACTGGGCCAAAACTTTGGAATGTTTATGTTTAATGTTTTATCTCTGCTGTTGTAGATGTTATTGCCTTGTCAATTCATTTTTAATGCTGTTGTAATCTGCCTTGACTCACTGTTGATTGGATAACCCTATAAATTGTATAAATAATATAAAACTGGCAGTTGTACAAATCAACTTCAGATACAAGTCTTTAATTGTAATAGTTTATATGCGAACTTGATAGAACATGAAGTTTCTTTTGCTTTCTTATCATAATGAGAGATTTTTTCCCCCCCCAATTGCTATTCACTAGAACTGGCACAGGGACGCAGTGGCTCAGGGGCTAGGACATTGATCTTGTCGATCGAAAGGTCGGCAGGTCAGCGGTTTGAATCCCTAGTGCTGCCGTGTAATGGGGTAAGCTCCCGTTACTTGTCCCAGCTTCTGCCAATCTAGCAGTTTAGAAAGCACATAAAAATGCAAGTAGAAAAAATAGGGACCACCTTTGGTGGGAAGGTAACAGCATTCCATGCGCCTTTGGTGTTGAGTCATGCCGGCCAGATGACCACGGAGACGTCTTCGGACAGCACTGGCTCTTCGGCTTTGAAACGGAGGTGAGCACCGCCCCCTAGAGTCGGCAACGACTAGCACGTATGTGCGAAGGGAACCTTTACCTTTACCTTTAGAACTGGCACAGGGACGCAGTGGCTCAGTGGCTAAGATGCTGATCTTGTCAATCAGAAGGTCAGCAGTTCGAATCCCTTGGACCGCCGCATCATGGAGTGAGTTCCCGTTACTTGTCCCACCTAGCAGTTCGAAGGCACATAAAAAATGCAAGTAGAAAAATAGGGACCACTTTGGTGGGAAGGTAACAGCGCTCTGTGTGCATTCGGCATTTAGTCATGCCAGCCACATGACCACGGAGACGTCTTTGGACAGCACTGTCTCCTCATCTTAGAAACAGAGATGAGCACCGCCCCTTGAGCCAGAAATGACTACCACACATGTAAACCTTTACCTTTACCTTGGAACTGGCACATTATCTTAGTATTAATTCCAAATAACTTAGAATGAGACAATAGCAACCAGCTATGCATTGTTGCAAGAAAAACCTCTATATAAGCTTTCATACTTTTTTTAAAAAAAGTTATCATTTCTGTCTCTTACATTGAATTTTTTTATTGGATTGAATTGCATTCAGCTTTAAGAAAATTTGAAAGCTATTTGGATTTAATACTAAGAAAATGTGCCAGTTCTAGTGAATAGCGATTTGAAAAAAAATCTAATTATAATAGGAAGGCAAAAGAAACTTTATGCTCTACCAAGTCAGATAAAGAAGAAACATATAAAGAAGTGACTTCCAATCTCCATCAACAATTATAAACAATCTTACCAAATCTTCATTCCCTATAAAGCAGGGGTGTCAAACTCAGGGCCTGGGGGCCGGATCCGGCCTCTGGAAACAGCCAAGCACCGGCCCACAGTGCCTCTGCCAACGAAAATGGAGCATGGGAGGCTGTGATGGCCTCCTGCAACCCTCTGCCAGAAAAAATGGAGCTCGGGAGGGCTGCACGCAGCTTCCTGACCTCCATTTTCACTGGCAGAGGGTTGCAGGAGGCCATCACAGCCTCCCAAGCTCTGTTTTTGCTGGCAGGGTGCTCGGGCCACCACAGGTGCCCCTGACACGAGTGACATCAAGCTGACCATGCCTACCCTAGCCACGCCCACCCAGCCCCCAAGGTCAAAAAACAACCCTGATGTGGCCCTCAATAAAATTGAGTTTGACACCCCTGCTGTAAAGTTACAAACAAGTAGTTCTTCTTCCAACCTGTTCCTTATCCATAAATCTGAGATTATTTCTTTAAGAAATATATTCAGTTGTAAAACTGGGATTTGTTTTATTTTTTGTTTAGCCCATTCCTGCATGAATCTTGCTGGGCTGCAGATGTATCTGATTCCTAAAAGGACTCAGAGAAGAGTCTGCAAAGAGACCTATTATTTCCAGGTTCTGTTGAGATTAAGAGTCATCAGTAGTCTTCTACCCTGAAAATCTCTGATGGTTTGTACTACCAATTCTCACAGGTATAATTAAGTCAAAATGATCTACCAGTAACTGATAGAATAATGTGATGTGTATTGCCTCTCCTTATAAAATATGGATAGAAACATTTAGCTTTATAGATTATAGTTTTAGGAGATGGCAGAATTAGATAGGGATTGTGACAGCACAGGTGTGCTGAAATAAGGATAAGCTGTTTATGAAGTATCTTTTTTAAAGGTTTTCTTTATCTTGTCTTTATTATTTTTATAAATAATTCAAGATGGCAAATATACATCATATTGCTTCCTCCTCCTGTGAGCAGAGTCTTTCAGCCCAACCCACCTCACAGGATTATTGTGGGATAAATAGGAAGAGGAAGGAGTGAGTATTAGGTATATTCAAAGTCACCCAGCTGACTTTCATGCTGTGAAGGGATTACAACTCACTGTCTCATGGTTTTTAGGCCAGCACCTTAACTACTGCCTTCTCTTGGATCCACTATAGCAATCTGTCTTGTTTTAGATCCCATTCCACTCTTATGTTTTAACACATAATTGGCAAGTATAAACTATATTATCCCAGATTTTGATAAGACAAAAATGATTGAACACTTTCTCCAAAAGAACGGGAAAAATGATTTTTTAAAAAATCCTGGCTATCACTTTTTTGTGTTTGCAAAGTGACATTTCTTGAGGGAGAAAGAAATACATGGAATTGCACTAATGGTTTTTAATAGTACTGGCAAATAGTAAAGCACCCAAACTCAGTGGTAAAATAAAAACACTTTTTTCTAAAGCAGGGGTGGGGAAATTTGGCCCTTTTATGACTTGTAGACTTCAAGCCCATGGCTGGCTCAGGAATTCTGGGAGCTAAAGTCCACAAATCATAAAAGGGCCAGAGTCCCCCCCCCCAAAGTGTTTAAAAAAACAGATTAAAACTCCAAGATCAGTATTAAGTTTAGATACTGTTACATACTGTGTACACATGTAATATGTATTCTGGACAGCAGGATATATACTGTATTTCTTTTTTAAAAAACTAATGATGCTCATGACTATTATATTTAAAACACATTAGTTTAGCTATCTCCCTGCCTTTCTTCCTTGAACTATAGATTAGAGGTGGTACAAATGGACTCCTGCATATTATAAAGAAGCTAGGACACATGAAAATAAGGGGTAGATTTTCATGGTTTACTTTCTTGAAAATATTTATTTGGTGCTGATTGTATGAGCAGGCTTAGCAATTATTTGGGGGAGAAGGAGTGCACCCCCATTGCAAAGCCAGTCATAGGATCTTCCAAGATTTGCTGCACTGCATTGAAATTGTCAGACTGCAGCAATTCAGAAAGCATTTGTGCTTTTTGAATGCAGGTAGGATTTGGACTAAGACTAAAATCTTCTCCAAATGCTTTTATTGAGAAATTGCTATCTTAACATTGAATATAACTCATAATTTTATGAATACATAAAAGGCATATACTTAGTGACCTAGCAGAAAAAGATGGGTTATAAATATAGCATTAAAATAAATTACTATGTGTATGCATAATAATAGGAAACATTTGCTGAAACTGAAAGAAAACAATATATTTTCATTTCCTACAATTGTTGTTAACTGTTGTTGTCAAACATTATAAAAACTTCAAGGTCACTAAGTAACTCTAACTGACAAAAATTGTGTTAAAGGAGCACAGCGTGTGCAGTTCTGAACATTCTGTCTTCTGAAGCAATCAAGGGAAAAAGAAACACAGAGAATGGTTTTGGGGGAAAAAACCCAAACATATCTATAATATTATATAGTAGAGAGACGAGTGATGAAACATTATTTCTCCATCCATATGGAAATATATAAGTCTAAGTGTTATTTCTATTTAGACTTATATACTGCTTCATAGTGCTTTACAGCCTTCCCTAAGCGGTTTACAGAGTCAGCATATTGCCCCCAACAATTTGGGTCCTCATTTTACCAGCCTCGGAAGGAATGGAAGGCTGAGTCAACCTTGAGCCCTGTCAGGATCAAACTCCTGGTATGTGGGCAGAGTTAGCTTGCAATACTGCATTCTAAACACTGCGCCATCACAGTCCATACATTCTATTCCCTCTCCCTTCAACACAGGCAATAAACATTAATACTGCCTCAATCTTCTCAGGGCCTTCCATTCCCTCCCTTTCCCCCTCTCCCCCACCATTGCTATTAATGGCATACTGCACTCACCCTGATTTTGATTTTGAGTTGCCCTTTCTTCCATTGCTCCACTGCATCTTTTCAGCCACTGTTGCTGTTAATTATAATAATAATAATAACAAAGTTGGAAGGGACCTTGGAGATCTTCTAGTCCAACCCCCTGCCCAGGCAGGAAACCCTACACCATTTCAGACAAATGGTTATCCAACATTTTCTTAAAAATTTCCAGTGTTGGAGCATTCACAACTTCTGCAGGCAAGTTGTTCCACTTATTAATTGTTCTAACCGTCAGGAAATTTCTCCTTAGTTCTAAATTGCTTCTCTCCTTGATTAGTTTCCACCCATTGCTTCTTGTTCTACCCTCAGGTGCTTTGGAGAATAGTTTGACTCCCTCTTCTTTGTGGCAACCCCTGAGATATTGGAACACTGCTATCATGTCTCCCCTAGTCTTTCTTTTTATTAAACTAGGCATACCGAGTTCTTGCAACCGTTCTTCATATGTTTTAGCCTCCAGTCCCCTAATCATCTTTGTTGCTCTTCTCTATACTCTTTCTAGAGTCTCAACATCTTTTTTACATCGTGGTGACCAAAACTGAATGCAATATTCCAAGTGTGGCCTTACCAAGGCATTATAAAGTGGTATTAAAACTTCATGTGATCTTGATTCTATCCCTCTGTTTATGCAGCCCAGAACTGTGTTGGCTTTTTTGGCAGCTGCTGCACGCTGCTGGCTAATATCTAAATGGTTGTCCACTAGGACTCCAAGATCCCTCTCACAGTTACTACTATTGAGCAAGGTACCACATATACGGTACCTGTGCATTTTATTTTTTTGGCCTAAATGTAGAACCTTACTTTTTTCACTGTTGAATTTCATTTTGTTAGATAGGGTCCGATGTTCTAGTCTGTTAAGATCTTTCTGTATCTTGAGCCTATCTTCTGGAGTGTTGGCTATTCCTGCCAGCTTGGTGTCATTTGCAAATTTGATGAGTTCCCCATCTATCCCCTCGTCCAAGTCACTGATGAAGATGTTGAAGAGTACTGGGCCTAAAACAGAGCCTTGGGGTACTCCACTGCATACTTCCCTCCATATGGATGTAGTTCCGTTGAGGACTACACGTTGAGTGCGGTTGGCCAGCCAGTTACGAATCCATCTGGTGGTGGTGCTGTCTAAACCACATTTTTCTACTTTATCTAGTAGTAGGTTATGGTCTACTTTATCAAATGCTTTACTGAAGTCCAAGTAAATTATATTGACAGCATTCCTCTGGTCCACTAATCTTGTCACTTTGTCAAAGAATGCAATAAGATTAGTCTGGCATGATTTGTTTTTGACAAACCCCAGTTATTACTTTGTTTGCTTCTAGGTGTTCGGTGATTAGTTGCTTGATTATCTTTTCCAGAATCTTCCCTGGTATTGAGGTCAGGCTGATAGGTCTGTAGTTTCCTGGATCTGTTTTTTTTTTTTCCTTTTTTGAAGATGGGAACTACATCAGCTCTTTTCCAGTCCTCTGGCAGTTCCCCTATGCTCCAGGATCTTTGAAAGATATAGTTCAGTGGTTCTGAGATTTCATCTGCCAGTTCCTTCAGAACCCTGGGGTGTAATCCATCCGGTCCTGGTGATTTGAACTCGTCTAGGGTAGACAGATGTTCACTTACCATTTTTTCCCCTATTTTAACTTGTGTTCCTAATCTGTTTTTTGTGGTGCTGTTTTTGATAGGTTGGATTGTTTTTTCCTTTTGTGTAAACACAGATGCAAAAAATGAGTTAAGTTGATCTGCTTTCTCCCTGTTGCTTGTCACCTTCTTGCCACTTTCTCCCAGCAATGGGCCAATTGTTTCCTTGACTTTTTTCTTGTTAAAAATGTTGGATGAAGCTTTTTTTGTTATTTTTTACTTTTGTCACTAGCCTTTGTTCATTGTGAGCCTTAGCTTTCCTCACTTCATCTTTACAGGCTCGGGCTATTTGTTGATATTCTGCTTTAGTTATTTGCCCCTCTTTCCACTTTTTATACTTGTTCTTTTTGTCTTTCAGTTTATCAGATAGTTCTTTATGCATCCATGCTGGTTTCTTTTGAGATCTATTATTTTTCTTCTTCATTGGTATTGTGCTAGGCTTTTATAATCTCACTTTTCAAAATTTCCCAAGCTTCTTGAGTTGTTTTCCCCTTGAGGGGAAAACACTTTAACCACTGCACCACCGCAGCTCAAGATGACTGATCCCAACAATTCCCGGTACTCAAATCCATGTAAAATTGCTGTTCTGCAGTCATGGAACAAACAGCTGACTGGAACAGCTGACTGGAGAATACATGGACAGTGCCCTATCCTCCCTTTATCTGCAGAGGTTCCAAAAAACAGGTTTACTCCCTGGTTCCTTGCTATTTGCTGCAGTCATCCATTCCACCTTTGCAGAGCTGTCTTTAGTTTGCCATACCTCCCCCAAAAGTAGAGGTGGGCGTCACATACTGTAATAACCGGTTCGCCTAGAACCAAAAATGTGAGCATGTGCCTTCCCCGCATGTGCACGGCATTGAAAAACTGGTGATTATATAGAACATGAAAGCGCCAGGGTGAGTGGGTGAGTGGGACTACCGGTTCACGCGAAACGGTCCAAACCGGCAGCATCTCACCACTGATACAAATCATTTGTCCATGTATATCTTTTTCTGGCTTTATAATGAATATGAGATATACTGTAGATAAATGGGCCTGTGGCTCTCATATGAATTTTATGTGCCAAGAAACAAAAGAGTTCTTGCTGCTTCTGAAGTGTGTGTTGCAAATGTGAAAACATAGCATTCTTTCTCCTAATATCTTTCAGAAATTTCGAGTAACGGAAGATAACTTAGACTGATTGCAGTTGTCATTTCATAAAATGGAGGTGTGAACTGCTAGCATCAATCATTAAAAGACCAGTCACAGTTGGCTTGTTGCTTCAGGTAAAAGCACCTGATTTGAAGCCAAAAGAGGAGGTAATAAACATTCATGTCTACGAGAGGTGACAAAATGTCACAATGCAAACTCCTCCTCTTAAGTACCTATATGAGACATTGTAATATGAATGTGAAAGGGTAGAGTTTGGATGGTAGATTACAACATATTTATCACAACTTGGGTGTCATTGTGATTAGGAATGGACACCTATCCAAAAAAGGTAATGAATAATGATGAATGAAAGCTGATTTAACTGTTGGAATAGGTTAACTTTCCTAAATATGGCAGCAAACATACAAGTAATAAAGCATATACAATCTTTTTTTTAAAAAAAAAGCACTGATTCAAATTCAGATTAACATAAAGACTTTGTTGTGGTCTTTATATCGAATTGTATTTAAATATCAAATAGGAGGCATAAGGTTCAGTTTAACATTTTCATTATTGACTTAGATGAAAAGAATGTATATGTTATTTATAGGTAACACAAAACTGGATGAATAATTAATATTCTGGAAGGCAGCAGCAAAATTAAAAGTAATGAACTTTAATAGAGAAAAAAAATGGAAAATTCTTCATTTAAGAAAACTAATAAAATATATATGGTATAAGGTAGGAGATCCCTGCCTTAGCAATAATAGTTATGAAAAGGTCCTTGCAAATGTATTTAATTCGATGTTGAATATGAATAGTACTGTGGTGTGATTCCTAAAAGTCTAATGCCGTTTAGGCTTCATCAAAATACTGTACATGGTTTCCAATAAATGGAAATAATAGTTCCACTACAGTCAATATTGGTTCAACCCCTTTCTCAACTATTCTGTTCAGTTCTGGGTGACGCAGTTTAAGAAAAATTCAGACCAATTGGATCATGTGGGGGAAGAATAGCAAGGATAACCAGAGAACTAAAAAATAAGTCTGAATATAGTATACAGTATTTGGAATCAAAGCAAAGAACAATGTTTTAGATCCAAGATGGGCATCTAATATGTATCTGTCAGCAGCTTTTTAAAAGAGCCACATCTTTTCCTGACCTTATATGGTAGTCCCATAGGCTCATAAAAACATGTATTTGAGTCAAGGAGTTGACAAGAGGGGAGTGATCTATGGTCACAACCTTGTGGCCGATTCTGTTTTGTCCCCTGACATGGAATAATGTTCTTGTTATATAACAATAATTTTGATGATGAATAAGTGTCCTAACTTATTCTTTAGTATTTACAAATGGAAGAATGCAATGAATTGGCTACATAGACAAGAGGACTCCCTTGATTGGATTTGTTGAAGTAAAAGTTGGAGAGCTATGTCACTAAATTGTTTTAGTTTGGATTTCTGCATGAATCAGAGTCTGGACTGGATAACTTATTGGCCCTGTCACAGTGATCCTATCAAAATTATATCTGAAACTTTTATTACTAAGTAAGTAATACACATACAAGTTATTGAAGAGCATCCGGAGGCTCCAACTGGTACAGAATGCGGCCGCGCGGGGGATTGAGGGAGCTCCTCGTAGCTCCCATGTAACACCTGTCTTGCGCGGGCTGCATTGGTTGCCGGTGGTCTTCCGGGTGCGCTTCAAGGTGTTGGTTATCACCTTTAAAGCGCTCCATGGCATCGGACCGGGATATTTACGGGACCACCTGCTGCCGCCAGTTACCTCCCATTGTCCAGTGCATCCAGTGCGCTCTCACAGGGAGGGCCTCCTTAGGGTGCCGTCAGCCAACCAATGTCGGCTGGCGACCCCCAGGGGAAGAGCGTTCTCTGTGGGGGCCCTGGCTCTGTGGAACGAGCTGCCGGTGGGACTCCGTCTTCTCCCTGATTTTAGGACCTTTAAACACGAGCTCAAGACTTTCTTTTTTCACCAAGCGGGGCTGGCCTGATTGATTGATTTTAATATTTGGGGTTTTTAGCGGGTTTTTATCTTTTGTATTTTTACCTAATAGTTTTAAGCATACAGCAGTCTAATTAGATTTTTAACTTTGTTATGATATTTTAAATGGTTTTGGATTATTGTCGTTTTACTTGCTGTACACCGCCCTGAGTCTTCGGAGAAGGGCGGTATAAAAATGTGAATAAATAAATAAATAAATAATATAAGCTCTTTCATTTAGGAAAAGTATATGATTTAAAGATAAATTATTGGATTATTCTGTGATATATCTTGCTTCAAATTTTAAAGCATTTACAGCAGATTTACTTTGGGAGATTCAATTAAAACCACATTATCCATAAGGAATGTAGAATTGCTTCTGCCTCCTGGGCTTTGATTGACATTGGTGATGATTAGTTATGTTACTTCATGCAGGAAGTAAATTCTGGCATATCTCTAGGTAAGCAAATTTCCTGTATTGTTATTCCCAAAAAACAAAGGGCACGGGGAAATTTGGCTGCTATCTCTTCACCAAACAAGTGACACAGAGTCAGGTAGAAAGTATGAAGAAAATGTGACAATTTAATCTTGAAATTTTCCATATAAGGCAAAGAGAGATTATTTGAAAGGAAAGAAAATGATCCTTGAGTTTTTCGACCAAAAGATAACCTATAACCTAGATATAGATAACACCCTCAAATTTTGCCTATGGCCCTTAGCTTCCTTGCTGTTGCTAACTTTTGGAAGAAAATGGGAGTTCAACTTTCTAGGCTTTAAGCTGAGATAAAATGTGAAGGATGGATGAGAGAAAAATCAGTTCACATGAACAATAAACTAATTTTTAATTGAAGCAGTCTAATTTTCTGTATTGACCACCCTCATTCTTCAGTTTTAAAATTTTGTGTATGCAGAGTAATCAGACTTGTATAACAATCCATAAATTCAGATAGTTCTCTACTAAACAGAAAGGAATTTCAATATTTTTAAATCTATACTTTCACAACATTTTGAAGGCCAATTTATAGAAAGTTATGAATTTGAAAAAAAATACCTTTTTTCAAAATCTAACCAAAATAAAAATTTAATTGTTTGCTAAAAATTGGAAAAGTGAGAAAATACCTTTGCAAAATGAAATAATTAGGAAAATAATGGAATGTGCTGAAATGAGTAAATTGACATTTGAAATAAGAGAACAGGAAGAAAAGCAATATTATAAGATATGGGATATATTTTATCAATGGCTAGAAGGGAAGATATGTTAGTAAAGATTGGAGAAAGAATACTGTTAATTGAAATATTAAAATGAATGGTGTAGAATGATAGAATTAATGATGTTATCAGATAAAATATTTATTAGCGGATATGCATATGGAGAAAAATAAAGGTTATAGCCATTGGTTAATTTAAAGTTCTGGATACAAGATGGTGACAATACAAATTTTGATAAATTAAGGATATTTGTAAATTGTGAAGGCACAAGAAATTGGTAATCACCCCACCGACACACAATATTGGGATTGAAAATGTTATCATGTATATGTGTTTTGTCTTAAAAGAAAATTTAAAAAAATTGTATAAAAAAAACTTAGCAGCACTATACATAAAGCACACATCTGTTAACTGAAAATTCATTCTGTACTCTTGACTAATGAGCAACTAGAATGAAAGATGTCAATATCCATTTGATGTGAGATGTGAATAAATGAGAAACGATAGTCTGAAAGACAGAAATATTTTCTCCTGTTTTGCAATCCAGTATTTTCTTGAAGTCTTGAAGGCAAACCTATTAAATTGCAAGTTACAAATTCCAAGTACAGAAGTTATACAATTCTTATCCTTGATTAAATGTTCGTTCACTTCATGGTTCCTTTAAGTGGTTGGTGCCATTTAGACTATGTAAGCGTGGTGTTTAGAAAATTGAATTCACGGTTATATTAATATTAATCTATATTAATATAATATATTATATAATACATTAATATAATAATATATAATATTAATATATAATATTAATATAATTATATTACAGATAATATAATAGATTAATATAGATTAATATTAATATATAATATATATTAAAATACAAATTAGATGGACATGACCTTATAGATGACCCTCACTCTGTCAAGGACCTTGGAGTACTCATTTCTAAAGACCTAAGTGCCAGAGCCCACTGTAACAACATTGCCCAAAAGGCACTAAGAGTTGTTAACTTAATCTTGCGTAGCTTCTTCTATGGTAATATTGTGCTACTAACTAGCACATACAAAACATTTACTAGACCAATTCTTGAATACAGTTCATCTGTCTGGAACCCGCACTGCATATCGACATAAATACAATCGAGAGAGTCGAGAGATATTTCACAAGAAGAGTCCTCCACTGCTCTGCTCGCAATAAAATACTTTATGCCACCAGACTCCAAATTTTAGGCTTAGAAAACTTAGAACTACGCCGACTTCAGTCTGACCTAAGCATAGTAGATAAAATTATCTACCAAAACGTCCTATCTGTTAGTGACTACTTCAGCTTCAATCACGACAATACCCAAGCAAATAATAGATACAAACTTATGGTAAACTGCTCCAAACTCAAATGCAGAAAATATGACTTCAGTAACAGAATGGTCAATGCCTGGAATGCACTACCTGACTCTGTAGTTTCTGTAGTTTTTTTCCCCAAACCTTCAAAACTTTAAGCTTAAACTTGACCTCACCCTAAAGTTGACCTCACCCCATTCCTAAGAGGACTGTAAGGGGCGTGCATCAGTGCACCTGCGTGCCTACAATCCCTGTCCTAATATTCCTTTTTACTTACTCTTTTCATCTATCCAAATTATGTTTATACTTTTTTTAATATTCACTTAAGTCTTAAAAGTATATATCGTGATAATACTGAGAATGATAAGTACTGATCTACATCAGCATACCATGTGAGAATAGTGTGAAAACTTTTTTTAATTCATTCATTTATCTTGTTTTAATTTGATTTGTGATAGCACTTTTGATGTATCAAGGTACATTTGAACAAAACAATATGCAAGCATTTTTTTACATTGTTTTGAAGTATCTGGTAGTAAAGCCCTTTCCATTTAGGACAACATCTACATTCTTGTTCTCCCAATATTCTAAGTATTGTTGCACTAGTTGGGGAATATTGTTCTCTGAGATACAAATACCTGGAGGGAATCTGGATGTGAGAAGACTGGGGGAGGATATATTTCACAAACACCAACACAAGCCTGCATTTCCTGCCCTGAGATTTCTACTGTGAATTCCAGGTATCCAAAATAATATTTTATAGTAGTCAGAATAGAGCTGGAAGGGATCTTGGAGATCTTCTAGTCCAACCTCCTACTCAAATAGAAGACCCTATACCATTTCAGACAAGTAGTTGTTCAGTCTCTTCTTAAAAATCTGTTGTGATGAAGCACTCACAACTTCTGAATGCATGGGCTTGTTAAATATATATATGTACATATATGCTACATCTAGTATATATAATCATACATCATAATGTATACATTTAGATAAATGGACATACAATTTCTTTGTATGATTGGTTGCATAGTCAGCCAAATGTTTAGACTGGATTTGGCATTTTTCTCCACCTTCCAAGGACCTGGCATAGGCAGATAATGTTGTTTGATGGTATTAAAGTATCATTGTAGGATGTAAGCTATTTCCAATAAAGCTGCCTTTTGCAATTGACTGATGGTAATTCTGTTGATGGTGTTCAAGTGATACTCCAAATGTGTTGGGATTGCATCCAAGGCACTTAATCACTGACACCTGCTATTTCTAGGCACTTGATTATCCCATTATGTGGTAGGGAGTCAAATGCCTTCTTGTAATCAATCCAAGCTATATTCTGCTTGGTCTTTCTTCTCTTGCAGTTTTATCTGCAAGGATCATCTTGTCAATTAGGAGTTCTCTCTTTTTCCTCTGCTGCTTGGGTGGTTTCCTTTCTGCTTGGATGGAAAGAGCTTGTTTTCATCTATTTGCTGTGGGACTGCATTAGCTACCACACCAGTTCTATTGGTAAGCAGGTGATTGGTATGTAGTTTTCTGGTGCTGCTCCTTTTGCTGGATCTTTCATTCTGAGGTAGATTTTGCTACGTTAACCAATCTTCAATTTCACCTCCTTAAAGTATGTGGTTAAACAAGTTGGCTATAAGTGGTTGTAGACCAGTCAGAAGTTTCAACCTTACCCTTTTCTCCACCATTTCTGCTGTTAATAAAAGTCCTTCCATTTCTTCTTCCTCTTCCTCTTCCTCTTCCTCTTCATAATAATAATAATAATAGTAGTAGTAGTAGTAGTAGTAGTAGTAGTAGTAGTAGTAGTAATAATAATAATATCCATGTCCTTTATCCAAGTTGCCTTCTTATTGCATTTCTTTGGGTTGTACATAGCTACACCTGAAACTGCACTGTATTTTTTTTCTCAGGTGTTGATTGCTTTGCAGAATTCTTTCTATTGATGGATTGATAGAAAGGTTTCTATTGAAATGGGAGATTCTGTCTATAGTATGCAATTCAAACTTAGTATCTGCTGACCTTCTTGGTTATACCTGTTATTTGCTGCTTTAATGTTTCCAGGGCTTCCTTAATCTCACCTTATTTCTAGGTGTTATCTATTGACCAGGTATACTTTGGGCTTCTTGTTCTTCAGCTTCTTTTGTTTCATCTGCTCCAGATGTTCCTTCATCTGACCTTAGCTTGCTGATCTTATTTCTCAGCCTAATCTTCCATTTCAGTGTTGCGCTATTTGGCTTTTCTTCCTCTTTGTTGATTTTGCATCCCAGGTATTCAGTATAGCCACAGCCATGTTGTACATTAGTTGGATTGTTACTATTATTATCTTGTCTTGTAGATGTTTGCATGAATCAAAGAAATCCAAGTAGGCATTATATTTAAAGAGCATATGTAAAATAATATTTATATTACACATTGTAAATCTTTGTGCTTTGCATTACTAATATAAATTAGTAATACAATATAAAACATAATATGCCAGATAGGTTTTTTATTAAAAATATGCTTATATTTCAAAAGAGGCAATCAATGTTCGTGAAAAGGGAATCAGTGAACTTCTGAATATTAAGCATTATTACAGCTACTCTACTCCATTCTATAAGGCTCAAAAAATAATTAAAAAATCCAAAGTAAAATTATATACCTTCAAGGAAATATAGCATGTTCAAAAAAAAAGAAAGCGCTTTGAAATGGTGATATGGACCCACCAAATTCTTATGTACTAACTGATTCATTATAATTCCACAATAGTTATCAAGAAAAAAACAAAGATAAAGGTACTTTGCAGTAGTTCTTACCTCAGTCTTCATGAGGCTTTCTGGAATTTATGAGATAATAATGTGGCATTTATTTACAGTTCATCCTCAACTTACAACAATTCATTTAGTGACCGTTCAAAGATACAATGACACTGAAAAAAATGACTTAGGACTGTTTTTCATAGTTACGACCGTTGTAGCATCCCCATGGTCATGTGATCAAAATTCAGACGCTTGGCAACTGGTTCATATTTATGACCGTTGCTGTGTCTTTTGCGACCCTCTGACAAGCAAAGTCAATGGGGAAGCCAGATTCATTTAATTTGATTCCATGATTCAATTAACTGCTATGATTCACTTAACAATTGTGGCAAGAAAAGTTGTAAAACGGGGCAAAACTCACTTAATAAATGTCTCACTTAACAGAAATTTTGGGCTCAATTGTGGTCGTAAATCGAGGACTTCCTATATTGTCTAAACTGAATGCTTTAGCTGGTCGTCTAACCTACCTGAAAGTGAAGCAATTAATAATTTGCATTTTAGTTTTGAGTACAGTAATTTCTGAAGCCAAATGTTGTATCTCACTCATGTGTAACAGTTGGTATTGAATAATTTATATCTTGACAATGGGGAATGCATCTTAATGTATAAATTACTTTCTAACAATGCAACAAACAGAAAAAGAATTATCACTAAGGACTTATGTAAAGTGATGATCTAGATATTAAAAAGTCTAAAATTGCCTATTAGCATTTCAAATTAGCTTTTATTCATTATTAAACAAGTGCTACCTGTGTATGAAGGCAGTTGTGGCTGGTGCATGCTGTATATAGCTGTATTACTGCAGTGCCTGGGGAGGGGGAGGGTATTTAGGGATGCCCTGTGGATTCCCAAGTACTCAGGATGATTTATCACATCAGATTATAGTAGCGTCTTCATGTTGACTTGTTTTTTTTCTCTTGATTCTCTTGCTTTTCTCTTGATTGTTCTTTCAACTATGCCAATACAAATCAATTCAATTTCCATTCATTGTGGCCAAACACAGATAAGAAAATAAAATTTAACACAGAATTAAAATATCATCATAAAACAACCTAACATCTATAAAGCGCGCCATGGCATAGGACCAGGTTATTTATGGGACCGCCTGCTGCTACCGGTGGCCTCCCATCGACCAGTGCGCTCCCATAGGGAGGGTCTCCTCAGGGTGCCGTCGGCCAGACAATGTCGGCTGGCGACCTCCAGGGGGAGGGCCTTCTCTGTGGGGGCTCCAGTGCTCTGGAACGAGCTACCTCCAGGGATACGCCAACTCCCTGACCTCCGGACCTTCCGACGCGAGTTGAAGACGTTTTTATTCCATCGCGCAGGACTGGCCTAATAGTTTTTAACAGGGGTTTTTATTAGATTTTTACAGTTCTCAGCCAAATTTGAATTAGTCTTTTAATATTTGTTTTAATTTTTGTATCTGCTGTTTTATCTGGCTGTAAACCGCCCTGAGTCCTTTGGGAGAAGGGCGGTATAGAAATTAAAACAATAAATAAAATAAATAAATAAAATGAGATTTAGGATACAGCCTTTATTAAATTATCATGTAGACTTACATTAAGTATATCTAAAATTACAACAACAAAAAATCTCTAAAAAGCAATTAATATCAACAAAGCAATAATATTTACATTTTAAATGAATTGTATTTACAAAAAATGCATTGTGGGATATTGGCCATCAAAATCTAGTTACATGTTCTATAAACAAGGGGCATATTATCTATGAGCACCATCGGGGCATAGGCCAATCAGGGTAACCAGGATATCTCCTAATTAGAGATAGTATGAATGTGATTTGGATGTCTGTGTAAAAGGAGCAATGAGGAAGAACATGTTCTGTGGTTTCTACATCTCCTGAATCACAGGCTCAGAGCCTTTCAAGATGCCTGAAAGGAGAGAAAAAATAGTTTTTCTTCCTTTACTCTCTAATGAGAATTGGACTGCTCAAGGTATTGTCCAGGGTTAATGGATAGGTCAAACATGGCTGTGCTCTAGATATGTAATAGTGTGGTTGTACTTTAAAATACTAACTCTAGGCAAGTGAACAAAGAATGTAACATACAAGCTATATTCTAGTCTACATTATGGAAAATTACAACTTATTATATTGTATTCCATATTTACTTATCACCTTGTTAGGTCAAGCTTTATTAACTCTTTATGTCTTTATTACGATAACAATAAGTTTAAAATATTCTCTACATTTCCTATGTGCTATAATATTTTCTTAATGTTTCAGATAGTTCAGAGGATCTTATATGGTCTCTTCTATTTCCAGAATACCTGCCTTCTTTTTTTTTTTTAATCCCTTTGTTAAATATCATAGTAAACACATCTTCTATTGGGAGTTGAGCCTTTAGAGCAGGGGTAGTCAACCTTTTTATACCTACCGCCCACTTTTATATCTCTGTTAGTAGTAAAATTTTCTAACTGCCCACCGGTTCCACAGTAATGTGCTGTGTATCGTTATGCTGTGTATAGTTCAAGTCCTAACCAAGGGCCTAAGAGCTGTTAAGGTAGCATTTGTGTATATAGGCAGTTCCGAGTACGGTGGCTTTTTTGCAAAGTCAAGATATTCAGGTCTAATAAGTTCAAAATTTCCATGTATCTAGGCAGCCCTTTGGGTATTGCTCCAAGGGCTCTATTACTATTGATTTCTTCCTCCATAGTTGCTCAAATTCAATTTGCAATCGCGATATTTTGTTATTTTTTTCTAGCTGTTTCTCTTCAATTCATGTATCACCTGGTTTTGCAATATCAATGAACCTGTTAGTGTTCCTACTTTCCCAAGCACAAGGAGTTGGCAGCGTGGAAGCTTCTGGTGCTAATATGACTTCCAAAGCTGACAGAACCGGTGCAAATTTTTTTAACAAGCAGTTCTTTGCCCTAATGACTGGCTGGGTGGGCGTGGCTGGGTGGGTGTGGCTGGGTGGGTGTGGCCAACTTGATGTCACATCAAGCAGGTGCTTCACCTAGCCCACCCTCTCATGACCGTGGGGATGATGCAATGGTCATAAGTGTGAAAAACGGTCATGTCACTTTTTTCAGTGTCCTTGTAACTTTGAATGGTCACTAAACGAATTGTTTTAAGTCAAGGATTACCTGTGCAAAAATACAAAAGCTTCTTTGCTTGCAAAAAGCTGCTCTAAATACTAGCCATTAGATTAGAAATGGGGGAGTGCATGCTAAAGATTAATGAGTCACAGCTATAATGGAAACCTAAATCATTCTGTCTGAATACCTTCCTTTTCTCAGCAATACCTGCAACCTGGAGTTACAAATCAGGCAGGTTGCCAGAGCACATTGAGGAATTAAAATAGTTAAAATACAAGGATAACTATCAGCAGCCAAATTACTCTTGCTTATAAAGTGAAACCCTTTAGCAGAAAGGTCATTTAAGCTCTTCAGAAAGTGGGTGGGCATATTTGGGCTAAAGAGCTAAAGAGACAAATTAACATCCTGAGTGAGGGCTTATCACATTGTGCCTTTGTTCAGACCTTGCTGCAGGGAATTTTTGCCTATGAATATAGCTATCTATCTCTTTATCTCTTAAGTGTTGACATCTTCTGTGGGCTATTAAGGAAGATGGGGGCTGCTTTCCCCCTCTAAGAAAACATGTTTCTCCATTTCTCATTCAGGGAAATCTATTCTTCCTTTTTCATATTTCTCAAAATATTTCATTCTTCTAGGAGAGGGGTGGGTGCTAACTTTCTACAATTGGTGCCATGTTACTATGCCATATTATCCTGAGAGAAAACTAAAACAAATTGGAAGTAGAATCCATTATTATCAATGAGCAATCATGTGCCTTGGCCACTGCAAAACAATGCAAGAGACTCCTATCCCAAAGGTGCTTTTTCAAGAGGCGGCTGGACTTTCTGGAAACCAAGAAGGTCCAGTTGCCTCTTGAAAAAAGCACCTTTGGGATAGCCATGACCTGGATGACTGAAGAATCTCCATAGACAAAAGATTCCTGTGCTCAGTGAACTGACAAACGCAGTTTCCCACCCAGGAGAAGCAATCATTAGATCCATTTGCACCACTTAAAGATACCAGCTGATCTCACTCAACTCATAAAATATCCTTAGGTAATAATCCAGATTTAAGGAAAGTTCACTAACCCCTTGAAATGCAGTAAAAAAATCAGACAGAATGCCCTGCTTGCCTAACCTATAGGCAGTTTCTGGAAACACTTGAAGCAGCAGGGCAATTAAGATAAGAATTAGACTAGAAATACCAGCATACCAGAATGTTTTCTTCCTGCCTCCCTTGCAGGATTAGCCCTGTAAAGTGGGAAAAGATTTCTTCCAACAGCCAGTTCGCCGAACTGCTCAGAAAATTAACATCTGGTTCGGAAGAACCAGTGCAAACCTGTAGTAGCCCACCTCTGCAATGAACCAGCCTTTTTGCTTTTCCACAATAGTGATGTCAGGTGTGTTGTGGGCCAGATATCTGTCTGTGTTTGGATCCGAAAGTCCCACGGGATTTTGACTTGCTAGTTTTCAAGAATATTATCAATTTGGTGTTCTCTATAGTATCGACAGGAGAGTCCAAGATGGGTTGTTTTAGGCTCGTAGCTCTATGGACTGAGTTGAATTTCTGGGGACACGCCTCCCTGGTAATGTTCCCCAGTTTTGCAACTCAGTCTCAGCTCCATAGAGCCTTTAAACTGAGCTTCTATTCAATTTTGTTTGTCATCCCAAGTCCTCGGGGGCACCTGACCTGACCACAGGGTTTTTGGGACAGGTCAAGGCAAAATTTCTCCAACAAACAGCCATTTTGCAGAGCTGGCAACTGCCAGTTCCATAGGCAAAAGTGACTCAGCAGCCAACCCTCCGATAGGGGGACATCTGAGCTCTTCATAGACCAGTGGATGCAGATAACGACAGACAATTGGGTCATGAACACCATAAGATTGGGTCTTTTGTTGGAGTTCCTCTCCAGTCCCCCGAACCACTTTGTGCAATGCCCTGTCTCCCACAACAACATCAAAAGGGGTCTCATGGAAGAGGCCATCGCTCACCTCTGGGGATTAAGGCCATAGAGCCCATGCCAGACCTCCAGTGGGTACAGGGGTTTTACTCAATCCTCTTCATTGTACCAAAGTCTTTGGGGGGGATGGAGAGTGATCCTGGACTTAAAGAACCTAAATTCCCACTTGGTCTACAGGAGGTTCAAGATGAGTTCCCTCCAGTCCATCCTGGAGGGAATTCAGCCAGGGGACTTCATGGCATCAATAGACTTATCGGGGGCTTACCTCCACATCCCGATTCTGCCAGCACATCGCAGGTTCCTCAGGTTCTGTTATGCAGGCAGGCATCTCCAGGTTCTGTTATGCAGGCAGGCATCTCCAACACAAGGCCCTGGCCTTCGGTCTGGCTTCACGAAGGTCCTGGCAGCCCTCATAGCACACTTGAGAATAATACCAGTGTGATTACAACCTAGTAATTACAACCTACCTAGACATTCTGGTCCAGGCCTACTCTCTTCCCAGGGTGAGAGAGGACCTGGACATAAAAGTTCAGGCTCTACAGGAACATGGATTCCTGATCAATTACAAAAAGAGTCAGCTGGATCCCTCCACCGTCATCACTCACCTGGGGACGATCATTGAGTCCTGCTGAGGGGAGGTCTTCCTCTCACCAGACAGATGAGACAGGATAAGGGCCCTGATAGTTCAGATTTAATGGAACTTGAGGGTGCCCATAGCAATCTTTTCCACACTATTGGGCACTAAGGGCCGGTTTAGCTCAGGCTGGTAAGGCCTGTTATTAAGAACACAAAGCCTGCAATTACTGCAGGTTCGAGCCCGGCCCAAGGTTGACTCAGCCTTCCATCCTTTATAAGGTAGGTAAAATAAGGACCCAGATTGTTGGGGGGGCAATAAGTTGACTTTGTAAAAATATACAAATAGAATGAGACTATTGCCTTATACACTGTAAGCCGCCCTGAGTCTTCGGAGAAGGGCGGGGTATAAATGTAAAAAAAAAAAAAAAAAAGATGATTTCATGCATGGCCATAGTCCCTTGGGCCCGCTTACATGCTGGCAGCCTCCAATGGTTCATACTTCCTTATCAGAGGGAGAAACAATCCAACTCGCTGTCCAAGATCACAGTGTCCTTGCCGATCCTAAAGTGATTCCACTGGTGGGTATCCTTGGTCCTCGACAGGGGAAATATATTCAGGGAACCCACCTGGATAATACTCATGTCTGATGTGAGCCTCTACAGCTGGGGGATCACCTCCACATCAAAGTGGTGCAAGGCCGCTGGTCCCTGCAGGACCTCGCCAACAACATCAACTGATTGGCGTTGAGGGCGATTCACCTGGCTTTCCATCACTTTTGGGACTCCATACATGGGAGACGTGCTTATGCTGACCGACAATGTAGCAGCGAAAACTCATATCAACTGCCAGGGAGGAACCCACTCACAGCATCTCATGGAGATTAGGGAAGTGGGCGGAACTGAATATCCTCTCCCTCAAGGCGGAGCACATTGCAGGGACATCGAACACTCAGGCAGATTACCTGAGCAGGATTACCGTGGACAACACTGAATGATATTTCAGGACATATGTGACAGGTTCGGTCAGCCGACAGTAGACCTGTTCACATCACTGGCAAATTTCCAACTTCCTCACTTTTTCACAAGGTTTCCAACTCCAGGAATGGAGGGGACTAATGTCCTCCACTGCACTTGGCCTCCTGGACTTCTTTATGCATTCTTACTTCTCCCCCTGATATTGGGGGTGATTCAGAAGGTAATTTCAGATGAGGCAGAGGTTCTCCTGCCACCCCTCATTGTCCCAGGTGACTGTGGTTCGCGGACTTGGTCAGCCTTTCCACATCATGGCCCTGGAGAATCCCTCCAGAGAGGATCTCTTCAGCCAGGGAACACTTGGAGCCACAGTGGCTCCAACTGACCACCTGGCACTTGAAAGGATCCTCCTAAGGAGGGACAAGTACTCTGACAAGGTCATAAAAACTATCCAGGCAGCCAGGAGACCATTGACCTCCAGGATTTACAACACAACCTGGTTTGTCAGATGGTATACACTGCATCATGTCGCCCTTACTTCTGCTTCTGTTCTGCAGGTACTCTATTTCCTGCAAGACGGTCTGGACAAAGGGTTGTCTTATAGTACCATTCGATAGAGGTCATCACCTTAGCTACTGTACTGACAGGCGACCACCAGGGCCCTCTTATGTGCTACCCTGTCATCTGCAAGTTCATTTGTGGGGCAACTAAATTGAAACCACCCACTATACACAGATAACCCAACTTGGGAGGTGCCCAAAGTTTTGCACACCCTTAAAGAGCCACCCTTTGAGCCCCTACGGACAACAAGCCAAGATATTTGACTCTTAAAGTGGCATTCCTGGTGGCTGTAACATCAACTAGGTGCACATCCGAGATGGCAGCTCTTTCCATAAGAGTTGATTTCTGCATCTTTCATCCAGATACAGTGATCCTGAGACTCAATCCCTCCTTCATCCCCAAGGTGAACTCCTGGTTCCACAGGGCCCTGGAGGTTATCCTGCCAAACCTCTGTCCAGGGCCATCACATGCCCTGGAGAGACGTTGGCATACATTGGATGTAAGGAGGGCTCTCAAGATATATATCAAATGAACCATGTCCACCAGGAAATCTGAGGCTATGTTTGTCTCTTTCTAGCCAATATCGTTGGGCACCAAGGTGTCCTCTATGACCATCGGATGTTGGCTAAAGGCGTGTATCGCCAAAGCTTACCTAGTGCAGTCAACTCCTGTACCTAGACAAATAACTGCACACTCGACTAGATGTGCAGCTACCATCCCTGCGTGGTCGATGCAAGCTTCCCTGGAGGAGATTTGTAGGGCGGCCACCTGGACTACTCCCCCGCCTTTTATTCGCCATTATAAATTGGATGTATTTGTCTGCATGGAGGCATCCTTTGGCAGGAGGGTCTTACGATAGGTACATTTGGCCTTGGAGGCTCCAGACCCAATGGCTACCTGCCCTTAGGATAGCCAGGCTTTGGTATGTCCCATTCCTGGACTATTCCATAGCTACACTGGAGAAGGAGCATTGTCCACCTGAATGCCTCTTCTCAGTGGCTGTGAAATAGCCCAGCCCCGCCCTTGTGTGCATGGAGTCTGGAGCCAGCTGTCACTAATATTTTGAAAAGCCTCTCTTTCAGCTGCGACTTCACTGAAAAACTGGAGAGAGAGAGAGAGGCAAAAGGGCATGCATAAGAATTTACGATCTCTGGGCAGATCCGACTGTAGCAACCCATTCTGGACTATTTCGCAGCCACTGAGAAGAGGCATTCAGGTGAGACCATGCTCCTTCGCAGATCTAGCAGAACAGTTCGACCGTCCGATTCTGTATCTCTTCGCCTTTCTGACGAACACTCAGCTTCCCAGATTCTATGCGAGGTTCCAGCACCAGGGGCAAGGGGTAGATGCGCTGAGGTGCCCTTGGCCCAAGGGTCTCTTGTATGCCTTCTCTCCCCTTCCCCTGATCCCAGCCATAATCAGGAGGGTGCTGTTGGAGAAGGTGGAGGTCATGTTGGTAGCTTCTCACTGGCCCAGACAACCATTGTTTCGCTGACCTGGTCGGCCTGACAGTCGCCAGACCCTGGAAGATTCCCCCGGAGAGAATCTCTCTCAGCCAAGGTCCTATCATCCATCCAGAACCTCAGTGGATCCAGCTGACCATTTGGGAGTTGAGCAGAGACTTCTGAGACGGGAGAAGTTCTCCAATAGGGTCATACGGACGATCCAGGCGGCCTTCTACCACTCGCATTTATAATGCAACTTGGAAGACTTTCTGTGCGTGTGCTCATGGACACATAGATCCTACCTTGGTCCCAGTGGCAGTTGTACTGGAATTTTTGCAGGAGGGCCTGGAGAAGGGGCTATCCCCAAACAGGTCGCAGCTTAAGCCTTAGTTTTGAGGTTTGGGGACTCAGGCTCCCTCGCTCACCACCCATGGTGGTGAGCCTTCCTCAGGGGGGCTGCCAATTTAAAGTTCCTGACAGTACATCGCTACCCCACCTGGGACTTGACCAGGGTATTACAAGCCCTTACCAAGGCACCATTTGAGTCTTTAAGAGAGACCAGCTTATGTCTACTCTTGTGTAAGGTAGCTTTCCTTGTGGCCATCACATCTGCCAGATAGATTTCGGAGTTGGTGGCATTATCGGTGAGAAAGGACCTCTGTATTATTCATCTGAACAGATTTGTTCTGCAGTTGGACCCTGCCTTTCTTCCAAAGGTCAACTCCTTGTTTCACCGAGCACAGGAGTTGATCTTGCCTGATTTCTGTCCAGGGTCTCGGCACGCCTTAGAGCAGACAAGGCATACTCTGGTCCCTCCATATTTACATCTCAAGGATTGCTTCCATCAGCCATTAAATCTGGGCCGCAGGATGACACCTTCCACTTTGGCTAAGGGCATGTATTGCCCAAGTTTATGAGCTTCAGGGTGTCCTGGTGCCTCAAGGGATTACAGCGCATTCTACTAGAAGTGCCATCACAACAGCTGCCTTGGCTACCCAGGCTTCTGTAGAAGAGATTTGTCGGGGGGCGACATGGACATCCCCGTCACCATTCATCCGTCATTATAAATTCTTCTAATATGCTTCCACTGAGGTGGCCTTCGGCCGGCATATCCTGCAGCGGGTTGCATTAGGAGGTGAGGACTCAGGACCAGAACAGTTCCCACCCATAGGACTGCCAAGTTTTGGTAAGTCCCATCCTGGACTCTCCCGTCGATACTATGGAGAAGGGGCATTGGTCTTATCTGATACGCCCTTTCTCATGGTGATCAATGGGAGAGTACAGTCCCATCCGATAGACTGCCTGGTCCAGATTCCAGGGGGGACGATAGGTTTGTTTGTTTGGAGCCATATTTCAAGATTTGCTTTGTCTTCGTTGTCAATTGGGGAACATTACCAGGGAGGTGTGTCTTCAGAAATTCGACTCAGTCCACAGAGCTAAGAGCCTAGAACAATCCATCCTGGAGTCTCCCGTCAATCACCATGAGAAACGGTGTATCAAGTAAAACCAATGCCCCTTCCCAGTAATTTTTGCTGCATTCGAACCCAAACTTCTGGCAAAGCTTCCAATGTATAGTTTTGGCATTATTATTGCTATTAGTGCATATGGGTATTCTTAAAAGAAAACATGTTTTCTATATGTGCTAGCTTTTCATAGGCTGATAATGCTCATACAGAATTGCTATGCTAGATAATACTGTAGATAATACTGTAAGCAAAAACTTTATGAAATAATACAAATAGATGTTTGTTTATGCATGAGGCTTTCAGCAAGAAGTGGGCTTCCTGGATACAATTAAAATGTAAGATGAAATGTTATTACTATATAAACTCTGTTAAATCTTACTAGCACCATTAAGTTAACATTAGCAAGAAAATAGTGGCTGGCCCATAACTTCTTAATGACTCAATTCTTTCTCCCTGTTAAAAACAATCCACAAATATTTTCTTAAAAATACAAAAAGAAGATAACATTAATCATCTGGTTTAGTTCCTCAATAAAGAAAGATGATACTTAAGATTGTGACACTGTGGATTAGAGGAACTGTCTCATTATACTGTACAAGAGTCCTTACAAATGTTGAACAATTTTGTATATTGCTTTCATAATTACCATGTTATTAGCTTTTCAACTGTGGCTTTTTGTAAAAAAAAAAAAAACGCAGCCCGACAAAAAGAAGTGTAACTGAAGCTCTATTTAAGCAATACCTTCATATATAAACCTCAGCACAAGAAAAAATGATGAGCTGTTTTTTTTCTCACTGAGTCATTCAGGGGATACAACTGAGGAGCTGATTTTCAGAGGTATAACTCGATTTTAATATTTATATTTCTATTTTTAAAAATTGGTATTATTAATTATTGGCATTAGAATAAGTCTTTTAATGATTATTTTAATTTGTATATTGATGTTTTTTATATGCCTGTAAACCGCCCTGAGTCCTTTGGGAGATAGGGCGGTATATAAGTTTAAATAATAAATAAATAAATAATAAATAAAATTGTCTACAGCGGATATTTTTGCAGAAGATTTCTGCTGAAAAGAGTGTGTTATACCCTGTATCTGTAAACACTTTTTGTACTCTGGCTAGAGAAGAAAGGGTGACATCGAAGAGCTAATTTATATTCAGAGAGTGACTGGTTCCAGGTCACCTAGCTAGCTTCGTGCCTTGGGTGGAATTCAATCTCCCAGTTTACCTTAACAATTACAGATTGATGTTAAGTGTCCAAAACTGGGACTGGCAACTCTGATGTTAAGCAAAGCATCATTAAGCGGGAAATCATGGGATCATGACTATGCTTTCTTTTTGTCCACTTTCCAATTCTTTGAAGTTAAGTTTGCTTTATTGTCATTTCGTACAACGAAATTAAATGCCATCTTCAGTGTACGTTATAACTATAAAAATAAAACACAAACAAACTTCCTTCACTTTTATACAATTGAATTGAAAACCCAATACTGCATTAGTATTGCACTATAGAATGGAATGGAATAGAATAGAATAGAATAGAATAGAATAGAATAGAATAGAATAGAATAGAATAGAATAGAATAGAATAGAATAGAATAGAACCCTAGAGTCGGCAACGACTAGCACGTATGTGTGAGGGGAACCTTTACCTTTATACAATAGAATTCAATATAGTTACTGCCCTGAGATAGAAGCTGTTTTTCAGCCTATTTGTCCTTGTTTTTGTTATCCTGTACATCAGCCAGATGGTAAAAGTTCAAAAAAAGGGTGCCCAGGATGAGATGGATCCTTAAGAATGGATCCTTAAGAATGTTTTGAACTTTGACATTCACCCTCTAGAGTGCTGTCCTATCTGCCACTGTGCAATTAGCAAACCATACACAGGTGCAGTAAGTTAAAATACTGTCTATGGTGTAGCGGTAGAAAGTCACCAGCCGTTTTTCATTCAGTTGTTGCTTCCTGAGAAGTCTCAGGTAGGCCCTTTTGACCAGTGCTGGGCCCTTTTGACCAGTCTGCAATGTGAGTGCCCCAGGTCAGGTCCAGGTCAGGTCAGGTCCTCTTTTATGATAACACCCAAAAATTTAAAATTGGTCACTTGGTCCACTCGGTCTCCATTGATAAGCAAGGGCTGGATGTCTGATCTATTCCTTCTATAGTCCACTATAAACTCTTTAGTCTTATTATTGGTGTTAAGGACCAATATTATTGTCTCTACGCTACACTCTACACAACAACCAGTCCACCTCATTTCGACAGGCAGACTCATTCCCCCCAAAGATGATTCCCACCAGTGTTGTATCATCTGCAAATTTAGTAATGTGCAGTCATGCACATAAAGAGTATAGAGTAAAAGACTCAACATGCAACCCTGTGGTGTACCAGTGTTAAGAATAAGGGCTGAAGAGATATGATTACCTAATCTGATCCTCTGAGAGCAGCCAGACAGGAAATCCATAATCCATAATCCAAACTGAAATGTGAACCCTGGCACTATGATGATTAATAAAATGGGAAAAAATTAATGTTTATATTTACATTCACTTGAGAGGAAGGGATTACAAGAGAGTAACCAGGCATGTAATGTGGTATATCCATTAAAAAAATGTGGTGCTGGCACCCCAAGCCTACTCAGGGATGGAAGCTGTAAGCTGTTAGCACACTACGTAAACAGTCCAGCATATCCCCCATTGTGTTCGAGATACCTCTCTTGTAATCCCTTTATCTCTAATCTATCCACTCCGTAACAAGGGGGGGATGGACAGGTAAGGCACAGGACAGCACATCCTGATTGTAGAATCAATGATACGATTGAGATATGTTGCAAAGGTGATAAATCCAGGCATTGGTCATAAATTTTTTCAGTTGTAACTTTGAACTGTCAGTGAAAAAGGCAGTTGGGTAAGTGAGGTCTACCTATATACCACACTGGCTCCTCTAAGTGTTAACAAATATATTTAATAACAACCAATATTATAAGATTTTTGTTAAAATGTACAGAATTTTTAAAAGCGGAATTGTTTTGACTTTGAAAGACTGGGCGGATAGTTGTGACTCATAAAAATCAGCACAATACGTTGGATATTCACAAATATTTCCAATAATTTACTTCTTAGATATCATTATAATTACCTAATATTCATAAATATTTAAATAATTCAGAAGACAAATCTCAGCAAGATTCACATGGATAAGCTGAGATATCTTCACTGTTCACAACATTGACCAGGAATAAATAGTATGAAGAGTTCTTTGATGTAAGACAACATTCTGCCCTTATGCTGGGAGCTGTATGCTAGTTATGCACAAAAGATGTCTCCAAAGCAAATTCTTGTTAAGGTATATTTTAAGAGACTGCCAAGTGAACTCAACACAGCCACACAAATAAAAACTGACATTTGTTAGTTGAGTTGATGACAATAAACCAATGCTTATATTTATCTTTCCATATCCTACAATGTAAGGAAAACAAGAAATAGAAATGTGCCATTAGTTTTATGGATTTTTTTTAATATAGCACAATTGAGTATAATCAAATAATAATGTTATTAGAATACAAACACACACACACACGTAGCTATCTATTTTGAATACCTAACCCTGGAATTCAAACAATTTATACAAAGCAATGAGTATGTGTATATATATATGTAGGTCTTTGGTTATTCGGGTTTTCTCCCGCGTAAAATTGGAAGTGTCTTGGCGACGTTTCGACGAAGTCTCATTCGTCATCTTCAGGCTTCAGCTTCGTGCTTCTGGGAGCAATGTGTGATTGCAGCTGTTTCTTCCTTTTTAACTGCTAGTGGGGGTTTGAACTGATTGGGTGGGAGCTTGGCTGTGCTCTGATTGGATGTGGGTTTTTTTGTGCTCTGATTGGCTGGGGGTGTGTCCTGTTTGGGTGGGGGCTTGGTTGTGCTCAAATTAGTCTGAGTTGTAGGGGGATCTGAGCTGGTGAGCTGCACTGCTGCTGTTTGGCTTCGTGTTCGTGGTCGTGCTACATCTTCGTAGTGGGTGTCAGTCTGCTGCATGTATGGATTGGAGGGGTTTGAAATGGCTAATGTTGCAGCTGCGGTCTGGCTTCTGGTCCTTGGTCGTGCTTCCTGATCAGTGTGGGTTTGGGTGTGCTTTTTGGGTGGATGTGTGGTGGTGACATCCTGTGTGGACCTCGTGAGTGTGGGTCTGGTGTCATTCCTCGTGTTAGGGACACGTTTGTCAATAAGGGCAGGTTTCCAAATGGCTGGTAGGCGGGAGGTATCATCTCGTTTGTTCATGCTGTGTGGGCGTTTTTCTATCTCGATGGCTTCTCTGATTATTCTGTTGTTAAAGTGTTCAGTTTTGGCGATAGTTCTGGTCTTTTTAAAATCAATATCGTGTCCTGTGACTTTAAAGTGTTGGACCAGGGAAGAAGTTGGTTCCTCTTTTTTGAATGAGTTCTTGTGTTCTTCAATGCGTGCACTTATTCTTCTGTTGGTTTGTCCAATGTATGTGGTGGGGCAGGCGGTGCATGGGATTTCATATACTCCTTGATTTTCTAACTCAATTTTGTCTTTGGGGTTTCTTAGGATGGTGGATATTTTTTGGTTTGTGCAGAATGCTGTCTTGATGTTATGTTTGTGGAGGATCTTGCTGATTCTGTCTGTGGTGCCTTTTATATATGGGAGGAGGGCTGTGCCATTTTCTTGCTCTCTGTCTTGGGTTTTAGTGGGGGGTTAAAAACCCACATCCAATCAGAGCACAGGCAAGCTCCCACCCAATCAGTTCAAACCCCCACTAGCAGTTAAAAAGGAAGAAACAGCTGCAATCACACATTGCTCCCAGAAGCACGAAGCTGAAGCCTGAAGATGACGAATGAGACTTCGTCGAAACGTCGCCAAGACACTTCCAATTTTACGCGGGAGAAAACCCGAATAACCAAAGACCTACATACAAACACCCGCGAAAACCTCAGAAAACATATGGAGTATATATATATATATATATATATATATATATATATATATATAGAGAGAGAGAGAGAGAGAGAGAGAGAGAGAGAGAGAGAGTGCGTGTGTGTACACACACACACACACACACACACACACACTACATATACATATACATATATATATGAATATGTCTATGTAATATACATATATATATTGACCTACATACAAACACCCACGAAAACCTCAGAAAACATATAGGTAGGTAGGTAGTAGGTCTTGGCATATTTCTTTTCCCATGTAAGGTTGAGAGTATCTTGGCGATGTTTCTACGAAGTCTCACTCATCATCTTCAGGCTAGTGCTTTTGGCTTCGTGCTTGTGCGAGTAAAACATGGTCAGAGCTGCTGTCTCTCTATAAATACTGGGGGGAGGTGGGGAGTGTTGCTGTAAGCGGGTTGGTTGGCTGCGTGGTTGCATCTTGATTGGTAGATGGAGTGGGTGTTGGCAGATTAGTCGGCTGTTTTGTAGCATCCTATGTGGGTGTGGTCCTAGTTGTGTTCCCATTAGTCTTTTGTGTTTTAACGACCTGGTTAATGGGCTTCCTAGAAATGTCCTGAGTTCTGGGAATGTGACCTCCTGTAGTGGTAATGGGCTTCCTGGAAATGTCCTGAGTTCTGGGAATGTGACCTCCTGAGTCTTGTACTGTAACATCCTGGGTGGTAGGTTGTGTAGTTACATCCTGAGCTTTGGTGTTGTGGCCTCTGGAGTTCTGTGATGTGATATCTTGAGCAGATGGCTGTGATACAGCATCCCGGGTTTTGATTTGGCTCTGAGTCCGAGGTCTTGTGATATGTTCCTGGCATGTGTCAGCTTGCTTTGTGTGGGGATTGGAGGGGGATGCAGCAGCCGGTGGTGCCAGCATGGTCTGGCTTCTGGATGGTGGTTGTGTTTCATCTGTGGGATGAGTTTGGGTTTGAATCTGGTGAGGATGATTGGTGGTGGCGTCGTGTGTTATCCTGGGTCCGGTGTCAGTTTTTGTGGCTGGGACTCATTTGTTGACTAAGGCTAGTTTCCAGATGTCTGGTAGGCGGGAGGTGTCATCACGTTTGTTTATGTGGGGGTGTTTCTCTATTTCGATGGCTTCCATAATTATTCTCTTGTTGTAGTGTTCAGTTTTGGAGATTAATTTGGTTCCTTCAAAATCAATTTCATGTCCTGTGGTTTTAAGGTGCTGGAAGAGGGAGGAGGTTTTTTCTTCTTTTCTGACTGCATGTTTGTCTTCTGCGATGCATGCATTTATTCTCCTATTAGTTTGTCCAATGTATGTGGCTGGGCAGATTTTGCATGGTATTTCATAGACTCCTTGGTTTTCTAACTGGATATTGCCTTTGGGGTTTCTTAAGATGTTGGCTATTTTTTGGTCTGTGCAGAAGGCTATCTTGATGTTGTGTTTGTGGACAATTTTGCTGATTTTATCTGTGGTGCCTCTGATGTATGGGAGGAGGGCGATGCCGATGTCTTGTTGTGTGTCTTGGTTCTTGGGCGATGTCTCCCTTTGGATTAGGTTGATAATTGTGTTTCTTTGGAATCCGTTGGGAGATTAATACGTTTGTGAGAGTGTGTAATTCAGTTTTCAGGTGGTCTTTGTTGGCTAGGCATTTGGTTCTGGAGATGAGAGTCTTGGCTATAAAGTTGATCTGTGCAGGGTAGTGATGTGATTGTGCGTTTAAGTAGTAGTTGGTGTGTGTGTTTTTCTGGTAGATGATGTGTCCTAGGGAGCCGTTGGGTTTTTTGTAGATTAGGACGTCCAGAAAGGGGAGTTGGTTGTTAACTTCTATTTCCATAGTGAATTGTATTTTGGGGTGTAGGCTGTTGAGATGTGTGAGGAAGTTGTCCAGTTTCTCCTTTCCATGTGGCCAAATTACAAAAGTGTCATCTATGTATCTAAGCCAGAGTTTGGGTTTGGGTTCAGATTTATCTAAAGCGTTGGTTTCAAAGTATTCCATGTGTAGGTTTGTGATGATGGGTGAGAGGGGTGACCCCATGGGTGCTCCTTATATCTGTTTGTAACTTTGTCCATTGTGGATGAAGTATGTGTTGGTTAGGCAGTGGTTGGTCAGATCTAGGATGTGTTTGGGGGGATTGTATTTGTTTTGGATAGCTGTCAAGGCTTCTTTAATAGGCACTTTGGTGAAGAGTGATATGACATTGAAGCTCACGAGTAGGTTGCTGGGTTGTAGGTTTTGTTTATTGTTTCTATGAAATGGAATGAGTTTTGTATGTATGAGGTGATGGATTCTGCGTAGGGCTGAAGTTGTTTGGCAAGGAATTTGGCGAAATTTTCTAGAGGTGAGCCTATGAAGCTGACTATGGGTCTGAGTGGTGTTCCTTCTTTGTGTGTCTTGGGGAGGCCATAAAGCTTGGGGCATCTGGATGATTTCTCTCTGGGGATGATTCTTTGCTGGATCTCTTCACTGATGAGTGAAGAGATTGGATTTGGTGGTTTTTTCCAGGTAGGTGCTGGGGTCTGTGTTTAGAGGTTTGTAAAAGGGGTCTTACAACACAACCTACCACCCAGGATGTTACAGCACAAGACTCAGGAGGTCACATTCCCAGAACTCAGGACATTTCCAGGAAGCCCATTAACCAGGTCGTCAAAACACAAAAGACTAATGGGAACCAACCAGGACCACACCCACACAGGATGCTATGAAACAGCCAACTAATCTGCCAACACCCACTCCATCTACCAATCAAGATGCAACCACATAGCCAACCAACCCATTTACAGCAACACTCCCCACCTCCCCACCAGTATTTATAGAGAGATTGCAGCTCCGACCACGCTTTGCTCGCACAAGCATGAAGCCGAAAGCACCAGCCTGAAGATGATGAGTGAGACCTCGTCGAAACGTCACCAAGATACTCTCAACCTTATACGGGAAAAGACCCGAATATGCCAAGACCTACATACCTATACCCATGAAAACCTACAAAACAAATATATACATATACATATACATATACATACATACATACTGTTGTGTCTTGCCCGCTCTCACAGCAGCCGGGGCCTTCTTATCTGCTCCCGAACACGGAGGAATGTATGCCTCCCGGCCCCAGTCCTGGCTCCATGCCCAGACAAGTTGAAGAGGAGGGGGCACCTCCCGGTCCCAGCCCTGGCTCCATGCCCAGACAAGCTGCAGAGGAGGGAGCACCCCCCAGCCCTGGCTCCATGCCCAGGTAAACGGAGCAGCTAGACCCCTCCCCCTCCTCCACAGCATGTGAGCCTGAGGAAGGTTTATTTCCAACAGCTGCTGATTGGAGTGACCCTCGCATCAGAAGACTGGATAGGCGGAGGCAACAGAAGGAAGGGAGGGGCAGGCCTTAATGAGTGCTGAGTCATGGAGCCACACCCCATGGCCTATATAAAGGATCTGCTTTCTGGCAGTCTCTGAGTCAGGCAAAGTCGAACTTATCTTGCTGAAGTCACTTTCTGGTCTCCTGCCTGCTCTGAGGACTTTGCTAGGACTTTGGGCAGAGCTGCAGAGGCAAGCCTGATTCGGATTTCCCTGACCCGGCCGTCAGCGGAGGAGTGGGACACGACACATACATACATACATACATACATATTGCTTTGTATCAATTGTTTGCATTCCAGAGTTAAGTATTTAAGATGGGCAGCAATATAAATTTTCTAGATAAACTACTTAGAGTTTAACATAATGTATATTATTATTATTATTATTATTATTATTATTACTATTATTACTATTATTATTATTATCTTTGATGTATACTGTATACTCAAGAAAAATAAATTTGGGGGAAGCAAACTGGAAAGAGAGGAGGCAATGGAAGAAGCAACTAGACAGAGAAGGAAAAGAAAGAAAAGTCTTGTTTAGGCATTAGAAAAGATTAAGTTTGTTAGCCCCTGCCTGATAACAACTAATCTTCAGACTTACCTTCAGAAGTATCCATGCTTTTGCATCAACTCAGTCAGAAGCCATTTGTACTTTATCAGCAAGTGTAACATAATCCCCAAAATTTATAGATGGGAGGAAATATTAGTCTTCTCCTTGGATAGCTATAGTAACTTCAAACTTAGAATTTAATTTTAAAAAATCATGAAGCCCTTCTATTTATGTGATTTCAGTACAGGAATTCAGTACAGGACAATTGTGTTAAAGACATTTAGAAAAGTTGACTTCCTAATTAAGGGCAAAAAACAGAGAATAGATTAGGAAGAAAATATATCATACATAATGACGTGTCAGTGCAAAAAACAAACAAAATGCAAATATTGCTGCAACAATTCTGCAAGGGAAAAATTACCAAGAAATGCCATTATAAATGGTCTGCTTGTGATTGCAACTTCTTTAATGTTCCAACACAGTGAGAAAATATATTAGCATAAAAACCAGTATATTTCCTAGCTATGACAATATGCTGCAGGTCTGAGGATGGCATTTAATTGTTGCCTAAAGCATTGTGAAATAAATGTCATTTTTTAATTAGATGTAACAAAGTAGAACCATATTAAATGATTTGTTTATGAGAATTTTGCTTAAATGGTTGTCTTATTCTAGCCAGGCAAATTTTTCCTCTCAAGACTTTTAATTGGCGAGCATATTATTTAATGTATCCTATCACTTCCAGCTCCCTCCTGTGGCTCAGGCTTCCTACTCAGGACTGAAATTATTGCTGCCTTTTTTGGTGATATTCTGGAGTAAATATCATCATCCTACAAAGTCATATTTATATATAATAATATAAATCTTCTAGAAAAGCATAGAGCTACCACGTTTTAGGTAGATAATGTAGATCTCTTGAGAGGAAAAGAAACAATGAATAAGCCTCTTTGTGTGATAATGTTAAATTAATTTTTGCATATTCATCACCTACCTCTTTAAAAGTATCTTGCTTTTATAGTGGCTGATTTTCTCACAAATTGATGTCAAAGGGAAATTTATGGTCCCCTAAGCAAAGTTTGTTAAGAACCAATTATTCTTTCAAGGAAACCTGGAAGTTTGATTATCTTTACCAGCATGATTCCTTTTCATTCGCCAATGTGCACTAAGAAAGACTTGAAATGTACATTTGCCTTTATTTTTATGGTTTATCCTGGCATGTGATTAATATTCTATGCTGAATAAACAGCTCTAAATAAAATTAATCTTAAACCTCTTCATTTCTTGATTGTTATTACTTTCTTACACTGACATCATTCATAATGTAAATGTAAAAGTATAAACACAGGAACAATGAGGATATCTGCATGACATTGTATAATTATATCATATTCAGTTATGACACATTTTGAAACATCTAAGTAATGACTTTCCTTATTGATTATATTCATTATTATGCAAGGTAATATTCTTGCAACTTTCCTTTGTATTCCCTGCCATGACTTTCCCAGATATATATAGCCCTTGATATGTGATTTTCAGGGTCCTCTAATCTATAAAAAATTAACAAGAATATAAAGATGGAGATGGGGAAAAATGTTTCACTGTTGAATGCAATTTCATAGTAGATACTGGAATTTGTGCAGATTGTTATATAAAAATACTAGCTGAATACCTGTGCTCCACTACGAAACTATGTGATCGGGGTTGATAAAGCAACACTTACAGCTTGAAAATTAATCAGCCTCTCCTCTCCCCTTCTCTCCCTCAGTCTTGCCCCACAGAAGCCTCCCATATCCTATCCCCTGCTTGCTGCTGTGAAACTAAAACTCCTCTCCTTGTGTTTTGCATTTGGAACAGATTTCTTTTCAGGTGGGGAGGGGAAATAGAACTTCTTAGCAGCAGAGGGCTGTTTGGAAAGTGAAACAGTATTTGCTGTGTGAGCAAGAAGGAGACAGAAAGGAGCTGGCCATGGCTTAGCTCAACTGTAAAGCTTGCTGCTGTGAAAGTAAAACTGAAAGTCAAACTCCTCTCCTCTGCTTGTGTTTTGCATTTGGAACAGATTTCTTTTCAGGTGGGGAGGAGGAGTAGAACTCCTTAGCATCAGAGTGTGTTAATAATAATATAGGATATACTAATGTTCTGATGGTCATTTTGAAAAATCCTTTCTTAGTGAGCAAGTAGAAGCCAAGAGGAACATATGTGACAAATTTCAACTTTGTAGGCTTTATGGTTCTGGAGATTTTGTGATGATGCTTGAGTAGTATTTTGCTTTTATATATATACAAAAAGCACGATATGTATAAGAAGCACGAAGCTGAAGCCTGAAGATGACGAATGAGACTTCGTCGAAACGTCGCCAAGACACTTCCAATTTTACACGGGAGAAAACCCGAATAACCAAAGATCTACATATATATATATATATATATACACACACACACACTAGGGGTGAAATCTAAAAATTTTCCCTACTGGTTCTGTGGGCGTGGCTTAATTGGTGGGCATGGCTTGATGGTCAGATGGCTGGGTGGGTGTGGCCAATAACAATAAATAATAAAAATAATAAACAAAGTATAAAAAACAATAAGAGTACCAAAAACCAACTTTCACACTTTACACACACACAACACAACACAACTGACTCACACACAATGTAAAAGCAGCTGCACTTCACACTTCACACAGCCACAAAAAGCTCAAAAACCAACTTTCACACTTTACACACACACAACACAACTGACACACACACACACACACACACAATACCACATACAGCTTTCTGAGAATTTGTGTGTTTATGTAGTTAGAGTGAAACACTACAGAAACACCAAATCTCAGAAAGCTGCACTTTTATTTTATTATTAAGGTTTGTGGACTTCAATTCCCAGAGTTCTTCAGCCAGCAAAGCCAGCCAGCATTAGTTACTCAGTGATGAAATAGATTAGCTAAGTTTAGATTAATTCTGTCTGGTGCTGAAAGTGAAACTGGGGCTTTCGGGCTGGGAAAAAAGCCATGAGGTCGATCAGTAATCAAGTGAGTGCCTTAGACTCTCTTAAAAGGAGGTTTTTTTTAAGGTTCTGCTGATGAGGAACTCAGGTGAGATCCCCAGAGTAACCATTAAAAAATTTTTTTTAAAAAGTTTAAAGGCTCTGCCAATCTCAGCTGAGGGGCGGAATCCTCAAAGGCTTTTTTTTTTAACTTTTAAAGGCATGTTTCGGCTGAAGCAAAACCTTCTTTTAAAAGTAAAAAAAAAACCCTCTGCTGATGGTGTGGCTCAGCAGAGACGGGGGGCGGGGCCAGGGATTTTTGCGACCGGTCCTCCGAACCAGCAGCCGCCATCGCTACCGGATCGTGCGAGCCAGTCCGAACCGGGAGCATTTGACCCCTGATATATACATAAAAAGTATAGCCCTTGGCTACATTACCACTAAGGTCAATTTAGACCCTAACAAAAACAGGTTGTTGCTTTCCAAAAAGGCTGTTCAACTAGCTCATACTATCAGGAAATCATGCCCAATTGTTAGGGACATTGGCAGTTAAGTATGTTTTGTCTTTGGTGTGACTCCTCTTCACTCAAATAAAAATAAAGCCAAGAGAGATAAAATGGAAAATGTTTTCAAGTTAAATATATGAATTGAGATTAAAAAAAATTGGTTTCAGGTTTCATTTTTCATTGAAATACGGAGAATAGTTATGGTATTCTTTTTAAATATTACCAAAGAATGATACAACAAGCAAAATATTAAACTGGCTCAGTTTTTTCTTGTTTGGCAGTAGTCAGTGACAATGTAAACAAGTGAGATAGTTTGAACAATATATCTGGCAATCCAGCAATCAACATTTAGAAGATTCACTGCTATGTAAAGCAAATAGCCATAAAAAAAAAGTAGGAAAACAGGGAAAAAGTAAGAAACTTTAAAGCTCACATTTCCATTCTAACACTGGCAGAAAACAATGTTCAAACGGAAGAGTTGAAATTGATGGAGGGTGAAACTTTGAAGGAATTTTAAAACAGAGAAGATCAGAATGATGATTTCAGTATTATGGAGAATGGAAGCAGGAGATTCGCTATTTTGTTTTATTTATTTTATTTTATTTATATCACAGTACATTTATATCTTCCAGCTTAATCAGATTCCAAAGATTTACAGCACAGGGGGTGGGGGGGGAAGTAAGAATTAAAAGCAACAGTGACAACATAATGCAATATTCTGTTTGCTTATGTATAACCTACCTTCATTAATTTCATAAATAATTAAAGACTGTAATTATGACAGTTGCCCACATATTAACATACGTCACAACCCTCAGTTGGAGAAGCATGGATACACTTATTTCATGCGATCATATGCTATTGAAGTGAACTTTAGAGAATTAATAGAATGTACAATGCACTGGATTTATAACATTTTAATTTTTTATAGAATATTTGTAGCCCAAGATTGAACTGTGCGGTCCCTGGTGCTCTCTGTTGAAGATGTTCCCTAATTAGGTAATGAAACATATGCAAGAAATGTATGACTGCTCAGTGAGCACCACATTTTAATTTTTTTCTAAAAATCACATTCATTCTCTTCCTAGTTTTAGTTATTATTTATATGAATTGCTTGTTAAGTTGATACCTGGCAATGCACCGTAGAAGAAATATACAATTTAAAAATAGAAGAAAATCACAGTAATAAAAGTCAAATTAATTATTAAAATAACAACACAAAATATATTGCTAGTCAATAATGTCCTAATGCAGTAATAAGCAAACACTCTGGGTTCCATGGTGAGAGTCGATGGATGATAGGGTCTGATCAAAATTCCCAATGATGTTAGGTTCACAGGTGCCTTTTTTCCCATTGGGAAAGGGAAGCGGTAAGTATGAGGTTTTTGTATCCTCTGGAATATCCTGTCTCACAATTTCTTCAACACTGGTTCTTTTCTCGTTTTTTCACTTCTCTCTCTTTCTCTTTTTCTGATAAATCAACATCTGCCAGCAAATTCAATTCCCCCTCTCTAGTGCATCCCTTATTGCTACCCAAGAGTTGCAGGATTTGCTTTGCAAGCAACATCAGCTTTCCTTACACCTGAAGGCAATCCTACTGTAGATTTATATAACCCTGCTGTAGATGATGTTTACTCATATTAGGAAAATGTCTGCCATTACTTTGCAGCACTTAGCCTGTTCCACTGATAAATATCAAATACCAGCAATGGGCTGGTGTAGCACCGCATCTGAATTGAGGTTAGTCTTAATCTTGTGGCTTCCTGCATTTTGCTACCATTACTTATTTCCTTCTTCCTTGTGCCTGACCCATACTCTCTGTTATTTACTGAAAAATTAAATGATCATCTTCTGACCATACAGTATTGAGGCACATGGCTAGGGAAATCAGTTCATTTTTTTCTCCTCCCCTTTTCAGATGATAGGCCAATTTTACAGAATATTAATAAAGTCATTTTTTAAAACAGGAAAAGATCAATTTAAAGTTCTATTTTAAAATTAAACTTTTTTTTAATCACACAAAACCTTTCCCCAGTAGAAGAGGAAAAAAATATAGAGTAGATATAATGACACATAGCACTGACAGACTCAATAATGATCCAGTTCTACAGAGGAATTATTGAGTCTGTCATCTGCACCTCTATAACTGTCTGGTTTGGTTCTGCAACCCAACAAGACAGACACAAACTTCAGAGGATCATTAGAATTGGAGAAAAAAAATTACTACCAAACTGCCTTCCATTGAGGACCTGTATACTGCATGAGTCAAAAAGAGGGCTATGAAAATATCTACAGACCCCTCACATCCTGGACATAAACTGTTTCAACTCCTACCCTCAAAACAACACTATAGAGCACTGCACAACAGAACAATTAGACACAAGAACAGTTTTTTCCCAAACGTCATTACTCTGCTAAACGAATAATTCCCCCAACACTGTCCAACTATTTACTAAATCTGCACTTCTATTAATCTTCTCATCGTTCCCATCACCCATCTCCTTCCACTTATGACTGTATGACTGTAACTTTGTTGCTTGTATCTTTACGATTTATATTGATATTGATTGGTTCCTGATTGCTTATTTGTACCCTATGACTATCATTAAGTGTTGTACCTTAGAATTCTTGATGATCTTTTCTTTTATGTACACTGAGAACATATGCACCAAGACAAATTCCTTGTGTGTCCAATCACACTTGGCCAATAAAAAAAAAATATAATCTATCTTACAATGACCTCCAAAAGAAAGGGGGAAAAAACATAAGACTCTGGGACTTTTTTCCAACATTAATAAACAGAAAACCTCTTTTTCCCCAGAAGTCCAGGAACGCTGTTCCTTAGACTCAGTCCTTAGCTTCTTGCCTTACCTTTTCCTAAAGAACTGCTTGCAATTTTCAAAAGAACAAAAGCATTTTTACACGGAAAGGAAGGAACACAGGCAAATCCCTGTTTCTGCAACATACTTAAGTAAGCATCTCTCCTTTCACCAAGAAGATCCTGCTTGAGGCAGAAGGATATATCTTCCCTGTCTCTGAAGTATTTATTTCTATGAATAACAACACAACAGCTAGTTAAAAAGGAAAGACGGGGGTTTGTTAATAAATTCACCTGGAAGGAATGGGATGCTTATTTTAAATTTGCATAAAGATGTAAGAAGACTGGTCTTTTGTAATGTATAATCCCCTCTCTTCTACATTACATATTTAAGCAATGCATATTTTGCTGGAACGAATGTAATTGGTATGACTGCAGCCTGGAAGGTAAGAGGTAAAAAAAGATAAGCCTAGTTTTTTCACCACTGTATCATAAATTGAAGCGTCAAACTTAATGAACTATATTTTGTCATCAATAACAGTGAAGTGTCACAGTTTTGGGAATATTGACTTCAGAGATGACTTTGACTTTATTGTTAAAATAAAAGCATCATGATAAGTTGCTTATATCCAGTTGTATATCCCACTAGAAGCTTCTGGTGACAAACATGCAGTGTAATTCTTTTTAATATAGTTGACTTTTGTGGTGCTTATATTGAAAGACAAAGACAAGCCGAAGAGACACTCTGGTTCCGATACAACCCAGAATTGGGTCAAATTTCTTATTGATTGATCAAGATAGTAGAAATTTTGGTTCTTGTTCTGTCAGCTATTTGTTCTGAAATGAAAATGAAATGAAAAATTGATATTCTTGAAATGTTTTGGATTGCTCTTAAAACATACTTTGTTCCTTGATGTGATAACTGATTAGCTATAAGACAAACTGAAGGCTCAGTTTGTAAATTCAAGAAATTCTCATGTTATCTAATTCAGACATGGCTCTAAGATCAGCTGTACTTCTTCTGTTTTCCCCATCCCTTTCTAACTATCTTGCATCCTCAAGAACTTTGAAATCTTGAAAGTTTGCAACAACCTTCAGCTGGCGATATGCATTTTACATTTTCTCCCTTATGGCAGAATACAGCAAATCTTGCTTTTTAAAGAGTGTAATTTAAGCTCCAGTAATGTATGGAAGTATAACATGTTTTTCATCAAATACTTCCTAATATAGAAATCAGTCAGTCATGAAATCTAATAATACTGGAATTCATTGAAAGGATAATGTCATTAGAAACATGCTTGGTAGGCATTTTCTCCATCATATGAATAGTATCAGTAGTCACTAATTCTGAGAGATAATGTTACTAGTATGTCCTGATCGTATTAAGCGATTTTTAAAATTTCAAGATAATCATTTTATTAATAATTCATTTTAATTCAGCTTCAAGCACGGGTCAGTCATTTTCAAATGGAGTATGCTAGGGGACTGATGTTATTCCTTAGAAGCCAGTTTTATGCCCTGTTGAGTAGTAGCCCATGGAACTACTGGGAGAGACTATCAAAAGCCTTGGAATGCTTTGACATCAATATGCAGATAACTTGGCAGCTCTTTCTTTTTCATCTAATTACTAGGGAAGTTGCTAATACTCTAGATCAGCATTTGATATTGTATGATCAGAGCCAAGTTAATCTATGGAGGCAAAAAGCAGAATGAAAATGGCATCACCTCCAGCTGACAAATGTTATTAAAAGTCATAAACTTTTGTGAGTTGAAGCTCATTTTATCAAACGCATGGTGGCTAGATTGATGTAGGATTTAAATTGGATGGTGGGGGGGAGCAGGTTGGCTATATAGATGTAAATTTCATGAGAGACAGTTTAAGTACTTTAGTAAGTTAAGAATTATAATGTATTAAATCCTGTTGCATTGAGCCATGGTGGCACAGTGGTTAGAATGCAGTACTGCAAGCTACTTCTGCTGACTGCTGGCTGCAGTTCGGCAGTTCAATTCTCACTGGCTCAAGGTTGACTCAGCCTTCCATCCTTCCAAGATGCATAAAATGAGTACCACAATATGCTGACTCTGTAAACTGCTTAGAGAAGGCTATAAAGCACTGTGAAGTGGTATATAAGTCTAAGTGTTATTGCTATTGCTATTGCAGTTTGTGAAATATCTGAGATTTTCTGAGTATCTGATGATTGTAATGGACCAGATGAGAGATAATGCTTTGAAATTTAATCCAGATAAAATGGAAATTATTTAGTCAGGAAATGGACATAGAATACAATTTCAGTATGTTTGGGATAGAGTAGTATTCTTACTGAAAATAAGTGTCAACCAAAGATGATATGGTCAGACTTGGTTATGGTAGCAGTTATAGATTGACTAGCTACACTTAAATTGGATTAATAAAGTATACTTTTGATTATCTATTCATTCATCCAGATGCCTAATCCATCTATGATTTCATAGAATATCAGTTATGTAACTCTAATTGCAAGAAAATTCCTTTCTTTTGAAGAGGCTGTCTTTTGCGTCTGCCTGATTTATAGTTTTTATTTAGGTATTCATATAATTTATTTTAATATATTTTCAGCTTGGTTTTTGTTTTGTCTGTTAACTAAAGTAAATTTTATAACAATTCCAAATATTGCACATATGCAGCAGAACAAGAGGGCAGTCTTCCAGGAATGGAGTTGAATGTCCCTAGCTTACAATTGTTACAGAACAATTTGGCAAAATTTCTCTGTAGAAACAATTGTCATATGTTTCATGTACATGGGCACCCTCGCATTCCATTGAGTTTATTGGAAATTATGCCCAGAGAGCTGGAAATCAAACCAAATGTGTTTTATGTGTAGGATAATGTTATTTCCAACTCATTCACTTAAGTTTTTGTTTGCACTTTGATTGCAGGAATGACTTGTCAAGCCAGAACATCATACACAGAAGATGAAGTTCTCTGGGGTCATCGTTTTTTCCCTGTTATTTCCTTAGAAGAAGGATTTTTCAAAGTAGACTACTCCCAATTTCATGCAACCTTTGAAGTTCCTACTCCACCTTACAGTGTGAAAGAACAGGAAGAAATGCTGCTTATGTCCTCCCCTTTAATAGCACCAGCTGTAGGTAACAGTAAAGAAAGGAATAATTCTATAGAATGTCTAGATGGCCTTGATGACATTGGTACAAAGATACCCTCCAAACTACAGAAAATGACTGGAAGGGAAGACTTTCCTAAAAAACTGTTGAGAATGAGTTCTACTACTTCAGAAAAAGCCTATAGCATGGGGGATCTTCCTATGAAACTTCAGCGAATAAGTTCTGTCCCTGGAAACTCAGAGGAGAAACTGATATCTAAGACCACAAAAATGTTATCAGACCCTATGAGCCAATCTATGGCAGACTTGCCACCAAAACTTCAAAAGCTATCCGGAGGAGGAGGAGGCGGCAGAATGGAGGGAAACCTTCCCCCAAAGCTGAGGAAAATGAATTCCGATCGATTTACATAACAGGAACAAACTTTTTAGGCATTACTTGAATTGCCATTATATCTAATTGGGGGCAGAAAAGCAAACAGATTTAAATAATATTTGGTGACTGGGTTTCTTTACAGCTACATGTACTCTGGGATAATACTCTTCCCTTTTAAAGACTGATGAAATCTACAATAAAAGATCTGAAGTTCAGCTTAGGGTCAATTTGAAAGCTAATAAGCTAATACTATTTGGCATGTAGTATCATCACAAGCATGCAATAATAGTGTGCAAATTTTGCATATAGTTTTATGGCATGGTTCTTATTATATTTATACTGTATATTCTGGGGAAAATGTAAATGGAGTGTTAATTCTCCTATATTTCTTAAGCTTTGATTAATAAGTACAAACAAAAGTGAGCTACTAACAGGGCAGAATATAATTTATAAGGGCACAAAATCCAGCAAAAGATGAACATTTCAGGCATGAGCATGTGCCCATTGCATCCTCCATTTCCTTCAAAAAAGATGGGGAGTTTTCTGCTGAAACATCTCCCACTCACTCAGTAGCAGCAGCAGGTCTCATGAGAGTAAGGAAATGTGCAGGAGAAGGCTATACATAAATAAAAAGCTGAATCAGATCTTTGGTTAATCTTTAAATACATATTTAATTACTTTCCAGTCAATACAGTTAAATGTGTATATTGGCTGAATCATGCCCATTTTTTTTTCCTGGTGTAAATTGTGATGTTTTCTTCAGACAGTTACAGTGCATGTTTTCTTTGTTTAAATAAGGCTATAGCTATTAAGAATTCTGAACACCAAAACTTTTAAGCCTTAAGCTTTTTTTCTTGCTTTAACACTTTCCCCAGTTTATTTTACTCTATCTTTTCTTTACCTAAAAGACAATTCTGGTTAGAAGCAGGCAAAATTACATGGCAGGCAGAGTTCTATTTTAGGCAGAGGTCATAAAATCAAGAAATTTGTTGTGATACATGCTTGTTTCATTTTCATTAAAAATAAGTATGAAATAAAGTTCAACATGGGAATATTTTCTTGGTTTATTATACTGATGGCTTTCTCTGATATGTCATACATTAAGTAAATTCCTTTCTTCATATTAATTATTTATATCCATATTCATCCTACAGTAAAGTTAGGTTCACATAACCCAGGGCCTCAAAAGCTTACTGTAAAAGATGTGTAATCCCTTGTGAAGCTCTTTTTTGGAAATCTGTGAGTGCAGATAGGTTCAGAGCTATTCATAGCTTCTTAGAAACCAAAGACCTCGGGAGTAGTCGTCTCAATAGTTATTATAAAGTTCCTGATTATTGGAAATTAACTTGCAGATTATTTTATGACAGTAGCATTAGTTAGGGTCTGCTGTAGCTTCATTAATGAAAAGAGGTGTTTTTTTTCTCCACAGTACAAGCAGCCTAATCATCGATGCAGTCTTGCCTAAGTCTGCCTTAGCTGTACAAAGGCAAATATAGACAAATTATAACAGTACCTACTATGCATGATCAGAAATAGACCAAGCATCTTTAGTGCCCTTCTATTAGGTCTATGGACTGTTTCCAACAGATGTACAAAAAGGATTAAAAGGTGCATTTGCAGCCCAAGGTTGCAATTCCCTTGCAAAATAGGAAAACAGATCATGGTAAAAGGCACAAATCAGTTAAAAGGGCCATACACTTGTAACTCAGAGCAGGCAGTTCTACTGTCGTTCCATTATTATGCTACTCGTTCTTGCTTCTGCATGCCACTGAATCAACCAAAATGATATTAAATAATCAGGAAGAAATAATGATAATTCTACAATATAAATAGCCAAATGATTTAGAGATTCTTGGCTAGAGGCACATCTACATCCTGTACCTTGTTTTCCAAGGTTATTTCCAGCTATTAGATGTATGTAGAGCCATCCAAATGTAACTTATACTCAAAGGCATTCAGAAGCCACTACAGTGGATTAATGAAGAAGGGAAGCCTTATAACCACCTTCATCAGAATTAAACTGTAAGGATCAGTGAGATGGGGTGGGGGAGACTTGCAGGTATAATTTAGCAGTAAAAATGCAAGCTTTCTCTTTTTTTGGCTATTTTAGCCAACACAGATTTAGAATCCTTATGATTCTTTTGTGAAATTCCTATAACAGTCTATAAGAGTACCAAAAAACCCCATAAATATATAAGTACAATCTCACTGCACAAAATCAAGAGCCACAGTCCTAATAATAGAATTACTGATTATAGTAATCATAGTAACCCATATATATATATACAGTATATATACAGCCTATAATAATTTTGTTTACAGTGTGCTACACACACAAGACATCAGGGATCAAGGAGTATCGTTGCCAGAGGTGCCTGTAGGGTAGGAAAATGTTTAACACACAATCCAGTTGGCTTAATTATGGAAATTGTGTTACATGCTACAGGAAAGGATGAATAAATACCATGGGGAAAATTTCTTCTAAGTAAGCTAAAACCAAGCATCCAAAGCAATGACGATCGATCAACCTCAGAGCAGAACCACTCTCATTGTGTAACACAAAACTTTCAGCAAGGACCCAAGATACTTTAGGTGATTCCAAGGGCTTGTGTGCTCTCAGAAGGGTATTTGTCTTTTTTCCTTTTCTGTTAGAAACTTTTGGAGTTCCCTGCAATGTGCCATAATTTGAAATAGGGAACTGTTCACCGAAAAAGAAAAGTCCAAAATTCCCTTGAGTTGTGCTGTTTTTAGACTTTCTAACTTGGAGTCTTGGATTGAATTACAGTTCTGCAACCAGCTTAATCAGTTAATGCCTGGAAGGTGGAAATCTGGCCTTAGACCTTTTTTCTTTTGCCATGAAGCAAAGCCAGAAGGGAAAAAATGCACAAATGCAGAAAACAATGAAACCTGCACCATTCCAGCATTTGAATCACAAATATTAACAATTGAAGCTTTCACGAGCTGTATCAATCCAATGGGGCCAAGCTTCTGAGCTAATAAGCCATGACTAATTATCTGGTATACTGACATTTCACCAGCAACAATGGCTGGTATCTTCTGAGGTAAAGTGATCACAGGCAACTGAGCAGAAACTGACAAGAGCTCTTGTATTTGTAACAGAATTAATCTCTAATTGGATAATGTCACTGGAAAACCAGTTTCTGATTGGTTCTTTATACAAATGAATTTGCAATTGATCTGATTTTAACAAGTTCCAAAGGGACTAAGTTTTTTTATTGGTCTGTCTGAAACCAGCTACTGATTATTATTATTATTTCAGGTAAGACCGCTGAAGATTCTATAAAGTGTGGTTAATCAAGGGCTTTTTTTTTTTAGGGTGACATAAAACTGGACACCAGGTTTTGTTAACATTCAGACTTTCTTGTTAATGTTGGAGTGTTTATAAATCTCAATAGCTTCTCTCTCTGTAATTGTGCATGACAATTTGACATGATTACTAATACTTGTGTGTCTTTAAATTGAATCTATGCCCATTATGTAGCAGTGGGTGTTCAGCTACCACTGATTTTCAAGTTGTAATATTTCTCATGTTCTTTTAGTTTATTTTTTTTTTTAGTTCCAATACATACCTGTGTACAACTGCAAGGTTTGTAACAAACCTCCAATGATGAAAGATGACTTCTGCCATCCTTAAGTGAATGAATAATTTCTTGGATTTTTCACATTGGTTTGTAGATAGTTTCTAAGTTGTATTTCTCTAGTAATGTTCAGTTTGGTTTGTAATTTTCTCAATAAAAGGAGAACCACCTTTCCTACTCTGGGTATATAGTTTGTTCTTTGATGTATATGTGAAGCTGTTTTTATTGTTGGATTGTATCACTTGTGTGATCTCGCCACTAGAGGAACCATTAGCTGGTAAAGTCAGGGTATTTTAATTCATCCAGTAATCTTTTCAGGTTTCAAATAAGTCAAGTATGATCAGTGAGAATTTTAATTATACTTTACTGGAGGAGATGATGGTTAGAATTAATAGTGAATTAAACAGAATTAAAACCAAATACATGTTGGTTTTTAGTATACTGTATGTTCAAATTGTTTGGGGTTTTTTAATGATTAGAACTTCAAAAAATACAAGTTGGCCATTCTTCTCTTTCATCATAAATTGAATATTTTAGTGGACCCAATTCAGATGTTCTAGAAATTTCTTGAGTTCTTTCTCATTATAACTCCAGATCACAAAAAAAGTCATCCACTTACGGTTTTAAAGGTGCAGTATCTAGTCCATATTATTCAAATTTCTGTATGCAGAAATTATAGAAACTGAACTCAGTGGGCACCCTGTGTCAGCCCATTTTATATGCTCAGAGAATTTAATGTTGCCCTGGAAATAACTGCCAGTTAGGTCACGATGGAATAAATTGGTAAAGTCTTTGGAGAAGATTTTCTTCATATACACAGTACTAATGTTTCCTTAATCAGCAACTTTCTAAAAAGTAAAACCACATCAAAACTGATCAGTACATTACCTTGTCTAAGACCAAGCTTATTTATTTCTCAATGAAATGGGTCGAATCCTTAATATATGTTCAGTGGTGGGATTCAAATAATTTAACAACTGATTCTCTGCCCTAATGACCAGCTGGGTAGGCATGGCTCGGTGGTCATGTGACCGTGTGGGCGTGGCCAACTCAACATCACTCACGTTGATGGGCGCTTTACCTTAGCTGTTACAATGTAATAAGGGTTAACCAGAGGCAGTTTCTGTAAGCAGGGCAATAAAGATTAGGCTAGAAACAACACCAGACTGTTTCCTTCCTGCCTTCCTTACAGGATTAGCCCTGTAAAGTGGAAAAAAAGAAAAGGATATTTCTTCCAACAACCAGTTCTCCGAACTGCTTAGAAAATTAACAACCGGTTCTCCCGAATAGGTGCGAACTGGCTGAATTCCAGCACTGGATATGTTGATATAAGTCCACTACAAGGCTACAAAAGTGCAGCTAAGTGTTTTGCCATAAGACATTAGCTGTTGAATCACATTTAAGTTTTTATGAGTTGCCTGGTCTAAGAGGTCCTGGAGATTGTTCTGACAGTCTTTCATATTCATAATCATTGTAGCATTTTCTTTATCTGCTGGAAGAATAATAATACTCTCTTGTGCATTAAGTTTGTTTTAAGGAATATGTTTCTCCCATTGTCAATATATTGGGGGTGGGGGATGAGATCTCTTTAAAATTTGACCAGTCATGTCTTATTATTTGACCAATCATATCCTATAGCAGTTTTTCTCAACTTTAAGATCTGGAGACTTCAACTCCCAGAATTCCCCCAGCCAGCATGTGCCTAAAACCATGCTTGCTGGGAGAATTCTGGGAGTTGATGTCCATGCATCTTAATGTTACAAAGGATGAGAAAGACTTGTTTCACAGAAACTAACATATCTACTGAGTAGGTGATTGGAGAGTGAATGATTGTAGAGGTAGTCCTTGAGTTACAACAGTTCATTCAGTGGCCGTTCAAAGTTACAACAGCAATGAAAAGAGTGACTTTTGACTGTTTTTCACACTTACAACCATTGCAGCATCCCCATGGTCACGTGATCTAAATTCAGGTGCTTGGCAACTGACTGGTATTTATAATGGTTGCTGTGTCCCACAAATTAACAAATGTGGCATGAAAAGTCGTAAAATGGGACAAAACTCACTTAACAAATTTCTCACTTAGCAACATGAATTTTGGGGCTCAATTGTGGTCGTAAGTCGAGGACTACCTTTGAGATGGGCAGCTATACAACGAGAAAGAGAGAGAGAGAAGATCTGTGTTTTGAAGAGCTTTCCATACAAACCTGATGGAAAATACCCTTGCCATAGAGGCGAACAATATATTGATGCAGCTCTCTGTAGCAGCTGAAAATTACCAGGCAGATCATTTTACCTCTGAAGATCCAGCCATAACTGGATTGTCTTAAATTGTCAGAATACCAGATAATTGGATCCTGCTTTATAAGCCCGGAAATTCATCCTCACTGCAAGTGTCAATCTTTGCTTTGAAATTTGGGTTTAGGGAATAAAAATGTGTGGCAGTAGTAGCAAATTTCAACATACCACATACAAATCATTATTATATTTACTTTTGTTATACTATTCCATTAAGATCTGTAAGTTATCATTAATAATAATTATTTGGAAAATAATTGAATAGGGGAAAAACAACCATTTGAATTGTTTTATTTTTGTAAAGACAGTCACATTAGGAATTTTTGTTTGAGCAATAACCCCAAAATATGTTTGAATGCATTTGAGTTCAAAAATATGCCATAACTTAAGCAAAAGCTTTTGCTACAATTATCTTTTCTCGGCATCAAATGTTTTTTTGTATGTATTTTACATATATATTTGTATCGTTTGATATGCAGTGATATGATGAGTTATCTTTGAACCTTTAATTTAGACTGGGTTTATCCAACAATTCATGCTAAGGGACTTTCCCATTTTCTGTGCTTCCCAGAGGAAGCAACTCCTGGAACAGCTTCCCATGAAACATGGGAGCCTTTGATAGGGAGAGAGAATAAATCACTTCTGCGGTTGTTCAAAAAGTCACAGTGCATTGACTTCGGGATGCTGCAATGAGATGTAAAATGCATAACTGCTCTGAACTGGCTGATGTCATTCTTGCATCCTGAAGTTACTCTGAGGGATCACAAAATAATTATTGAAAGCAATGCCACTTCAATAGTTGTTTCTAAATTACCCTTACTCTTTTGGTAAACTATTTGTATAGTATCTTATTCAGTGGAAACTATACAACAAAGTAATTACAATAATTACAAAATCTGTCAAAATATTACAGTATTATTCAGTGGAATCTACACAATAGAATAATTAAAATCAGTAATGACAAAATCCGTCAAAATATTACAATGGATACTCCTATAAATATATTCAATTATTTGAATGTTCAGCTAGGATGGGACAATGGGGCAAAAGTAAGTTACAGTATAGCTTTGAATATATTTGTTTGGCAGTAAGATCCACTGTTTTCATGTGAGCCTGTTCTTAACTAAATGTGCATCGAATTGTGTGGTTTTATTCCTTTTTTTAAAAAAAAAATCTAAATATTATTTTACTCATCTGTCAAATTCTCAAAGGGCTGTGAATCATTAAAAATGTGCAAAAGTCATTTTTATCAATCAGTGACAACAGTAACAGCATATATCCTTGTAGCTGAAATTATTTAAACATTTTGTAACCTGTCATAAGCAAGGAAAGATAGACAGCTCATCCATAGTAAAAGAGTTTACGTGAACCGGAGGTATCCCAATGGGCTTTGTATAATTTTCTCCCTCATCTTTGAAAACTTGTTTAAAATTTGTGAACTGAAACATGTTTTTAACCTTACGTTTTGAGTTATTGGCAGTATGAATGTGTTTAATTGCAAGCCCCACCCCTCCCCCAAAAAAAGCCTAAACACCAAAAACACAGAATGGAGCTGTTGTCCACAATTCTGCCATGTAAAAGAACGAATATGAAAGTTTTTCACATGATTTTTCCACATCAAATTAGTAAGTCTCTTCAAAACTCAGGTTTGATTTTTGTATCATACTCTCAAGGAAAGGCAATTTGGAGTGTACTGCTCTTTCTTCTGCACATAGGACATTTGTGATATTTTACTGTACCATTAATGTCGAAGGCTAATTTTCTTTATACTTCTATATTTGAACCTTTGCACAGTCAGCTCTATAATCATGCATTGGAATCCACTTCTATGTAGGAATAGTTATTTGTAAAGTATACGCTAACCTAACTTTTGTGCAGTGTGAGATAGCAAAGAGAAAGTGAACGATTCTTTTGTAATTGGTAAATGATATGTAATATCATGGTGAAAACAAAGTTAAGTCTATTTTATAGGACCTAAAACATATTAAAACAGATTTTCTATTTCTCTAAAGAATTGTCACTGTTTAACTAATGCTGTGACAAGTTTTCATTGCGATATGACTTTAGGTTAAAATATATTTTCTTCTGATGATTTCATTTAATATAAAATGTGGCTAATAATATTTTTTTCCTTTTGCCAACTGTTTTTACTTTTCACTTCATCGGTTTTTTTTATTAATCTGGCAGACACAAGTCCCCGTGCTGAAGTTTCTAAGAAAATTCTTTTTGACTGCACAGCAGGTCTGTGTGTTTGACTGCTGAATTTATGCTTGAATTATATTGTAAATTGTACATATTCAGATTAGAATCAACTAATTGCATTTTCTGGCATGCAATCTATAACTGTATAAATGTACAAGTATATTTGGATAATATAAAAATTAATGAATTCTTGTACTCATTAATACTGCAAGTTCAGTTTTATCTACAGCTATATTAAACTTTCAAAAAAGAATGTACAGTTTAAGTGTCAGTCTTTGTCTAGTTTATCTCATTACTTATTTTGGAAGGAGAACATAAAAGAAAAATAATATTTCCCTTGTTTATGAAATTATGCAGGGAGTGCACAAATAGCCTCTTAGAATTTGATAGACCAAATACAGAAAACTATCTAAACTTTTCCTAGGGTTTTTCCCTAGGAAATACATCTGATATCTGATTACAGGTCTAAATATATCACCACCTCTTTATTTACTATATCTGTATACCATGTGGAGATTTATACTTTTAAGTATAAAAATATGGCAACTGTACTTTCTACAGGTAGTCCTCGATTTACGACCACAATTGAGCCTAAAATTCTGTTACGTGAATTTTGCCCCATCTTACGACCTCTCTTACCACAGTTGTTAAGTGAATCACTGCAATTGATAAGTTAGCAACCCGGTTGTTAAGTGAATCTGGCTTCCCCAATGACTTTGCTTGTCAAAAGGTTGCAAAATGTGATCACATGACCTTGGGGAACATGGCAATGGTCATAAGTATGAACCGGTTGCCAAGCATCTGAATGTTGACCAAATGATCATGGGGATGCTACAAAGGTTGTAACTATGAAAAATGGTCATAAGTCATTTTTTTCAGTGCCGTTGTAAGCTTGAACAGTGACTAAATATACTGTTGTAAGTCGAGGACTATATGTACTAACACACTCATATTCACATATCACTAAATCTGTACCTTCCTCACTCCCATCTGTGAAAAATCTTGTAATTCTTGCCTGTGGTCCTATAATGCTTTTTCTCCTCTTCCAATGAATAGCAAATGCATGCACAGTTATACAAGCTTATGTTTCTTTTCTTTTTTTTTCCTTGCTAGATACTAGCACAGCACTTTGGGTTGAGTAAACAGCAATATCATGACATCTAATGATGAAAAATATGCACTGCAACATATAGAAGCAAAATTGAATTAAATCCTGGACAAGAGTTTGTCCAAAGAAATTGATGACGTTTCTAGTTTGCAGGGAACATGTTTAAATAGATTTGCACTCTAAATTACTTAGCAAAGAAGTACCCAGTTTTCTACTCACCTCAAATATAGTTCAGCGACAACTGTAGTTAAGGGTGTGTGTGTGTGAGTGAGTGTCAAAACCTGCAAAATGGTGAGTGTGGTATTATGTTCTCTGGTATGTGTATGCAGTCTCAGTGTGAATTTTTCCTCTAGATATACATGGGAAGTATTACAATTGTACTTTGCAAGAAGAAGACAAAAGAAATCCTGCTCCAAATTGCATTAACTGGCTTGTAGGGTATTGAGTAATTTCTCAAAAGCATCCTCAATCTATCTTTTGGGCAAGGAGAGGTGTCAATCATTTTACTAGCGGGAGAGCTGTTTACAACTGAAGTATCTCCAGGAGTAAAATGAGGGAATTTGCAAAGGAGGCACAGTCTTGTAAGATCATACTGTTCCAACTTCTGATCATTTTAAAGACGCTTGCGTTTAGTGAAAACCACTTACTACAATCTTACCATTCAAGTGTAATAGGGTTATTTTTTTTCCTGTCCTAATAGCACTAGGCAGCCAGTCTTGAACATGGTGCTTATGTTTATTTCATAATCCCATCCTAAACTAATAAAGGGCTTATCCTCAAAATGCAATATAGCAAGAGCTGAGCAGATTTTGAAGTCTTTGCAGGGGGCACTTAAATATATTCCTTTGTATAAGCATAAAGCATGTCAACCTGCAGATTTTTTTTCTCCCTTTCTCCCCCTCTCCCCTCCCCTTTGTTCATTTGGGTTTAGTTGGGGTTTTGTTTTGTTTTTTTAACCTTTGGATTGGTCTTGACTCCTAGCAACTACACAGACCAATCATGCAGATTCTTGGCAACAATTTTTGAAGTGGTTTGTCATCACCACCTTCCTAGGTCAGAGAGAGAGATTGACTGGCCCAAAGTCACCCACCTGTGCTCCATCCCTAAGCAGAATTAGAACCCAGTCTCTCAATTTCTATCTCAGTCTCTTCAACCATTATACTTGCCCTTTACTAAGGGTAAGGCTCCCAGCTTATTCTACAGACATAGTAGAAATGTTGTACTGTGGTCAAACGGTGTAGGGTCTCCTGCTTGAGCAGGGGGTTGGACTAGATGACCTGTAAGGTCCCTTCCAACTCTGTTAATCTGTCCCTTTCTTAATATAAATCATTGGTTCTACTGACTGTTGAAGACATGTTGCTTTCAATCTCCTGACCTGTCTGATACAACATAAGGTGACTCACTGAAAGCGGCAAAGCATTTGATTCACTATTACTCCATCATGTTTTATAACCCAGATATCCAACTCTGCATGCTTATTCCTCATCTACAAATGAAATTAAATGCATCCTGTAAGTCTCTATTAAGACTACTTTGAGAAAGATGAGTTTTGTGCCAAACATCAGCATGGGCTTGAATAATAAACATGTATAAATGTCCTCTGTACCAGTAAGGACACTGCATAAGTGAAGAAAGGGATAAATATCACGAGAATGGAAGTAACTTTTTATTTAATAAGCATACTTTAGTAAACTGAAGTCAGAAAACAATTCTGAATTTGGATCTAACACCCTTCCTGGGGAATTTCAGCCTCTCTGCTTGCTTTCTTATTTGTTCATCTGATTACTATAGCTGCCCATCTCAACAAGTGATTTTGTTCCTCCCAACCTGTCATACACCATACTCTGATATATGTACATGTTCATGTGTGTATGTGTGTGTGTATATGCATAAATGTATGTGTACGACTGTATGCATATGTGCACATGTATATGTATGTACACATACATACACATGCAAACAATAAAAATACAAATTATATTAAAAGGTTGTAATCATAATTAGATGAGACGCAGAAAATATTTCAAAGTCAAAAAGCTCAATGCAAGGGGCACCTTGTGGCCAGTGAGATTAAACCATTAGCACTGAAAAAAAAACTTTCTGTCTTTATGTTTTGTCATTTGAGAGCTCTATACCTTCCCTATTCAGTGTTGCTGTAAATGGAGTTCACAAGAATTTTATTCAGAAGTCCAGCCCCACATATTCTATGCCAGGGGTCTCCAACCTTGGCAACTTTAAGACTTGTGGACTTCAACTCCCAGAATTCCTCAGCCAGCAAACCTATCCAATTCCTCAGCCAGCAAAGCAAAGCTGGCTGAGGAATTCTGGGAGTTGAAGTCCACAAGTCTTAAAGTTGCCAAGGTTGGAGAGCCCTGTTCTATGCAGTGTTTGCATTGCCCATCTCCAAGGCCACCTCCTGGCAATAAAATTCCTTCTTTTGTCCCTGTGCTCTCTCTCTCTCTCTCTCTCCCTCCCTTCCTCCCTCCCTCTCTCTCTCTTCTTTCAATATGCTGAGAAAGTAAATCCCTCTCTCATAAGTAGCACAGAACATTATTCAGTTGCCTCATGTCTTCCCTTCTCCCCCCTCCCCCCTTCCAATTACTGGTCAACTACTCACGATAATTTTTATCCTGATTTTTGAAATATTATTTTTAAAATATCGGTAGGCTCTGCCTGACTGCAGAGTTTAACTGAGTAAGAGTTCCACTGGTGGGATAAAACGATGCATAACAGGATTTTATTTAGAAGATTTATTATTGTTTGTGAATAATTGAATAATAGTTGGGTAACTTCTTTCTGTCAGCCTCACAGATAATGAGTGTAATACATCAGCAGATGTTAAATCTTAACGCAGACATGTTTCTAGTGACAATATCAAGAAAAGAATCCAGGAGTTAACTTCAGAAAAAGAAGGCAATGTTTATTCCTGAGGCTGATGACAAACTTTACCTATTCTGATTCGCAATAATTGTTCAACCCAGTAAGTATGGGCCTCTGTGGCTCAGACTGGTAAGAAAGTCTGTTATTAAACACAGCTGCTTGCAATTACTGCAGGTTCTGGTCCCACCAGGCCCAAGGTTGACTCAGCCTTCCATCCTTTATAAGGTAGGTAAAATGAGGACCCAGATTGTGGGGGGGGGGCAATAAGTTGACTTTGTATATAAATATACAAATAGGATGAAGACTATTGCTAACATAGTGTAAGCCGACCTGAGTCTTCGGAGAAGGGCGGGATATAAATGCAAATAAAAAAAAAAGTAGAAGGTGCTTCACTCAGAGGAGGAGTTTTGGAGCTGACCCTTTAAAAAAATAAAGTTTTCCCTAGCTACAAATGGAATCTATCCTATATATGCATTGGTAGCATGAGGTCAGAACAAACAGCAAAAAGGATTGTTTTGAGTTTTTGGAGTCTAGAAAGTTAGCACCCACCCCTCTCCTAGAAGAATGAAATAGTTTAGGAAATACTAAAAAAGCAGAATATTATATTTCCCTAAAGGAGGAATGGAAAAACATGCTCTTGGACACAGAAAGCAGCCCCCAGGTTTCTAAATAGCCCCCAGCAGATATTTTGTGCCCATTAAGAAAGACTGGGCCATCCTATCTACAAAATAAAAGACCTTCAGCACCAGGGTGATGGGATTATCCAACACAGAACAAAGCCATTAAGCCACAATAGGAATTGCCCAACACCCTTTCAGAACATAAGCCTTCATTGCATCAGCCTCAGCAGTCCAAACTTCAACCAAACTTAGCTCAGACAAACACCTAGGATTTGTACTTTGCCTATAGCGCCAGCTATAACCCCTACATGACCCATACATAACACCATAGGAATCTGACAACAGCCAATAGAATACACGTTTTTGCATAGGAACAGGAAGCTCAAATACAAAGCCCAAAAGAAAGTATAAAAGCCATCCGCTCTCAACTCCATGTGATCAGCTGCCAAGAGCCACACGTGGTTCTGTTCATCATTAAACCTTCCCAATCGGCCTCCATGTTTCCAGTGTCTTTCTCCCTCCTTGGAACTAAACCAGATGGATATTTCTTCCCACAGGAGCAAACCTAGCATGAAAACTGACCAACTGCTCTTAATTCTGAACAGGGAAGATTTTGATTTGTTTGGTTTTTAACTACTCACATGGTATTTTAGGACTCCATTTGAGCTGTAATTTTGTAATTATATTTTATTATATGATATTGTATTGGTTATCCTCATTCATACCATTAATATATAATTAAAATTTGCATCTCAAAGAGCACTTCATTTTTATTTTGGCTAGAATTTAAAATCTAGTTGATGATTGTACCAACAAGCAAACTCTCTGGAGGAATCTGGTAATAAACATGAAAAAAAATTGATTTATTTTCTTAATCTTCCCGGTGATTATTAAAAAAAACCTCTGACAATCTAGTTGGTTGGGTGTTTCATCTGTAAGATGATAAACATATCTTTGGAGTAATATTTCAAGAGCTGTTTCATAGCAATCATCCTGTACTTGAAAGCTGTAAACAGATTAACAAAACCAGCATTGCACTCATTTTGAAAATGAAATTTATCAAAAGTGGAGCATTTTTTTTCTTTTTTTTGAGAAGCAAAAATGTGAGAAGCACTGAGTGACTGCTGCTGCAGATTTATGGCCAAGATTTAAAGGATCCCAAACTAATTCTAAACCCTAATTGCATTTTGGATTGGTGTTGTCCTCACAGGAGCACATCCTCTGCAGTTATCTGTATGTATTTCTATCTACACTACACAAACATACTTGCATCCAACGACATAGATCGACATCAAATTAATAAAACCAGCATCGGTGATATTCAAGTGGCCTTCTGTGATGACACATTGCTTAGAATGCAGTATTGCAGGCTGACTTTGCCCACAGCCAGGAGTTCAATCCTGAGCAGCTCAAAGTTGACTCAGCCTTCCATCCTTCCAAGCAGTGGTGGGTTTCAACATTTTTTACTACGGGTTCTGTAGGCGTGGCTTGGTGGGCGTGGCAGGGGAAGGATACTGTAAAATCTCCATTTCCACCCCACTCCAGGAGGATACTGCAAAATCCCCATTTCAGCTGTGACTTGGGAGGCAGAGAATAGATGGGGGCGGGGCCAGTCAGAATTTTTACCACTTGTTCTCCAGAACTGATCAGAACCTGCTGAAACTCACCTCTGCTTCCAAGGTCAGTAAAACGAGGACCCAGATTGTTGGGGGCAATATGTTGACTCTGTAAACCGCTTAGAGAGTGCTGTAAAGCACTATGAAGCGGTATATAAGTCTAAGTGCTGTTGCTATTTCATTCACTAAGCCCACGAGCAGATGTGATACAATAATTCAGAAAGGAGCAGCATACATTCAGGCTCTTTACATACTGCAGAAAGATTCACAGGTGTGGTAACTTGTGCCTATGCAGAAAGGACAAATATCAGCACCCTCTCACTTGCCTAATAGGGCTGTGATACTCTGCATTTTTGTTCCTTTTTTCTGATGCCGATAGGTAAGAGTCCTTAAGATTACCGCCTTCACTATGCCATAGTCGTTGGCAGTGTCCTTAATACGAGTGACCACAGGTCTTTTTTATTCCAGGTGAGGATGCAGGTGACTTCCCTATTTCCTTGGCAATAGGTACAAATGGCTATTACGGCTATTCAAGTTTCAAAAACAACCACAAACTGCAGGCTTGAGCATTGGGGGGGGGGTTTTACCTACAGTGGACTTGTATCAGGGCTGAACAATGCTGGAAATGAATGCTTTGATTTAGAACATAGAAATAATTTGAAGTGGAGACCTGTAGTTTTAAGTCTCATGACATCATTATGCATTTACAGGTGATGGAGTCATTATTACAGGTTTTTGAGAACAGGGAATGTCAAGGCTATAAATTCCACTTACGCTGTGCCAACTCTTTCTCCATGCCTTGCCTGTCTCTTACTGTGACAGCCTGTTATGTTGCCTCTGCTAATTAACCAACACAGAGAGTTTTGCTAGCAAGCCACAAGCCTGGTACAACTGTATCCTGCCACTAATGAGGAGGTTCTTCCTTGGAGGGACCGAGCTTGCCAACTAGCTGTGAGATTTAATTTGTAACCCGCTAGGACTAGCAGTTATGAAAACAGTCAACAATTCCATGTCACCCCCACCTTCACAAAAGCAGTGGGCTTCTAGCTCTTTTCGTGAAAAACACCACAAAATAAACAACATCACTGCCATAAATCTGTCTATATATTTTGCCTCATTTGAATATTAGAAACTTGCTGTAATTCTTCTATTGTACTCTTAGTCTTCCTTCCAATAAATATACTAATCAGAACATTTAGAGTTCTTGGAGTGATGATTTTTTGAGGGGGAAAGCTATGCCAAAAATGCTATAAAATCCAGCAATCCAAAGCAACAACATCTCTTTTTCTATGACCTGCCCAGATAGGCCCTGCGAATGGGCCCTGCCCGATCTGGAAGCCAATGATGAGGGTTTCTTTGTAAGGGGAAATCAAAAAGTGCCATCTTGGGTCATGCCATCTGATTTCTGACGTCACAGAACCCAGAGGCAATGAAATGGGACAACTCGCTATCGCTGGCTCACCCTGACCAATTCACCGCAAGACAATTTGATGTGGCCAGCTCATCGCAGGATCATTCAATGTGAGATAACTGTTAACTGCCGCTGTTTCTTCGACATTAATTTTTGTCATTCATGTTTCATTTTACCCCACTTTGTAGCATCCTTTCTTTAATGATTCTGTTCCACCTTTTCTTTGATATTAGGGTAACTCTTGTATTTCTTGATTCAATTAGTTCCTTTTACAAGAGTTAGAGATGGCAGTGACAAATTGGCCACAGTGAGTTGTCCTAGGCCGAGAGACAACACCTGTCGTGTCCCACTCCTCCTCTGACGGCCGGGTCGGGGAAGTCCGTATCAAGCGTGCCTCTGCAGCTCTGCCAAAGTCCTATCAGAGTCCTCAGGGCAGGCAGAAATCCAAGGTGTGACTTCAGCAATCCAGATTAGACTTTGCCTGACTCAGAGAATGCCAGAAAGCAGATCCTTTATATAGCCCATGGGGTGTGGCTCCATGACTCAGCACTTATCCAGGCCTGCCCTTCCCTTCCTTTTGCTGACATCGCCTCTCCATTCTCCGGAAGTGTGGATCTATCCATTGCATCATTTCGTCTCCAGCTGTTGGTAATCCCAGCTCATGGCTGGCTTCAGGCGCACATTTATTTATTTATTTATTTATTTATTTATTTATTAATCATACTTTTATACCGCACCATCTCCCGTAGGACTCAGGGCGGTTCACAGGCATATTAAAAGACAGTATAATAAATAAACATTAAAAACCCAATTAAAACTAAATATTATCATAGCCAAATCACTAAAAACAGTACAAAACCAGTTAAAAACCCGTTAAAATTTAGCTAAAACATTTTATTCTTAGGCTAGTCCAGCGCGTTGAAATAATAAAGTCTTCAGTTCACATCTGACGGTCCGGAGGTCGGGGAGTTGACGTAATCCCAGAGGAAGCTCATTCCATAGGGCCGGTGCTGCCACAGAGAAGGCCCTCCCCCCTGGGGGTCGCCAACCTACATTGTTTGGTCAACGGCACCCTGAGGAGGCCCGCTCTGTGGGAGCGCACAGGTCGTTGGGAGGCAATTGGTGGCAGAAGGCGGTCTCGAAGGTATCCCGGTCCTAAGCCATGGAGCGCTTTAAAGATGGTAACCAAAACCTTGAATTGCACCCGGAAGGCTACCGGTAGCCAGTGTAGGCCGCGCAGGATGGGTGTTATATGGGAGCAACGCAGTGCTCCCTCTATCACCCGCACGGCCGCATTCTGGACTAACTGGAGCCTCCGGGTGCTCTTCAAGGGGAGCCCCATGTAGAGAGCATTGCAATAGTCCAGGCGGGAAGTGACGAGGGCGTGAGTGACCCTATCTACATGGGAGGTTTGCTATCGGAGGGAGGTTTGTTTGTTTGGTTTGTCCAGGCATGGTGCCAGGGCTGGGGGCTGGAGGCATGCCAGGACATTCTTCTGGACTATCAGCATCCGGCAGGAGATAAGAGGGGCCTGGCTGCGGTGGGGGGAGCGAGCGAGGCACAACAACACTTCAGAAAGCAGAGACTGGCCTTGAAGACCATCCAGAAGCGACAGCTGGAAAGTAACGGTGCAAACAGAGTTAGGAATTGTCCTTTATGCTCACAGAATCTACTGCTTCATGAACTGTATGTGTTCACAGTGGGCTTCTGGATTCAACTCAAGGTTCTGGTTATCGCTTTTCTGGCTATCTGAGTGACAGTTTACCCCCACTTGGTTTTGCCCATCTGGTAAGATCAAGCACTGTGGATACCCTCTGGATCCCCTCAATAAAATAATGCTTTTTTTGTGAACTTCAGGAAGCATGTTTACTATGTTACCATGAGTGCCCTTTACAATGATATCACTCCAGATATTTTGGATATCCTACACCCTCAGGATGTTTAGGAAACTGTTGAAAATATGATTTGTTCTCCCAAGCCTTGGATACAGTGGTTGTGGAACCCTCTTTTGTTATGTTTGTTTGCCAAGAATCTGAACAGGTTTTACTCATTTTTTTGTCTTTTTTTTGTCTTTCAAGTACAAACACACACACCTCTATAACTATATCTACACCTACACCTACACAGATGCTGCTGGAGTGGCTGAGGCATTGAGCCACCTTGACACCGAATTAATTAAATAAACAAAGAAACAACTATACCATTCTACAGCGTTGGCTTAATAGTCATTAATGCTATGCCAAGGTTGCTATCTCGGAAAAGTTAGTGGAAAAAGAAGAATTTGATTTTTTTTAAAAATCACAGCTTTTAAAAGGTCTATTTTTATACAGGAGTGTGACATCGGAATCATTTGTCCTGAACAACTAGGCTATTTGCTGGACAATTCGGAGTTGCGGTTTTATGGCCTTTCCCCAACCTTATTATCTTTGTCTCAATAGAGGTGCCAGGAAAATAAATCGGAAAGTTACTGTAGTAAACATATCTTGAAGATACAGCTTCCAGGGAAAACTTGGCAGGAGTAATACCTTCTTCAAATCTTGAATAGTAAGTTCAGTTTGAACTTACTGGTTCCTTCTTGCCAGCCTTAAAAGATGGGCCTTTGGGGGAATGATACTAAACAAAGTTGAACTTCCCCTGCTCTGCAGCAAATAATTAGCCTCTTCCAACTCCTGTAGGGCCAGGTCAGCTAGCTTTATAGGTGTTTCTGACACAAAGACAGGTCAACGTTGCCTGAAAAATAGCTGGGTAAAGGTTCGAAAGGGGCATTTTGGGTGAAGAAGATTTTCCTTTCTCAGCAGTTTGTATGTCTTCCCTTGTCGGGGATTGGATTGAAAAAAAAAAAAATGCCAAGGCTCGCTATCCTGGATGTTTGCGACTAGCCAGGGTGGCAAAAAAAAAAAATGATGCTCATGACAAAGTTATGGCACAAATCTTTCCCTAATGTATTTGAATCTTCATATTGAATGCAAATTCATAAGTCACAGGGCAGTAGTGGGTTCCACTTACCTTTGCTACCGGTTCGGTGAGCATGTGTGGCCCTTCTGCACATGCGCAGAGCGTCCATGATGATGTCTGGGTGGGTGGGCACAGCCTCCTGCCGCCACCACTACCGGTTCGCCCGAACCTGGATGAACCGGTAGAAACCCACCCCTGCCACAGGGGTTGTGTTGTGACACCATGATGCACATTTCATGACTTGTCCTTTCCCCGTGGCTACCTGTGCTCCTGTTCTGTGCAGTAGTAGCTGGTCTCATGCTGTTGTAGACATATTTGGAGAAGTGTTATTAGCACTGTTGCCTGGAGAGAGAGAGAAAAAGGCTGTGAGAGTGACAAGATGGGGTTAAATTCTCCTTCCTCTATTTTGAAAATGTCCAGCTGTGGGTCATCTCACAAAGTAATTTGTAAGATTCAGCAGTCCTGGCTGTGCAGAACTTCAAAAGAGCGCTTTGATTCAGTGATCCTTCAGTCAAATTGCCCATTGAAACAGATTAGTTTAGCAAAGCATGGACCCTTCAAAGATAGAAGAGAAAAACCTTTCTGTGTCTTGCCTGGGGCAGGTGTAAAACTAAATCTGAAATGGGTCAGTACCCAATGTGTAATACTGCTATTAAGCAGGGAAGGGAGCAAGATGTCAATGGTCTTTAATCGCTAATGTTAACCCTTTGTTTTCTTTCAATTAGAGACAAGGTGCTGGATCTTCTCTCTCCAAAACTGCTGTCTATATTGCTTTTAAGAAGATGAAAGTTATTGCTATGGGAAAAGGGGAATTTGGCTTGACTAGCAGTTAGGATTAATATGAAGCATGGAGCCACAAGTTTGTTCTACTCATATTTGACCATGGTTAACGTTAGTCCAGATTCTGTGGCAGCCTAAAACATCAGAAAACTCATGAGTAAAACCCAAGATTCACAACCACTAAGGACTTGAATCAGTGGTGGGATTCATCCAGTTCACACCACTTCGGGAGAACCGGTTGTTAACTTTCTGAGCAGTTTGGCAAACTGGTTGTTGGAAGAAATAATTAGGGCAGAGAACCGGTTGTTAAATTACTGAATCCCACCACTGACTTGAATCTGTGAAGACCTCACTGCCAAGAAAGACAGCTGGCTGTCTTAATCAAAATTATTGAAATAAATTGGTAAGGCTCAGCTTAGCTGAGGCCTGTCTAATAGACAGTGAGACTGAAGGTAGAAAGGTGATGGTTGAATTTGTTCTTGTGTTAAGCCATTTCATGGATTTTGCTGTTTTGTTAATACAGAATAGAGCAGGGGTCTCCAACCATGTCAACTTTAAGACTTGTGGACTTCAAATCCCAGAATTCCTCAGCCAGCAAAGCTGTAAATTGGAATCCACAAGTCTTAAAGCTGCTAAGGTTGGAGACTCCTGGAATAGAGGAACCTGCTTTGAGAAGGCCTTGAATGCTTAACTGGATCTTCTTTCCTTCTTCTGCTGTCCTTAAACTCTTATGGACTCCATCTCATTTGGACTTTATTGAAACTTCACAAGATGTTTGGAAATTTATTCCCTCCTAGAAGTTTGTGATACAATACACACTTCAAAAGATGCAGTTTTAAAAGATTTGTAGGGATTGCTGTTCTCATTCCAGTTTGTCAAAAATAGAAGCAGCTTCAAATGTTTTGAAGTTCCCAGTTACAGAGTGCAGACAATTTTTTGCTGTTACATTTTTTTATTTTTCTATTCTATCTTTTTCTATTTGAAGTGTCTGTTCTCAGATTCCCAACTTTTGAATCAAACTATGTTCTTTTTAAAATCCCAAATTAGTGCTGACTGCATCAGCTTATATTGTACAGCTAGTCTGATCTCATGCTGTAAGTTTCTTTAAAATATTGTTTTAATTCTGTTTCTTTAATAAAAAAATACTGATTGGGGACTGGATGGGAAAGAGAAATAAGAGTTATGTCCCCCATCATTATTATTTTTTTCCCAATTTTTTTATTTTATTTTGCATATTTTACATCAATGCATGAACAGTGTGGCGCCTGGGTGTCATACATTCTAATACAAATAAAACTAGTAAAATTAATCATAGTTATTACATTCAACCAACTTATATATTTCTAATAATAATACACATTTATATTAAGTTGTAGTCTATCATTTAATTATTCCATTTTAATATATTGCTCTAATACAACTCACCATGTCAAGATGTTGTCCTGTTCATTTAAGGATTATATGAATGGAATGCTAATATTTTTCACTGCCTTCTGTATTTTCCTTGGATTATAACAAGGATAGTAGGTCTCATATCAAGAGACAGTACAGCCTAGTGATTAGGGTGCTACATTGGCACTTAAGGAGATTCATGCCACAGAAGCTCAAAGGTTAATTGGGGATTAAATCCAATACATTCAACAAAACATGCAGTCATGGGAAAGATAGCACATCTCCTCTTATGATTCAGTTCTAGATTTCAAATAAATAAGATGATACTGTTTGTTTGCTCATCAATGTCCTTAAGTTTGCCATTGTTCATATATGAGCTTAGTTTCAAATTCCATTTCTGTCTCATTCAAGTAGACAGTAACATAATTCTGCAGAGACCCTTAACTTTATCAGTTCGTTATAAATGCTGAAGTTATTATGTATTAGGATATGAGTATTATCTACAATATTCTGATGCGTTTTCCTATTTCTGCTAAAAAGGTTAATTGATCAACAACTGTATGATGATCAGATTACCGTCTGAAGCAACTAGATGATGCCAAAGCCATGTAAGAACTTTTCATCAGTTTTCTTAATTTTGCTAGGTGCTTCAAATATGCATCTTATTTCATTATTGCTTGGTTCTCTATAGCTCCAGATAAAAGCCAAAGCATCTGATAGCTAACGAAAACAATTTTTTTTTTTACATTTATATCCTGCCCTTCTCCGAAGACTCAGGTCGGCTTACAGTGTGTAAGGCAATAGTCTCATTCTATTTGAATATTTACAAAGTCAACTTATTGCCCCCCCCCCAACAATCTGGGTCCTCATTTTACCTACCTTATAAAGGATGGAAGGCTGAGTCAACCTTGGGCCTGGTGGGACTAGAACCTGCAGTAATTGCAGACAGCTGTGTTTTAATAACAGGCTATTTTACAGCCTGAGCCACTACGGCCCTTGTTTAAAGTTAGAAAAATATGTCCATTGCTATAACCTTAATGCAGTTTCACAGCCAGCATTGGATGCCCCATCAGATAATTCCCTACTATACTGTACTCAACTTGGGACACTGTGGCTCAGTGGCTAAGACACTGAGTGTGTCGATTGAAAGGTTGGCAGTTAAGCGGTTTGAATCCCTAGTACCGTGTAATGGGGTGAGCTCCCATTACTTGTCCCAGCTTCTGCCAACCTAGCAGTTCGAAAGCACGTAAAAAATGCAAGTAGAAAAAAATAAAGACCACTTTTGGTGGAAAGATATCAGCATTCCGTGCGCCTTAGTCATGCCGGCCACATGACCATGGAGACATCTTCGGACAGCACTGGCTCTTCAGCTTTGAAATGGAGATGAGCACCGCCCCCTAGAGTCAGGAACGACTAACACATATGTGCAAGGGGAATCTTTATCTTTACCTTTATACTGTACTTATTACCCATGAATGATTGTGAAAACATTTAATATGTACAACGCATCACAATGCATATTTTGTCTACACCACAAATAAGTGAGACAGATGCATATGAGTTTATAAAGTAAATTCTTGAATTATGCATCATGGATAACTCCTCTTGAATCACTGTTCCTTCTATGCCCTATTGATCAGTTCCCCTGCCTTAATCCGTTTATTAGATTGGGGTCCTGGTCTCAATTTCGTAATTGCCCCTTCTTCCTGCTTCATTGCCAGTCTATTTCCCTGTTGAATTTGTTCTTGATACTTTCTGCCAAAGCTGCTATTAACTACAAATATGCACCCTCTGGGAAAATGGCATCCAGGCTGATTTTTAGGGACAATCAACACAATGTGAAGCCCACGGAACTACTTTACAACCAGAAACAGCGTGTTTAATTTGATCTGCAATTTGAACCAGATCAACAGGATGATATGAGAGAAATGGACCAGACCTATTCCTATTGTGTCATTACATATTAGGGGATGAATGATATGACACTCCAGATCACAGTAGTAAAAAAAAGACTATTTCTGGGAACTGACTCTGGCTGATCAGACTATGCTGTTACCAGAAGATCTGTCTGGTCAGACCGAAGCAAGTTTGAACCCTCCACTACAGTTCCAGGTCACTCTCCCTGAAGCACTTCTCCTGATCCAGAGTGTGTGTGTATACAGTGTTTACATCCTGGCCTCGCTGGACAGTATATTCCATACCCACCAAAGTATTGTTGCAGGTTTACTTGGAGGGCCGTATGCCGTCTAAAGGCCATGACTAGAACATCTCCAAGGCCCCTTCCAACTTTATTATTCTGTTATTCTGAATTTGAGATTCCTAGTCTAAATTTCACCAGGGAGAGATTTCTCCAAATCATAGAGAAGATTATTACCACCTACATATCATGGGTCTAACCATCTACCAGATTTCCTTTTGCCAACAGCTTCCTTCTCTTTCTCTCTCTCTCTCTCTCTCTCACACACACACACACACACACACAAACACACACACACACCCATCTATCTATCTATCTATCTATCTATCTATCTATCTATCTATCCATCTTATTAACAAATTTCCAGAATTTAGTTTCAATCCTAGAACTACGTGTTTTGTCCTAAAAAAAGCTGATAAAATGTTTGTTGGAGGTCTATTTTAGTCTTTATCCATTTTTAAATGCAATGTACGTGTTTTGTGCAATAGTCACCCTACTTGCATTTTATAATAATCTGCCAAAAGAATGGTTAGATTGATTATTGAACTAGGTATACCAACTGATGGAAGAGTGCTATGGATACAAATGCCAGGTTTTCATGCTACTTATCATATTACTGCCCAAGTTTTAATGTTTAGTTTTAGGTGCCTGAGCTTTTTAGACACACAGTCACTAAAGGCTTTTATAGAAAACAGTAGCTCATCGTTCCACTCTAATAAGCAGAATGACCTTTCCTGAAATTCTGTTGAGTGACTTGAGATTATTTGATACCTTTTAAAAAATACCACAGGACTGTGTTCATGATAGAAGAATAAAAAAACCTTCCTTCACCTCTTTTCTAAAAATATTTACCAACAATTCTTCTCCTCGACCTTATCATTTTTAATCAAATCAAGTTAATTTTCTTTAAAAAAAAAATACAATTTTTAACAAACTAAAAAGGCTAATAACACTTGTAGTAAAGATCTCTGTTCTTTTCCCGAATAAGTTCCTCAATTCAATCACCGTATCTGGCGAATACCGGTAAAGTAAAATAAATATAAATAACTTTTTTTTGTTGCAGCTTTATATGTATTTAAAAGTTATAAAATATCCGGGAGTCTTCTTGAAGATGGGCAGAAATTAAACTCGAGAATAGGCATAGGAATAAAGCATGGTGACGGGAAAGCAATAAAGCAGTCAAATTAGACCTTTTCTGATGCTGAAATAGTATTCTAGAGCAGGGGTCTCCAACCTTGGCAACTTTAAGACTTGTGGACTTCAACTCCCAGAGTTCCTCAGACAGCTTTGCTGACTGAGGAACTCTGGGAGTTGAAGTCCACAAGTCTTAAAGTTGTCAAGGTTGGAGATCCCTGTCCTAGAGCACCATAAATTGTAGGAAGACCTATCCTTATAATGTCAATCTGTTAATTGTGTGAGGCCATGTTAAATTACTTGCATCCTATGTATCCCAATGTCCTATTAACTGGGGCCTTTTGTATGTGGAAGACAGCTACCATATCTGGACTGAAAATTTCCAGGCAACCACTAGAAGGTAGTATAAAGCCAACCTCAGCCCAGACCATATATGTGCCATGCTGGAACCTCTCTGCCTGACCACTACCTGTTTTAAATACCATGAAGGTTTCTATAGACAAAAACCTTGGCTATGCCAGGGGTTCACCTGTATCCCCCATTGTGGCCAATTTTTACATGAAAGAGGTAAAACCAAAGCCTAAACTCCTTCACAGGAATTCCACCCACTTACTGGTTAGGTATGTGGATGATACTTGGGTCAAGATCAAAAGACAGGAATTGGAAGCGTTCACCAAACTTATCAACTCTGTGGACAGATGCATCTGTCATATTCAAACAGGAAGTTGCTAAGGAAAATAGTCTAGCTTTCCTGGACTGTGCAGTACACATTAAGAAAGATAGAAGCCTTAACACTGAAGTTTATAGAAAACCCGCACACACAGATCAATATTTACATTTTGATTCTCACCATCCACTAGAGCACAAAATGGGAGTTATCAGAACCCTACACCACCGAACTAAAAGCCTGCCTGCAAGCAAAGATGGGAAAGAAAAAGAACTAAAACACATCAAGGAAAATCTCAGAATGTGTGACTATCTCAAGTGGTCCTTAATCAAATCTCAAAAAAGATCCAACAGGTGTTGCTCCACAGCAGACAAAGAATAGAACAATAAATGAAGCAATCATTCTATATGTTGCAGGAATATCGGAAAAGCTCAGGAGGATCTTCAGCCAACATAACATATGTGCACACTTCAAACCCAAGAATACACTAAGGCAGAAGCTTCTCCACCCCAAGGATAAAATACCCAGACAGAACTAAGCAATGACTTCTGCAACAGAATCATCAGTGCTTGGAATACTTTACCTGACTCTGTGGTCTCTTCCCATAATCCTAAAAGCTTTAACCAAAAACTTTCTACTATTGACCTCACCCCATTCCTAAGAGGACCATAAGGGGCGTGCATAAGCGCACAAACGTGCCTACCGTTCCTGTCCTATTGTTTTTTTTCTTTTCTTCTTCCTATATATGTTTATATGTGTATATACTATATAATCTTTTTGTATGATGTTGTGATAAAATAAATAAATAAATAAATAAATAAAATAAATATGCAGTACAATGCAGTGAGCCATGTGCAGATCTGTACATTGGGGAAACAAAACAATCACTTCATAAACACATGGCACAACATAGGAGAATAAAGCCATCAGGACAAGACTCAGAAGTCCATCTGCATTTAAAAGATAAAGACCACTCTTTTGAAGGCAGCAAAGTCTACATTTTGGACAGAGAGGACAAAGAGGGGTCAAATAATCCATCTATGTCAAAATTGAACAGCCCTCTCCCAACAGACGGGGAAGGATGCAACTTGTCTATTTCCAATCTACAACACAGAACAGAACTTACAACAGCTCCAAAAAGGCTCCACACCCATTTGCACCATTCAGGTGATCCTGATGAAACAGATGAATCTCCAGGTAGCCTCAGTGACTCTTTAAAAGAATGCAAATGACCAGCTGTCCGCAAGGAGTATAAATCCTTCCATTCCATTCCTTTCATCCGGTCAGAGTTGAAGAAGCTTACTGAATGAGAAGCAAAATGTTCGGTTGCTTCTTGAAAAAGCACCTTTGGGACAACTGTAACCTGGAGGACTGCGAATCTCCATAGAAATTTAAAAAGTCAACATTTGCTTAGATGCTGGCTGGGGAATTCTGAGAATTGAAGACCACAAATCTTAAAGTTGCCAAAGTTGGACACCCTGATTTAGACAGCAGAGACCATTTACATTTGTATCCCAGATGAAGGAGCCTTACTGTTAGAAATATTTTTAAACAGTTTCTTTAACAATTATGCCAATTTCCATATTTGACATTTCTGATTTTATGTTAACTAATTCTAAACTGTTTTCTTTAAAAAAGATCAGGTTCTATTATAAACCTTTTATAAATGGTTTAAAGTCACTAAGAAAGCAGCTTCCTCTTACAAAACACCAGTACATTTCTGCCAGATTTCCTTTAATCAGTCTTCAATGGAGTCTCTTTTCTGAAATTCCATTTTTAGCAGCTCCCTCAAAAGTTGACAGAAAAATAAGGGGGAACTTCCCCAGGCATACATGAGCTAATTGTTCGGAATAATATACTTTTGAATTTGATATGAAATTGAAACATTTCCTTTTCTTTCTGAGCTTCAGCCTCTTTATTTTTCATGTGCACCTCTTTTGTTTTCATCTCTAATGCCCTCTGCCAGTTTTGTTCTTTTAAAAGATCTAAATATTCAACATTTTTCTGATTAAAAATTTCATTTCATTTTGTGATTTCTTCTTTTAAGAACTCTTTTTTTCCTGCCATTAAAAGCTCATCTATATTTCAGACTTGCAAGTCTGAAAGTACATTTCCGTCCGCTCTCTCTCTGCCTCTCTCTCTCTCTCTCTCCTGAAGAATTCTTTTTGCTGTTGGCATATGAAAATATTTTCTCTTTATGTATCTTTATACAGACACATTTGGTATCTGTAACAGGTATTATTATTTTATGGATTTGCTTTCATATCTCAGATTATAAAGTACGGCCATCTCAATAATAATGGTTTCCTAACTGCAGACAAAGCAAAATATACTGTAAGTACGAATATTTTTATTTATACTTTGAAGATATTTTCCTTATCTATGTAACATTATTCATTAGTGGTGAAGAATTTTGCACTCAGCTGCCATCAGGGCCGTGCTTTTATTGCAATGGCAAAGGAAGGGTCATAGTTTAGTGGTGGAGCATGTACTTTGCATACAGAAGATCCTTGATAGGCCTCCCTAGGCTGTCTTGGAAAACAGTTGTCAGTCAGGTTGCTCCTAGAGTAAGTTACCACAGAATTTTAATGGGAAAGAAGGGGAATTATCAAATCTATTGGGCTTAATCATACTGACTCTATTCGCCTGCTTTAATTATAACTAGTTCTATTTCAATTACAGCTAGATTTAGTGTTTGTCTTGATGTTTTTCAGGTAATGGAGCACAAGCCTGAAGTACTTGGGTAGACGTCAGTGACATCCCTACCTAGAAAACATAGCAGCATTAAATTAGCTCAGTGGTTCTCAACCTGTGGTGCACAGAGCGGGGGGGGGGCTGTGATGTCAAAACAGGGGATCCACGAAGGCTTGGATAAATGTTATGGTTTAAATCTTGAGCTAAGTTTTAGGGTTCCTTGGCCATGATCCATGGCCATTGAAGGTATTTAAAGGGGGTCCATGGTGAAGAAAAGGTTGAGAATCAGTGCCTTAGCTTACTTATTCCATGACTTTTGACTGAACTGGGATCCAACATAGGTCACAAAAGCTTACATTACAATAAATGCAAGGTTGTTAGAATATAAGTTATTGAAACTTGGTTACTTATAAAATCATGTCTGGTTTGGATGACTCTTCATCAGAAGACAAAATTTACCTTCTTGATGCATATCAGAGTTAGCAGGGTTCAGAATCTGAAAGGTTGGAAATGCAGTTCCAGGTTGAGATACTACAAAGCAGATGGTCTCTTTCTTTCCCTCCCTCCCTCCCCTCCCCCCCACCTCATATTAAGATAGGCCAAAACTCTGCTAAATCATTGTGGGCACAAATATCAGTACACTGAGGAGGACTTAAAATGCAGCCCACTCAAGAACATGCCTCCTTTGAATAAGTCCTTCCACAGGAGAACTCTACCAGCAAGAAGTAACCCTAACCTTAACCCTGATGGAAAGTGGCATTTGGAACTATAACTGGAAACTGGAACATAATTGGAGTCAAAATAATTCTGGCTTTATGAACCCACATTTCGAGATACCCAGTGTTGGAAACAACACGTCTGACATGGTTGTATCCAAGGGAATTGTAAATTTGTTAAATTCTTGGCTTTTGACCTTTGCACTTGTTCTGAATGTCACTTCTAGGCTCTAGGTTCTCTTTGACTCTTCTGACTCTCATTGAACCACATCCATGACCAACAATCTGGTTTTGCCATCTGTTCTTTTATTGCATTGTTCACTGTTTTTTGGTGGCTGCCACTCCTGATATGGTTACTGGCTTAAGAGCTAAGGCCGAACACCCATTTAGGTTTGAGTCACAATTGAGATTCAATTTAAACTGGTAAAAGGCCCTCCTTGCCACTAATATTATGTTATTCTTTGGGATAATGCTTCCTCAAATATTGTCAGGCTCCAAAACCCAAGAAAGTCACATGATTCTTCCAAGCAGATACCTTAATTGTTCCATACCAATAGACAGAATCTTACCAAACTAAAGCAAACTACTTCTCCCATTAACCATATACTGGAAACTATTAAGGAGGAACCATCTTCACCCTCTTTCTCTCACGCAAACCATCTGAAATGAGTTGTCTCTCGCTCCCTTGGAATGCACCCCCTCCTTCCTGGGAATGCAGATTACATTCTACAAATACTACTTCTGTGTTTATGTAGGAATGAAAGCAGACCTATCATACCAGGCCATTAAAATCATGCCTTTTCCATTAAGTTTGAATATGGTAATGTGCTACCTATATCATTTTTTTTTTGCAAAGAAAAAATGGAAATGAAACCAGAGCCCCTGCTATTGCAAATGTCATTCATGAATTTCAAGAGCACCGTGTCTCATTTGCATAGCCTTTTTTCTTACTCATGGGAGGTACCACTTATATAAAAACCGAATAGATTTAAAATATAAAAATACTACCTACCGTTTTGTAAGATGCCCTTTTTTGCAATTACCTTTTAAAAAATAAAGGCTTCAATTACTGCAGATGAAAAGGGAAGAGTAGCTTGCATTTTTTATTGGTAATGGAAAATGTTTATGTTTAGCCACCTGGAGGGATGAGCAAAGGTTTTCTTAATTCAGCAAACAGGATAAATTCCAGTCATCTATTTGATGCAAATGATTGCTGAAGGTTTAATTGACTGAGTAGGATAAGAAGTTGTGTAATTGACTGATACTTTGTGTTCTTATTCAACACAGGAAAAAAGAGAGAAACCTTCTGACTGTAAATAGAGAAGGCTTGATGGGAATAATTACGGAAAGATGGGATGGCATTTTAAGATGCAATTTTCGAGACATAATCATAGATAATTCCACTGTATGATGTTCATCAGCACCTTGGAGAAGGAGCATTTTGAAAGGGTATGCTCTTTTGTTGACTAAGCTGTAAAATCATTCTAGATGTCATTTCATATTCTGATCTGTGGATCTGCTTGGTAATTGAAATACACTGTTTTAATCAAGAAATCAATAGGGAGAAGGCAAAACCAAAGCTATCAAGAGAATAAAAATAGTCCATTCTAAAAGATAAAAAAGAGATGGACATGAAAAAATAATATGCAAGGCCTCTTTTAAATTTCTACACTATCCTTAAACGTTCTTGATGAGTGGAATGGCCTTGGAATTCTGAATGATTAAACAAACAAACAAACAAACAAACAAACAAACAAACAAACAAACAAACAAACAAGAAGCCTTCCCTGGACCCAGCTATCGTCCAGTCTCCAACCTTCGCTTTGTGGCGAAGGTTGTAGAGAGTGTGGTTGCATGGCAGCTCCCCCGGCACCTGGAGGAAGCTGTCTATCTAGACCCGTTCCAGTCCGGCTTCCGACCCGGTTATAGCACGGAGACGGCTTTGGTCGCGTTGGTGGATGACCTCTGGAGGGCCAGGGACAGGGGTTGCTTCTCTGCCTTGGTCCTATTAGATCTCCCAGCGGCTTTTGATACCATCGACCATGGTATCCTGCTGCGCCGGTTGGAGGGATTAGGAGTGGGGGGCACCGTTTATCGGTGGTTCTCCTCCTATCTCTGACCGGTCGCAGACGGTGTTGACAGGGGGGCAGAGGTCTTCCTCGAGGCGCCTCACTTGTGGGGTGCCTCAGGGGTTGATTCTCTCGCCCCTTGGAATGCACCCCCTCCTTCCTGGGAATGCAGATTACATTCTACAAATACTACTTCTGTGTTTATGTAGGAATGAAAGCAGACCTATCATACCAGGCCATTAAAATCATGCCTTTTCCATTAAGTTTGAATATGGTAATGTGCTACCTATATCATTTTTTTTTTGCAAAGAAAAAATGGAAATGAAACCAGAGCCCCTGCTATTGCAAATGTCATTCATGAATTTCAAGAGCACCGTGTCTCATTTGCATAGCCTTTTTTCTTACTCATGGGAGGTACCACTTATATAAAAACCGAATAGATTTAAAATATAAAAATACTACCTACCGTTTTGTAAGATGCCCTTTTTTGCAATTACCTTTTAAAAAATAAAGGCTTCAATTACTGCAGATGAAAAGGGAAGAGTAGCTTGCATTTTTTATTGGTAATGGAAAATGTTTATGTTTAGCCACCTGGAGGGATGAGCAAAGGTTTTCTTAATTCAGCAAACAGGATAAATTCCAGTCATCTATTTGATGCAAATGATTGCTGAAGGTTTAATTGACTGAGTAGGATAAGAAGTTGTGTAATTGACTGATACTTTGTGTTCTTATTCAACACAGGAAAAAAGAGAGAAACCTTCTGACTGTAAATAGAGAAGGCTTGATGGGAATAATTACGGAAAGATGGGATGGCATTTTAAGATGCAATTTTCGAGACATAATCATAGATAATTCCACTGTATGATGTTCATCAGCACCTTGGAGAAGGAGCATTTTGAAAGGGTATGCTCTTTTGTTGACTAAGCTGTAAAATCATTCTAGATGTCATTTCATATTCTGATCTGTGGATCTGCTTGGTAATTGAAATACACTGTTTTAATCAAGAAATCAATAGGGAGAAGGCAAAACCAAAGCTATCAAGAGAATAAAAATAGTCCATTCTAAAAGATAAAAAAGAGATGGACATGAAAAAATAATATGCAAGGCCTCTTTTAAATTTCTACACTATCCTTAAACGTTCTTGATGAGTGGAATGGCCTTGGAATTCTGAATGATTAAACAAACAAACAAACAAACAAACAAACAAACAAACAAACAAACAAACAAGAAGCCTTCCCTGGACCCAGCTATCGTCCAGTCTCCAACCTTCGCTTTGTGGCGAAGGTTGTAGAGAGTGTGGTTGCATGGCAGCTCCCCCGGCACCTGGAGGAAGCTGTCTATCTAGACCCGTTCCAGTCCGGCTTCCGACCCGGTTATAGCACGGAGACGGCTTTGGTCGCGTTGGTGGATGACCTCTGGAGGGCCAGGGACAGGGGTTGCTTCTCTGCCTTGGTCCTATTAGATCTCCCAGCGGCTTTTGATACCATCGACCATGGTATCCTGCTGCGCCGGTTGGAGGGATTAGGAGTGGGGGGCACCGTTTATCGGTGGTTCTCCTCCTATCTCTCTGACCGGTCGCAGACGGTGTTGACAGGGGGGCAGAGGTCTTCCTCGAGGCGCCTCACTTGTGGGGTGCCTCAGGGGTTGATTCTCTCGCTTACCCTGTTCAACATCTATATGAAGCCGCTGGGCGAGGTCATCATTGGTTTCGGGGTGAGTTATCATCTGTACGCTGATGATACTCAGCTGTACTTTTCCACCCCGGACCACCCCAACGAAGCGGTCGAAGTGCTGTCCCGGTGCCTGGAGGCTGTACGGGTCTGGATGGGGAGAAACAGACTCAAGCTCAATCCCTCCAAGACGGAGTGGCTGTGGATGCCGGCACCCCGGTACAGTCAGCTGCATCCGCAGCTGACTGTTGGGGGCGAGTTAGTGGCCCCAAAGGAGGTGGTTCGCAACTTGGGCATCCTCCTGGATGGACAGCTGTCCTTTGATGAACATCTGGCGGCCGTCTCCAGGAGGGCCTTTTACCAAGTTCGCTTGGTCCACCAGTTGCGTCCCTTCCTTGACTGGGATGCCTTATGCACGGTCACTCACGCTCTGGTTACGTCTAGGTTGGATTACTGCAATGCTCTCTACATGGGGCTGCCCTTGAGGTGCACCCGGAGGCTACAGTTAGTCCAGAATGCGGCTGCGCGAGTAGTAACGGGAGCCGCTCGTGGCTCCCACGTGACATCACTGCTCCGTAGTCTGCACTGGCTTCCTGTGGTTTTTCGGGTGCGCTTCAAGATTTTGGTTACCATCTTTAAAGCGCTCCATGGCTTAGGACCCGGGTACTTACGAGACCACCTGCTGTTACCCTTTGCCTCCCACCGACCCGTATGCTCTCACAGAGAGGGTCTCCTCAGGGTGCCGTCCGCCAAACAGTGTCGGCTGGCAGCCCCCAGGAGTAGGGCCTTCTCTGTGGGGGCAGTGACGCTCTGGAACGAACTTCCCCCTGGCCTACGTCAAGTGCCTGATCTTCGGACCTTCCGTCGTGAGCTTAAAACACAATTATTCATTCAAGCAGGACTGGCATAATAGTGTTGAATTTTAATTTGGGGTTTTGTTAATATTTTAAAATTTTAAATCTAAATTTTAATTATCAGCCTTTTATAATCTGCTATGTTTTAACTGTTGTTTTTAATTGTATATATCTTGTGTTTTATTTTTGGCTGTATACCACCCTGAGTCCTTCGGGAGAAGGGCGGTATAAAAATTTAATAAATAAATAAATAATAATAAATAAACTTGTTGCTGGCAATCCTTATATTGATATATTGACCATCAATTGTGTTGTAAATGTTGTACCTTGATGAACGTATCTTTTCTTTTATGTGCACTGAGAGCATATGCACCAAGACAAATTCCTTGTGTGTCCAATCACACTTGGCCAATAAAATTCTATTCTATTCTATTCTATTTTAGTTTATTTCATGCTTATGCTTAAATATACTGTTGTGACAAATAAATAAATAAATAAATCTTTCCATATTACTGGAATCAGAGAATGAGCAGAAATATGTAAGAGCAGAAGAACTTCAGATCCTGAAGCCCTAGCTACTTTTTTGTTTGCCTGTCAAATTTCACAATCTTATTTTGAGAATCTGTCTTGTTAGCAAGAGTGCTGTTTAACTGAAGTGGTTATTACTTGCAATACACAATGGTGCAGAGGTAATCTACAGCATCTAGTGCAGGGGTGGGGAACTATGACCCCTTTGTATGACTTTTGCCCTTCAACTCAGTGGCTGGCTCAGGAATTCTGGGAGTTGAAGTCATAAAAGGGGCCATAGTTTGCCACTTCTGATCTAGTGGGATGTTCTATCCTGCCCAGGTTCCACTGGCTAGGTGGATCAGTGGCTAAGACGCTGAGCTTGTCGATCAGAAAGGTTGGCAGTTTGGTGGTTCGAATCCCTAGTACAGGTCTCCTGTGTGAGCAGGGGGTTGGACTACATCAGGGGTCTCCAACCTTGGTCCCTTTAAGACTTGTGGACTTCAACTCCCAGAGTTCCTCAGCCAGCAAAGCAAAGCAAAGGGACTCTGGGAGTTGAAGTCCACAAGTCTTAAAGGGATCAAGGTTGGAGACCCCTGGACTAGATGACCTCCAAGATCCCTTCCAACTCTGTTACTGTGTTACTGAAATCTATGTGAATTCTTCAAAACCACAGTAGTAGTCCATGCAGAAGCATGTCTATAAATATTTATACAGTATATAAAATGTATATAAATATATATCAGAAAAACATATAGGCACAGAGAGAGTGATTGGCTCAAAGTCACCAGCCAGCTTTCATATCTAAAGTGGGTCTAGAACTCACAGTCTCCAGTTTCTGTTCTGATGCCTCAGGCTTAACCACTAAATTGAACTGGCTCTCTGATGGATGATATTTTCATACACATTCAGTCCTAGGCTATTTGCAATCCACTTCAGAGGCATCAAGACACAACAGGCCTAATGGAGCCAAACTCAAGCTGTAGGAGGTTGACTTCATTACCTGATAGCTAACCATTCCTCTAAAGAAATCCTGCTATTCTCAGATTGCTGGAGAAGGATGGAATAGGTAAAATCTTGGGATGAAGTGGCACTTCAACAAAATCAGGACTCCCTTGAGTCAAGTTTGACTCTTGAGGACTGCATGAGCAGGTCCAAGCAGTTGCTATGGCAACCATTTGGAAGTCGTAAGAAGTCACTGCCTTCTTCTCTGGTTTGTTTGTCTTCTGGTGTTATTGTTGTTGTTGTTGTTATTATTGTTGTTGTTGTTATTTCTTGTCAGTCTCATCTTCACATCCATCTCTTAAATATAATATTTAATCCAAATTCCTAAATTTTACTATCTATCCTCCACAGTTAAACAATATTCCATCTTCCTATTCCTTTATACCTCAAATATATCAAATAGTACCCCTAAAATTACACATTTATATCCAAAATAAATCATTTACAAAAATTAACCATAATCATATATAATAGAATTAAACATTCTCCCTCCCCTTCTTCTGTCTTACACATTTTCCACCATCTATTCACCATTCAACTTAACATCTATTAATAAAGAATTCCCAGTCTTTAATACATTAGTGTAGAAATCTCGTGCTTTACAAACTGTATTGAGAAAATACTTTCTTCCTTTATAATTCACTGTTAAACCAGCTGGAACCTCCCATCTAAAATATATCTGATGTTTCTTAAGCTCATCCACTAAAAAGGCAAATTCTTTTCTCTTTCTTAACATTTTAGGAGGAATTTCCTTCATCATTATTATATCTTGTCCTAATATTTGAAATTTATTTTTATAAAATGCTTGCAAAATTCCATACCTAATCTTCTTATTTGTAAAATAAATAACCACATCTCTCGGTAAACACTTCTGCCTTGCCAACCAAGAATTAACACGATAATTTTTTTCAATATTAACTTCAAAATCTTCTGATTCCACTCCCTCTATCTGAGCAAAGGCCTGAATAAAAATCTCTTTCAAATTTTCCTCTTTACATTCTCTTAAACCTCTTACCCTTATAGCATATTCCATTAATTTATATTGTAATATAACCCTTTCTTCATCTGCCTTATCAACCTTAACCTGAATATCATCTATTTTATTTCCTAAATTCAAATTAATTTGAACTTCATCTATTTTCCTTTGCAAATCTAAATTAATTTGGTTAAGTTCATCCAGTCTTTCTTCTGTCTGAGTACTAGATAACAATAATGGGGTAATTGATTCCTTTAATTTTTTCATCTCCCTCCTCTGCTCTTCCACCATATCTTTAAAATCCAGTATTTCTTTCTCCATTTCATTAAATTTTTGATCTATTTCTGAAAGATGAGCCTCCATAAGCTCCTGTAAAAAATTCCTTAGACTTTCTTTAATATCTTATTTTTATTTATTTATTTATTTTGTAACAACATCATATAAAAGGATTTTATAATATATAAACATATATATGAGTAAATATTAGGAGGTATAAGCATCTATATATATATAGGAAGAAGAAAAGAAAAACAATAGGACAGGAACGGTAGGCACATTTGTGCGCTTATGCACGCCCCTTATGGTCCTCTTAGGAATGGGGTGAGGTCAATAGTAGAAAGTTTTTGGTTGAAGCTTTTAGGATTATGGGAAGAGACCACAGAGTCAGGTAAAGTATTCCAAGCACTGATGATTCTGTTACAGAAGTCATATTTTCTGCAATCTAGATTAAAGCGGTTAACATTAAGTTTAAATCTGTTGGTTGCTCTTGTATTATTGCAGTTAAAGCTGAAGTAGTCTTTAACAGGAAGGACATTACAATAGATGATTCTATGAGTTAAACTTAGGTCTTGTCGAAGGCGACGGAGTTCCAAGTTTTCTAAGCCTAGGATTTCAAGTCTGGTGGGATAAGGTATTTTGTTGTTTTCAGAGGAATGGAGAACTCTTCTTGTGAAATATTTCTGGACTCGTTCAATTGTATTGATGTCAGAGATGTGGTGAGGGTTCCAAACAGGTGAGCTGTATTCTAGAATTGGTCTAGCAAATGTTTTGTATGCTCTGGTTAGTAGTGTAGTGTTTTTGGAAAAGAAGCTACGCAAGATTAGGTTTACAACTCTTAGAGCCTTTTTTGCTATGTAGTTGCAGTGGGCTTTGGCACTTAGATCATTTGACATGAAAACTCCAAGGTCTTTAACGGGGTGGGGGTCATCTGTAAGGTAATGTCCATCAAGTATGTACTTAGTGTTTGGGTTCTTTTTTCCAATATGTAAGACTGAGCATTTGCTGGTTGAGATTTGGAGTTGCCAAGTTTTAGACCAAGTGGTTAGATGATCAAGGTCTTTTTGGATGATAGATGCATTGTCTGTGGTGTTAAATAGTTTGACATCGTCAGCAAAGAGAACACAATTACTTGTGATATGATCACAAAGATCATTAATGTATAGTATGAGGAGTGTTGGTCCAAGGACGCTGCCTTGAGGAACGCCACTCTTGACAGGAACAGGATTTGATAGAGCATTGCCAATTTTGACCACATGTTGTCTGTTAGACAGAAAAGCAGATATCCATTTGTGAAGGGGTCCTGAAATGCCATAGGATTTTAGTTTTAGGAGAAGTTTATCGTGTACTATTGAGTCAAAAGCTTTGCAGAAGTCTATGTAGATTGCATCTATTGTTTTGCCTTGATCAAGATTTGTAGTCCATATGTTTTTACAGTGAAGAAGTTGTAAGTTGCATGATAATTTTTTTCTGAAACCAAATTGTTTATTGGAGAGTAGGTTGTTAGTTTCTAAGTGTGAGGTAATGGATTGGTTGATGATTGATTCCATGACTTTGCAGGTGACGCAGCACAGAGAGATCGGTCTGTAATTTTCAACTAAGCTGGGGTCTCCTTTCTTGAAGATAGGGATGACTGTGGCTAGTGACCAAAGTTTGGGAAGGGAACTGGTAGTGAAACCTTTGTCAAAGATTATGCTTAGTGGAAAGTTTTTTTAAGAAGTATGCTCATAATCCATCAGGTCCAATAGATAGCGATGGTTTCAAGTTTTGAAGAGCTTTTTCAACGTTATTTTCTGTGAAATCTATATGGATTAACTCATCATATTCAATGCTGGTGCGTTTGTGGAATGTCGGATATGTGTTATTGCTGTTAACAAAAACTGAGCCAAAGAAAATGTTGAAGAGGTTAGCTTTAAATGTTTCATCTTTGTATTCTTTGTTGTTAGAATCTTTTAGTGGTGGGATGGATCTTGAGTTTTTAAGTTTATTGTTAACAAAATTATAAAAGGCACGATTGGAATTTGTGCGCAGAAGGTCCTCTTCTTGCTTGGTGTGGTAATTTGTGCATTCAGTTTTTATTTGGTTGCATATATTTTTGTAGCGGTTTTTGAAATTTGCTACATAGCCTTTTTTGTTTCTTTTCCAGAGGGATTTTTTTTTGATTGAAGCTTTTTTACTGATATGGGTAGTTTGCTTTTCCTGGTCATGGTGGTCATTTGTGGAACATATAGTTTAATGACTTTATTGATTTCAAGTAGGAAAACTCTATAGTGGTCTTCAGCGGTTGTGCAGGTAGCAAACAGATTTTGCCAGTCTAGAAATGAAAGATCGTTGTTTATAAGATCGTAGTTGGCTTTTTTGAAGTTGTAGCTGGGAATACTTTTGTTATTGCGATCTAAGTATGGACGTATATTGAGACGAAAATCAATCATGCAGTGGTCACTGTTGGAAAAAGGTTCTTTAATTTGTAGTCCATAAATTGAGTTGGAGTTGTTGCAGAAGATGAGATCAAGGCAGTTGTTGAGTCTTGTATTGTTAGTTACAAGTTGTTCAAGACCTAGGTTTGTAACAGCGTTGTATAGTGTAGTATGGATTGGATCAGTTGCACATTCATTAGTTATCCAGTTTATGAGAGGTAGATTTAGGTCACCCAGGAAGATGAGAGGCAGCCCATGTTAGCAGTAAGGTTAGCATATTTGCATGGGTCATGTCATAGTCAGGGGCTCTGTAGCATAGTAAGAATCGAAGAGTAGTGTTAAGGGATAGGTCGCATACAATAGTTTCAGGAAGAGAAAGTTTTGTGCAACTTGGATATTTTTTAGATTCAGTGACTTTTTGTAAAAGATAGCCACTCCACCACCTCTTCGGTTTTCACGATCTGATCTATAAACTTGATATTCTTTGTTTGAGATAATGGAGTCAGGAAGGGATGAGTTCAGCCATGTTTCACAAACAAATATGATATCAAATGTACCACTGTTTAACAAGAGGATAAATTCAGGTAATTTGTTAACAATGCTTCTTGCATTCATCAATTTGCATTTGAGATCTGTAGTAATTGGTGTTGCAGAGGTAAGGGGTGTGCATACCTAGTTTTGGATGTTTGTAGGTTGAGGGTTGTGCACAACAGGTGGTTGAATAGATGGTAGGGGGTTGTGCACAACAGGTGGTTGAATAGATGGTTGGATTGGTGGTTGGATGTTTTGTGTTGAGATGTTTGGTTGAATGGTTGGTTGGGTGGCTGGTTGGATGGTAGTTTGGCTGGTTGTTTGGATGGCTGTTTGGATGGCTGATTGGGTGGATTGTTGGGTGGCTGTTTGGATGGCTGGATGGATGGCTGTTTGGATGGCAGGTTGAATGACTGTTTGGATGGTTGGTTGGATGGTTGGTTGGATGGTTGGTTGAATGGATGGTAGGGTGATGGGTACTTGGTTGAATAATGGGATGGCTGGTTGATTGTTATGGGTGATGGGGGGTTTGGAGGTGATTTTTTGATTGTAGGTTTTATTTTTGATGCAATCTGCACGGTAGTCGATGTACAGGTTGGATTCGCCACTGTCTTGTCTTCGTTTAAGTTCTGTGCGAAGTTCACGAGAACGTATCCGTTGTAGAAATGATAGATCAGGACGTGATCTAAGTTTACTGTAGGCTGGATTGGTTTTAGCAATTGAGTTTATGGTATAAATGAATTTATGTTTGCTGTCCTCATTTATACATGTGACTCTACAAAATCTTGGTGCTGTTGACCCATCACTGTTTTTATATTCTGGTCCATCTCTGGAGACAGCAATTATTTCATTTGGGGAGATGGTTGATGAGTTATATCCAATGATGTTTTGAATCTTGTTGATATTAGGTTCATTAGTGTTTTCTAGTCCAAATAATATTGCATTATTTATTTTTTGTCCTCTCTTCATAGCATCTCTGATTAGTTGGTTAGTAGTTATTTGTTGTTTAGGTTGAGTTGTAGGTTGTGTATTAGGTTGTGAATTGTGTAATGATAGATGAGTTGGGAAGAGATTTATTTCATTTGAGTTGTCATTTTTTAGTGTTGAAATGTGTTTTATCAAGTTAGTGAAACTTTGTTCAATAATTGTTAGGATTTTTTTCCCTAGGTTTTGTTCAATAGCTAGTAATCTTTTGTCTAAGTTTTGTTCAATAGTTGTTAATCTTGTTTCTAAGATTTTATCAGCATTGGATTTTCTGGCTGGCATAGTGATATTTTGAGTTTTTATGTAATTGGTATTGAAGTAGTATCTTTCTTATTTCTTTGTTTTATTTCACACTCTTTCCAATTTTAGTAATGAAGAAGTATCTCTCACTAATCAAATATTTCTTAATTTTCTCTCTCTCTCTAACTTTATATGGCAATTACTATGGCAATTGCTATGGTAATGGGGAATCACTATGGTAACGGTGAAATTCGGCGGGAAATTTAAAATGCTGAGAATGGGTGATTGAAGAAGCCTCTTTAAGGGTGGCCAAAATGGCGGGAGTTTCAAAAAAGTCAATAGAAGCTTGGAGACTGGAGTCTCCTCAGAACTCACCAGCGGTGGCTTGGCGGCTTTAATTCCTGGTTGCTGCTTGGCTTTATATCCCTGGCAATCTACTCATTCAAAAAGTGTTCAAAAGTATTCAGAAGTATTCAGAAGTATTCAAAAGTGGAGTTTCAGCAGGGCTCGTCTGCGGAGAGAGAAGTCGCCTCTCCTCGTGCAGCCCAGGAATCAGCGGCGTGGATTGGCGGTGGACTCAAAGATTGGCGGTGGGCGGCGGCGGCGGCATGGATTGGCGGTGGACAGAGGTGGCGGGGAGGCAGCCTCAGTCGCGGCGTGAACCGGCGCAACAGCTACCTGGAATCTCGGCAGCCCAGGAATCAGCGGCGTGGATCAGCGGCAGGCTCAAAGATTGGCACCGGCGGTGCAGATCGGCGGCGGCTGCAGTGCGGATTGGCGGCGGACAGAGGTGGCGAGGGAGGCAGCTTCAATCGCGGCGTTTCAATTCCGGTGCTGGAGGTCACCTGAAGTCGCAGCAGCCACCCGAATCGCGGCGGCGGAGGTCGTCTAAATCCCAGCGGCGGTGGCGGCGTGGATCGGTGGCGGCTGCGGCGTGGATCGGTGGTGGACAAGGGTGGCGGGGGAGGCAGCTTCAACCGCGGCGTTTCAATCCCGGTGCTGGCAGCCACCTGAAATCGCGGCAGCGGCAGCCAGTTGAATCGCGGTGGTGGAGGTCGTCTAAATCCCAGCGGTGTTTGAATCCCAACGGCAGTCACCCAAATCCCAGAGGCGGTCGCCTCAGATGCGGCCGTGGTAGCCGCTTCTATCCAGGCGGCTGTTCCAGGATTTAAACCTTTGAAGTTTTAAAGTTTTAAAGCTTTAAGCTTTGGGTTAATTTGAAGCCTTGGGGACTGCTCTCCTTAAGAGTTTTCACTCTTTTACAGAGAGCGTTCCTCCGAGGCAACTTTACTGGTCGCCATCTTCATGCCTCTATATCTTCTTTCAATTTCCGTACCTGAAGTGAAGAAATTTCCAATATTTTAGAATTGGTTAAATCTCTTTGCTTAAAAGCCATTAATACCAAGTAATACCAAGAAGAAGAAAAAAATAAAAAAAATAAAAAAAAATTCAATAAGCTTTTCTTCTTAAACACTGTAAGAAAAAGATAATAAAAAAAAGAGATTTTAAAAAAAAATTCCATTTTTTAAAAAATATCTTGTTATATTCTTCTTAAAGGTTCCATGCCAGCAATTGTAATAAGCATTTCCTTAGCTTTCGCTTAGCTTAGCTTTCACTTTCAAGACACAAAATGCCATCTTTCATCATCTCCATTCTTGAATCCGAATACCTTCTCTGTCAGGGAGTTAAAATCATCTTACAATCAAATGCCAGCACTCCTGTTTTCAGCTCTTTCCGTGTTAGCAATCCTTCAGTAATCCATTTCAGTCACGGAGATGGACACTGCGTTTTGTTCTGCCATTTGCAGAAGCGTTCTGGATTCTGGAGCTTTCTTCGATCTACAGAAGGAGCGTTCCCAACAAACCACCAGAAATCTTCCTGGGGCTTTCCTTGGGGGCTCTACTTCAGCCCGAATGCTCACCTCCCCCTCTTTGCCCGAGGGTAGAGATTTACAAGCTGCTGACAGCAGATTAACGCTGTCTAAACAGCTCTACAGAATCACACAGAACTAGCGGTCTGAAATAGCCCGCCATTAATGAAGTGGAGCCACCAGAAGCCACCCCTAAGTCACTTTTTTCAATGCCGTTGTAACCTTGAATGGTCACTAAATGAATTGTTGTAGGTCAAGGATTACCTGTACTTGATATCCGTGAAATCCTGTGATTCTATCCTGGGGACAGGAAAAGGTGAAGGAATGAAAGGAGTGCTTTGGAAAAAGATACATTTGGCTGGCTGGGAGACTAATTGAATTAAAAGAATTGTGCACCAAAACAGCATGTGGCTGCTCCTACTTATATTTCTTCTCATGCTGAAGTGTTAAGCAATAAGTATTACGTCACCTGCTTTCTGCTAAAGTGGGAAGAAAGAACCTAATATAAGAGCAATATTGGAAATCTTCTGTGCCAAAATTATAAATCAAGTTAAGTGGAATATTCAGCTTCCTAAAAATATATATATATATACACTTGGCTTTTAAAACACAGGATATTACTCATAAAGTCTTTAATAACAGTGGATTTTTTTCCAACAAAATTTATTGTGCTGGTAAGGATGAATTTTGATTTGGATTATCATGCCAACTTTCTTTTTTTCCAGTGACTCTTTTAGATCTTTTCTTCCTACATTTCTAGATCAAAATTTTTATTTGAAAATTGTACTTGGGGCCTGTTGTTCCCCCCCCCCACTCAAGTTTTTTATTTTATATTACATGTACATATCAATGCATGAATAGTGTGACACCTGGGTGCCATACATCTCAGTACAGATAAAATAATATTATTAATCATAGTTATCACATTCATCCAGCTTATATATTTCAAGTAGTAATACACATTTATATCAAATTATAATCCTCCATTATTTTATATTGTTTAAACATACATACTACCGCCATTCAGTTTCTAAACCTCCCCCTTATCATTGCACTTACCTTATTTTATAAAAATGTGTATGCTAATATTCCCCCTTTCTCTTATTTCTGTCTTTAGTCTTTTATTCATGTCACCATTATATTAAAAGATACTCCCTTTGTATTACAATACTATCCTTCATTATTTCATTATTCAATATTTAAATATACAATTCTAATACCAATCACAATATTATTTAAATATACAAATTCATTCTATTCATATTCTTTACATTCATCCAATCTATATGATTCCACTATTAATACACCCGTTTATATTAAAATATGTACTTTCATCATTTTATTATTCATTATTTCACTTTATTATTCCACTATAAATCATATCATTTAAACATACTCAATAATACCATTATTCATTCTCTAATTTCCACCTTTTTAATAATTAGGTCTTATTTGTATTTCCAATATTTCATTCTTTGAATCTATTTATATTAAAATACTATGCTTCATTGTTTCATTATTCAATGTTTCAATATACTATTCTAATGCCAATCATGATATTATTTAAATATACAAAGTAACTCTATTCATATTCTTTGCTTTCATCCAATCTGTATAGTTCTAGTACTAATACACATGTTTATATTAAAATATGTTCTTTTCATTATTTAATTGCTCAGCATTAACCAATCACAATATTATTTAAGCTTACTTAATAATACCATCATTCAATCTCTATTTTTCCCATTTTATTATTACTTTTGTTTCATCCTGTAAAGGTATATGTACAAGCAATCCCTCAATCTCTTATTGAACAAATTTCTATCTCTGTTCTAATTTCTCCTCCTGCCACCATTATAAAAAAAGGAAAGAAAAAGAAGGGGAAAAAAAAGATCTTTTCTTTCTTCTTTTTCCTATCCGCCTTCTATCCATCATCTCTTGCCCACATCAATACTTTAATTCTTATTCTTTTTTTAACTTGCCTCCCATATTCTTCTCTTAAATCTTTATCTCTGTCTGTATCTGTGTTTACATGCTGCATAGTCAATCTAAGTGTTTCTCCCATCCCTACCCTCTTCCACTGTCTAGCTTTGAAATTATCAGCCCAGACCCCTGTCTCCTTCCCCAAAGTATCTTCCTGCTCCTCCCATTCTCTTTTCAGATCTCTTAGAATGTTTTCCTCCAGGTTTGATTCATCAAACATTATTAATTTTATTGATGACTCCTCATTATCTTATTTTCGTTGATTCCTCAATTCTGTTTGTCCCTCTATTCCTTTTGCTAGCTCCTTCCTTTCCTGGGCATCTTGATCATTACTCATTGTCCTTTGTATTAATATTTTCCAGTTATTGATCTATGCCATCCATTAATTCCATAATCACCTTATGTTCTTTCTGTATAATACCCTTTATGCTTTGAAATATCAAGTCCATCTCATTCAAAGTTCCACTTGTTTCCTCCTTATATTGCATCTTATCTTGTTTTAATAAATTCCACTTTTGGCCAATAGCCCAAAAACCATTTGTTCAAACCTGAGGTTACTCTTTAAAATATACACTAACCATAGTTCTTTATGTTCCATGAGTAGTCAGTCAGTTCCATTTACGTAGTCCAGGGAGTTATCCAAGCCTCTTTAAGTCCCCTTTATAGATTCAGTCATATAACTTAACATTCAGGGGTCACTTACATGTCTTCCTTGTTCTCGGATTTACATCTCCAATGGTCATAGGGAAGCTGTATATAGTCCAGTAAATATTTTCACAGTCCTTTAAATGGGTATTCCCAGGCTTTTATCTTTTCCTTTCATCAGCAGGTGGCACTCTCAAATTAATTTTCAATATTGTTATTAGAAATCTGGTTTTAATTATTTTAAATTTTAATTCAATTATAGAAGCAGTTAATTTTTTTAATCTGTAATTCCAGCATTTTAAATTGCCTTCCCAATGTCATGTCTTCCCAATTTGAGAGTCCAATTTCCTGCATTTTTAAACAATTTCTCTCTCTCTCTCTTTAATCCTTTCCTTCTGGTCTGGCAATTTTCTCAGAGAGTTTGATTACCACTTTAACAGATAGTTCTGAGTAAATCCTAGATTTTTCTTTTGGGGTTAACATTTGGGTAAAAAAATTCCTCTCCCCCAGTTCCACATTGTTCACCAAAGTCTGCTCCAGCTCAAAGTTTAGATGGTCATTGCCTGTCCCAGCTTTGTGGTAGCCATCTCAGGCTATCTCTTCTCCTAGTCATGGCTGAGAGGGAAAGTAAGCCCCGGGTCAGGCAGGAGAGCTGTGACCCTCCGAAACCTTGCAGGGTGTCCCACTTTGCTTCACCGCCCCTCCAAGGTGGCTTTGGCTCCTTTTGGAGCCCACCAATGGCGAGAACTCAGCATGGAAGCACAGATACCCGTTCTCCATGTCCGATCTTGCCATGATGTTAGACAGAAGTCACTTGGGGCCCATTATTATATTGTGGGTTGAACTATGAAGAAAAAAATTGCTAGAGAAAACTATCTAGGAAGCCAGGCTCTATTTTGGTTATGGAACAGAGCTAGCACAGAGAATGCAATCCTGTTTTCAAATAGCAGTGACTCTAGAACAGTTGAGTTGTTTCCTACTTCCAGGCAAAGAGATTAAGGAACATTGTGTCTATTGATGCATCCAGGTACATACAGGTAGTCCTCGACTTACGACCACAATTTGCTAAGCAAGACAGTTGTTAAGTGAATTTTACTCCATTTTATGCCGTAGTTGTTGAGTGATCCACTGCAGTTGTTAAGTTAGTAACATGGTTATTAACTGAATCTGGCTTCCCACATTGACTTTGCTTGTCAGAAGGTCACAAAAGGGGATCACATGGCCCAGGACATGGCCACCATCATAATCACATGTCAAATGCCAAGTGTCTGAATTCTGACCACGTGATCTAAACTGGGAAGTTATTTCATCCATCATCTTTTTTTGCATTCTCCTGCAAAGATATCTCTTCCCATTTCCTACTGCATCACAGAGGGAAGTCTAAATCCCAGTCTAACCTTTATTGGTCTGGTTGCTTTCACTTTTCTAGGATTTTAAAGCCCAGCTGGAATAGCTTAGATGAAGACCTTTGGTTCTCAATGACTTCTTATAAGGGAACCTCACTCACTCTGGAAAAACAGTTAGCAGCTTTATCGTAATCTCATCAATTTGTTTTGCATTAAGTGCCTGGCCACAGCCACTTCTTGACAGCGATGACATTAAAAAATAGCCTGCAAAATAATTGTGGGGAGTGGGAAATATATTTCCCGTTTGATAAGTATACAGACCCCACAATTATTTTGCATATATTCCCAGAACATGATATTTGGGTTTCCTTGCTTCAAAACAGACTTCCATCCCCCTTCCTTATACATTGAAATAGAGAGAATTTTGTGGATGAAAAATAATAATCCAACTCAGTCATCTTTGAAAGGATCCAATCTAAAATATGATTTAGTGTTTGCAGTGATCAGCTGGATCAATACTTAACATTCAGGATAATAAACCTAGTCAGTTAAAATATAATCCTAGAAGTCGTATATGGCCATTTCCAACGATGACAGTGTTAGATGACAAAACACGTGTTGTCATTATTTATTTATTTATTTATTTATTTATTTTAAACACTACTTTGTACTTGTGTTCTAAGATTATATGCAAGTACTAAGGGGCACAGTTTTCATTGTGATTGTGAAAGATTGTGGAGAGTCTGAGAAAAGAATGGATGGGAGAGTAGATACCAACAGTTAAATGACAGCAGGCAAGTCAAATGATGATTTGTCTTATAAAAAGTAACAGCCCAGCTAGCAACAAACCTAGGATGTAGCATTTCGGAGTGTTCAAAGAGACTTAATTAATTCACTATCAATGAGGATTGCAATATATAACAACCAGGAAAATGTAGTAGTTAGATTCCAGACTAGGAAGGAGGGTTAGTCCTCTTTTACACACAGAAGCCAGTTGGGTGATTTGGGCCAGTTAAGCCTAGATTGGGAAGTAAAAAAAAATCAATGCACATTGGACCACGGTGGTAGATTATAATTATCAAGGTGGTAGATTATAATTGCAGGTGAATGGACTGACTCAGGATGGAGGAGGAGGAGGAGGGGGAGGAGGAGGAGGAGGAGGAGGAGGAGGAGGAGGAGGAGGAGGAGGAGATGGTTATCGTCATCATCACCACCGGTTTTTTTTGCCCAAGATCAGTATTAAAGGGATATGCCTGAAATTTGTGCAGTTCTTTCTTCCTTGATCTTGCCCCACTGTCTGGCACTTGGCAACAATATTACAATACACATTTCATCGTTTACCTTTCCTTGTTCCTCTGTAAAGTCCTATGGTAGGACTGATTTTGTTGTTTGGAGCTTTCGTAATTGGTTTCCAGGGCATTGCTTCAATGGACAAAGTAGAGTGGAGGGGGGAAAATTACATTGGCATGCAAGACACAGAAAAGAAAAACAGAAACAAAAGAATCAAGCAACAATGTTATTCCTGGTTTTTTTGATTAAAAATGTAATAACCCAGCTGTAGTTAAGGGCCAAACCTGAACAGAAGCATCTTGGTACTAAAAAGCTCAAAATCTGGATAACTTTCAAATGTATTGTTGGCTAAATTGTCTGAAGCTCCATGGTGCTTAATCCCTAACTGCCATTTATTCATTTCCTCTGTATAGGCTACCAAACATGCTTGTTCCCTGTTCTTTGGAATCAAGAAAGGTAAATCCTTCATTTGGGGTACATGCTATTCTCCAGTTCTCCAGCTGATTCTGATCCCTCTGGAAATAATGTACCCACTTTGTTTAAGTTCAGGATGTCCTGTGACTTTCTGTGAAAAGAAAAACTTTAATTTTGGGATTAGGGTCAGATTAGTTTTTCTCCAAATTAAACCCATCAGAAACACAAGGGAGTAACATTTCCACCATCATATAGTGTTCTGTTACAGCCTTTAACTATGTTTTGTATAGAACGCCGAATGTTTAAGACAAAACGCTTTCTCTAATTTAGGAGGCCTGTCATCGCAATTAAAGAACGTTTCCGTACTCACAAGTGTGATTTTGTCATTTTGCCACCATTTCCCTTTCCCTCGTCTCGTTACTTGTGTTCCTCCCACTGCCTCTCTCCATCTCTGCACTGCTCTAAACACAATGTTGGAAAGGCTTCTCTTTTGCTTGTTCATTCTCACCCGCCACCCACCACAAAACTTTTCAAAGCACTTCAAGTAAAAGGACCTTCACAAGCATTCATGTCTCTGGAGGATAAAAATAAGCAACAGCCGACTGCTGTGTGGTGCTTAGGCATGTTACGACAGATGAATTATAAAAAAAAATCTGGAACGTCATGGAAAAATCACAGCAACTGGTCAAAATAAAGCTTTTATTTTCCAGAAGGCAAATTAAGTTAAGCCAAGATCTCTTGCCATTTGAGGTCATGTACACTTACAGAATAACTTGCACTACGTATAAGCGTTAACTCTCTGTACATGATTGTTTTTACATTTTTTTCTAATGGATTTGTTCCTTGACTCAAGGTCTCTCTTCCACTTCAAACTATGTGGTCCACAAAGACTGTTGTCAGTTTGTTGACTGAATGCAAAAAAGATTGGAGAATTTAGATGCAATGGTACTCACCCCTACCCCACCACACACACACCATAGTTAATAGCAGTGAATCAGAGACCAAGGATCTCTGGGTTCAACATAGATTCATTCCAAAGGATGAATGATACAGAACAGTGTTTCTCAGTCTTAGCAATTTTAAAATGTGTGGACTTCAACTCCCAGAATTCCCTAGCCAGCATACAACCAAAACAATATCAAAACAAAGTCACTGCTCTCTCTTGGAACAGCAGAACCTTGATAACTAAAGACACTTGGCGATTTGCAAATTACCTCCACACCGTAACCTTCCCCAGGTTGAGGGAATAAGCACTGTTGTGACCCAGGCCCAAGCAGGTAGTAGTAAACGCAATCAGTTCAAAAATAAACAGACTTTATTGGAACAGCTGAAAATTAATTCATTCTCAGCATCGTCCAAACTAAATCAAAGCAAATTCTTCATAACACAACTCTACAGTCTTATCACAACCTTGGTCTAATTAGGCAAACGCCAAAGGCCTTTCTTGGCAGAGTTCAAAAGCAGAAGACGGCAACAAGAAATAAATGCAGCAAGACAAGGAGCAAGTCTATCAACGTTGCTTTCTGACAAAAAGCCCAAACTCTGTTGCTGGTCTTTTAAGCTTTATGGGAGGGGCCAATCATCTCTTGGCCTTACTCCTGAGTCGTCCTCTTTGCATTAGCTGCTCTTGCCTTCTGGCAGCTCTTCTCATGCGTGCATTAGGAACAGGCTCCTCCTGTTCCTCTGCTTCACTACTGTCAGCCTCTGGAAGCTCCGGAGTCTGTACTTCACTCCCTAGCCCTACCTTTGCCTCTGATTCAGAGCCCTTCCCAGCCTCCAGGACTGGCCCATGTTCTTCCTCAGCCTCATCACTGTCTGACTCCATTGCCAGCTCCGCAGGCTGCTGGCAGACCATAACAAGCACAATATTTTGCCATTGCCATGGAGTCCATTGGATTTGGGTGACTATGCCATCAAACAAGGGCATCTGCCAATTCCAAGTCCTTGGGGAGGACCTCGATAGGTAGATAAAAATGCCAAATCCAGTCTAAATATCTGGTTGACCATATGACAAGCCACAATACAGGGCATATACTATGATCCCAGTAATAGAACACACCTGCTCATGGGATTCTGGGAAAATTATCCTAAATAAATTCTTCCACTCTAATTTCTTAATGATATGTACAAGAATTATACAGCATTACTCTTTCTACAGAATCTCTCAGGAAAGATAGAATAATGTTAGGCCAATCCTTTTCTCTGAGATTCCAAACATGTAGGATCACCAGGACAAAGAAAGGAAGTATGGCAGGAACCAGGGGAAAGCAGCCCTGTAGTCTGTGTACTCTCAGTGCCTGGACATTGGGTCCTCGTTGGCCCTCGGCTCCAACTGTCACTTTTGAAGGCAGGTCAGTTGATAATACAGTTTTCCGTATTTATGATCTTGTGGACCAGGGAGCAACTTGGTGAGTCTAACTGAAATCTAGTTGAGCCAGGAGGGGTGTGTGGCTTTATTCTGCTGCCCAATTTGGCCCACCCGGAGCTGTACATCACCCAAGATCCCAGGGAAGATGAGTAGTTATTGTCACTGGTGACCCCCTTAAATGGACTCTATAGAGACTTTGCTCTATAGAAAATTGGATGTGAGACCCTCTGGTGTGACTGGGCTTTAGGGAGTTACTGAATTACTGCTAAGGTATTCTCTTTCTTGATACCCACAATCATCTCTGATTTGAGCTGCTGGATTCTGTTAACAGGCTGGCAACAGAGTTTCCAACGCTCCTGATACCTCAAGATTTCAACTTTTTACCTAGTGGCCTTGAATCTGAGCCGAGGCTGTCTGCCAGCAATTTATTTACACTTGGCCGGGTTTCTTCTGGCAACAAAAGTTCTGGCAACGTTCCTTCACGTGCCAGCCAAGTCCTTATCAAGTAGCAGCGTGCCGACAGACACAGGGCAACCAGGAGTCTGCAGGATGATCTAAAGTACTCACAAGTAATCCCAGCCTTCAGTCCAAAGCAGTCAAAGAGCCAGTAGTCCGTAACTTTGTCCGACACAAGGGCCTATGGAGCACTCTCCCTGCTTTTATCGCCTATGGGGTGTGGCTCCATGACTCAGCACTCCCTGGGCCTACCTCACCTTTTCCTCTGCTGTGCACGGTTATCTCAGTGTCGCTGTTTCGCATCTAGTCAAGATTGATCCTCAGCAGCTGGTTCTTGGGCGTTGCCAGGGAGGAGGAGGGGTGAGGGAAAAGAGGCCTTGTCAGATCCTCCTCCTCCTGGCCTGCAGCTGGAATCTTGGATGGTGCCAGGAGGAGGAGGGTCCGGGGGGGGGAAGGAGGCCTTGCCAGCTCCTCCTCCTCACTCTCCGAGTCATCCGGCTCCAGTAGGCCAGGCCCGGGGGCCGGAGCCACAACACTGAGGCTGCTCAGGAGTTCATAGTCTCCATGGCAACCATGGACTTATCCAAAATCATTAATGGTCTGAGGAATACCAATGACTGCACATTTGATCTACTTTTTGTCTCAGGGCAGTTGTGTCATGATCTTGTAGTGGGAAACATTAATATTAGGCCATTGTTATGGTCAGATTACCCAGGGCATCTGATGGACCTGCTAGGGTTCCAGTTGCAGCATGCAGCTTTCCTATAGCTCTGGTAGGGCCATAGCTGAGGCCTAAGCAACCTTTCCTTGTGTACCAATTCTGGGACCTACCTTAATTTAATGAAGAGCTCTGGGAGGTGATGCTCCAGAAGGAATGTCTGCAATATTATGGAAGGAATACCCAGATTGAACAGGACTATCTTGTAGCAATAAAGGTGGCAAAATGTCTACTAATAGCCATCCAGCACTTATATTATTTCTCCTTTACCTTTAAATCAGGGGTGAAATCCAGCAGGTTTTGACAGGTTCTGGAGAACCAGTAGCAGAAATTTTGGGTAGTTCAGAGAACTAGCAAATACCACCTCTGGCTGGCCCCAGAGTGGGGTGGGAATGGAGATTTTGCAATATCCTTCCCCTGGAGTGGGGTGAGAAAAGTGATTTTGCAGTATTCTTCCCCTGCCATGCCCACCAAGCCACACCCACAGAACCGGTAGTAAAAAAAAATTTATTTCACCACTGCTTTAAATCCTTGTGTTGTAGAGGCTTCCATAATGTGGTACCCCATAGCGGTATGCGAATTCTATGTGAAAATGTTGTACTCTCTGTGAAATAGACAGCTAATGTACTCTGTCATATAAAGACAATTAAATATAAATCGTGTTGTTTGTCAACTACATCCATAGGACTACACCCAGAGTGTCTGTCCAAACATGGATGGATTTGTTTCCAGCCTTGAAGCCTCCAGCCAATTTTTTATATCCTTGAAAAATTGTTAGGGATCTTATTCATTCTTTAATGCAGGGGTCTCCAACCTTGGTCCCTTTAAGACTTGTGGACTTCAACTCCCAGAGTCCCTCAGCCAGCAAAGCTTGAAGTCCACAAGTCTTAAAGGGATCAAGGTTGGAGACCCCTGCTCTAATGTAAGCAGGGGCATTTAGTATTTACTTCCATCATCAAATTAAGTAGTTGATGCAGGTCTATGGTAAGGCTTATATTACACTGTTCTATCTTGAACATTAATCTCTGTGTCACTCCAATGAACACAAACACATAAACAATGCCCTGCTTGATTGGGCCTCTGGCCCATCTAGTCCAGCAGTCTGTTCTCACAGCGGTCAACCAGTTACACAAGGAAGTTTACTTGTATTCCAGCAGATGGTCTTCAAAAGCAGTCATACTGCCATCAAGGCTAATAGTGTGGAGCCTCTCTGGAGCCTCTTTTCCTGCAGTGACAAACGTAATTCAATGGGCTTCTATCATCCAAGAAATAGTCCTAATCTTTCTATTTTCTGTTGGTTGTAAAGTGAGGTATTTTGGCTTTCTAAGCATGGGGAATGGAACCAAGATTCACCAGATACTGCTTTCTGCCATTTCTCCAACATGCCCCAAGCAAAATTCGGTCGGAACTGCCATTTTATTTTTTGCAAGCAGAGATTAAATCTTAATTAAGTGGTGTTTGGGAGCATTTGGGGAAAATGAAAATGAAGAGGACAAAAGCAGGAAGGGTCTAAGAGATGGGTAGGCATTTTGCCTCTTGATTTTCTTTGGAATCTCTAAAGTTCAATTTAAAATAAAACAGCTTTTCCCAGCCATAATTAGCAATTTACCACCTGCCTAATATCTTTCTCTCCTCCCCTCTGTCCCACCTCCAGAGTTGGCTACATTGGACAATAAACAAAATTTCATGATGTCATAGGCTACCATACTAGACTGTTATGTTTCATTTGGGTCATAACTATTTGATTTCATTTTGAACGCTTGATTTTATTGTTGCAGCTGTTTTATTTTAAAAGCCCGGCCTATTAATTTCTTAGAGTTAACCAAAATAAGTCAGTTTCTGTTACAGTATGTGGTTTACTGGTCAGGCAACCAGAGTCAATATTGTTAATTAACTAAATTTCAGCATTTCAACCAAATAGAGATGAAATATGATCATTGCATATCCTCAGTTTGAGTTTCCTGTCTCAGAAAAAAATGGACATATATCACAGTCTAACCTCTCATGTGTTCCTTCGGTCCTAATATATTTATTTTTAATTATTCACCAGAAATGTATATTGCTCACTTTGGTGGAGAAACCTTATTGTGATAAAGGTGTGAACCAATAGCCTGAGCTTTCTGGTCTGGATAGAACTATAGATGGCACTGAAGCCAAAGTTGGACAAAGACTCCCTTGGCCATGGACTCCATAACCTCTTCAAGCAGTAGCGAGCAATCCAGGAGAACCTCTAAACATGGATCTGATTCTCTAAAGAGAGTGCAACCCTCACTAAAGTCACAACGGAAACCAGCTCCATCTTGATAAAGTTCAGTCTAAGCGTCTTCCTTTCCAGCCAGTCCCTCACAAGCCTCCATATAGTGATTCAAGACTTCAACAGATGCCCATTTGATCTCCAACCCCTTCATCCATTGTTCTTGACATTTAGCTTGATCTTGGATCCTACCTTCTAGCTTGTCCTTTGTTCCTAATGTTTCCCTATCTACTGCCTTGTCACAGAGCTTGTAGTTCCCAATCCCTGCCTTACCACCGATTGCTACCCAAAGCCCAAGCAGCATTATTACCTTGGGAAATATTTTTTTATAAGATATCTTCCATTTGTGCAGCCCTGTCTCTATGGATACCAGAGAGAACAAATGGGAATACATCTTGCTCTTGACAACTTCTTTCCTTTGGCAAGGTATTCATTATTATCATCAGTACAGATGATTTCTCAAGTATCATAAAGTAGAACTTACTAATGAGACATCTACAAGCCATAGCATGCACACAACTGCAGTTGCGAATATATATGAAAGAGCAAAAGCCGTTTCATTATATTAGCAGCAATTACAGTTTTGTGATGCAACCTACCAGGAATTAAGAAAATAAATGGAATGGAGATATATCAATCTGTTTTGAAAGCTTTGTTCCTCAGGGAATGCTTTGGACTGAAAAACAAAAGGAGCTATAGGAAAAAACATAAGACATGGTCTACAAATAACTCAGTATTTTACTGAAAAGTGAACGTACTTATCCTCCTCCAGAAAAACTGGGAAACATTTCGAAGGTGGTAAGCAAAGTAAAGCTAAACTGTTTATGGCAATATTTTTATCTGGTCAACTCACAAATACATAGCAGCAGGCAAAAGCTTTTTTTTAAAATTTATAAATAACTCTTCATCTAGCAAATCAATTTTTTTAAAATCAGAAAAAAGGGCAGAATGGATACAGAAATGAAGATAGAGATGGGAAGTTTTTGGCTTCAATTTTGCTTACCTCAGATGGAAAACTCTTGAAGCTGAAAAATTTGCCCACTCATTTATAGATTTTAATTGATGTATTTGAAGGTAGTACCTCAGATGGAATTTGTTTATGATCTTCCCCTTACTTTTGCCTTTTTTTTTTTTTTTTTGGTAACGAAGCCAGTTAAAGAGTTTTGTATTTTTGATGGGCTTTCAACTTTGGTCATCCTAGATTCATACATGGAATTTTGTAATGGGGAATCTGTTGCTTCAGCCCAGCCATTTGCGCTAGGAAGATGCGGTTAGAATGGGAATGCACAGAAAGCTATTTGAAGATTTGAGGTGAGCTTATTAGTACTCAGAAGGATTCTCTTGAGACTGAAGATAAAGCTCACTAAGGATAACTGAGATGATAAATCTGGGGTTGGAAAGGCTTCTGTTGACCAATTGGGAAGAAAGATGTACTGTAAGCCCAAAAGGGAATGAACTGAAAGAGAAAGGCATATGAGGACTTGAGGATTGTCAGAGTGTTGCAAGGAAAAGTACTCTTGAAACAAGAATAGTATTTGATGGTAAAAAAGAAAAAGAGTCTTATTTGTTGAAAAATCAAGGGTTCTTAACAATTCCTCAATTAAATATTATTTTATTCAGATCCAATTTCATTTCTGATACAACAGCAGTGGCTGCAAAATATAGTTGATATTGACTGATCTAAAAAAAAAAAGCTAAGGCCAGTATCAAATCAAGTTAGTAACTGAATGGGAGGCTACAAGGACAACTTGGTAGATTAGATTAGAAGAAGACAATGACAAATAATTCATACTCATAGAGCTTAGATTTTCACAATTGTTACTTATTAGTTACTTGATTTCCAGGTAATTCCTTCTCAAGCAATGGAGACTCACTGAGGTATTACTAACCATACTGGTAGCTTCTTCCTACCAGTTCTGAATCTGAACTTGGCAACATAAAGTTATGTCCATGTAGAGGGCACAAAATGGAATGGAAAGCACTCCCCATGGTTTATGGAGCTCTGGGAGATGAAGCACAAGAAGAGACAACCATGTACCCAAGGCAGGCCTCATCTCTTAATATCTAGATTACAAGGCCAGTTCAGCCTAGCTTCAAACACAGAGACACACAGTTATCGAAATATTTGTATGTAAATATTTAGGCAACGCTGGTGAAACTGTGTATTTCAATGAATCCCTAAGGGAACACAAATTGACCTAACTTCAATATAACGTTAAACACAGCATCTTTAGTATCTAGTATCTATCTCTTCCCACTTATTACTATAACCATGTGCTTGTATTTTTCAATTTACATTGTTTTTACTTGTTTCCTAGTACGATTTGATAGCTTATTAGTAACCCTGACTATCACTAAGTGTTGTATCTTTTTATTCTTGAAGAACGTATTTTATTCTCCTTATGTACACTGGGAGCATGTGCACCAAAGACAAATTCCTTGTCTGTCCAATCACACTTGGCCAATAAAGAATTCTATTTTTCCAAGTATGAATGCATATTTAACAATTTGTGTGCAGTTGGATTCAACCAAGAGGACAGTGAGTATGGCAGGTACAAATGTATGAATATCTTCCTTTCAGGGCTTTTTTTTTTAACCGTAACGTTTTTAATAATGTCCCAAAAGGTTGACTCATTGCCTTCTGTTTTCCAGGTAGAGACAATTCAAAATAGCATCAAATCTTCTGACCCTTCTAATCTCCAAGGTTGTCCTGTTCTGTCTATTTTTAAAAACCATGGGTTCCTCAAGGTGATAGTCTAAGCAATTGACAGTGAAAACAATTCGACCTTGCTGTCAAGCACTGGGGAAATCAGGAGATTCAGGCAGTTCAAATGAGTATAAAGATTTATTACAAGCTTAAGCTGTGTACAAGAATCTGAACTACTAACAGTCAAGGGAAATTAGTGGGAGTTAAGAATAGAAAGGAATTCAAGGTGGGATAGACTTAAATCTCTCTTTTTTTGTCAGAAATTTGTATTCAGTTATAAAATAAGATACAAAATACAAAAGAAAATAGGACGACGGTGAAGGAAAAGGGGGTAAAGAGAAGTGAAGAAAGGCTGAGAAAAAGAAAAAAAAGTGTTGACTTATTATTATTATTATTATTATTATTGTTTATATTAGTTCTCTTGTGGGCCCGCAGGGACTCACGACTGATGGCATGTTTGACCTCTCCCTCATGCTCTGCCTTACAAGAGATGGCGGAATTTTTTTAAAAAAATACTTCCTATTACTCATTTTAGCTGTGAGAAACATTATTAAGATATGGAAGTTACATGGAACTGATATCTCAACCTGAAAACTGTTCAGGTGTGCAAACAGAACCCAAGATTACCGCAAACAATCTGCTCAAAAGTTTAGCTGACAACAGAGCAGTGGGCCACCAACCCATAATACAGCATTATTTATACAACAATGATCTGAACAGGACAACTTCAGAAGGAAAAAAAATTGACTGCAACACAAAAAGCACTACCTAAAATATGCAAAAGAAAAATCTATTTTTTATCAAAGTGCTCTGCAGTGAGAAATTAAACACTGAACTGTTCAGCTACAACACATAAAGAAAAAAAAGAGATGAACTGTCTGAAGAACAGAGCACCTTGCCCCCACATAGGTAGTTCTATTATGCTTTGATGCTGTACACAGAAACAATTGTGCCGGAAAGGAAACATGGATTCAACTTGAATATCCACATATTTTAGTGTTAAGTCTGGAGAGGTTTTCATGGTTTACTTCACAAAATAACATCCAGTGTCTAAAGTTGCTTCCCTTCCTACTTTTATGTGATATGTAATTCCTTCTCTGAAGGCAAACCCTTGCTCCCTATTTGTTACTGGGACAGGAAATGTGCCATCCTTCTGAGTTGAGCAATGAATAGAATAGAATAAAACTTTATTACAGTCATCGACCAGCAATAGACATAGAATAAATTAAAAATACTACTAACATTAATCGTGTATAATACCATCCCTGTTATGAAAATACATGATCTCAACCATTAGGGTCACTTCCTAATTTACATGCATGGAGAGCTGATAAGTATGTGAGTAAATGTATTTTTCCCATAACTGTTATATATAGCTCCAAAAAGTCGGCATCAGTGACATCTATAATTCAGTAGCCAATTTTTTTCTTGTGGACATTGCAGCGACACAAAATTTTGCCACTGCACGTGTGGTAGCCAGATTTGAGTCTTGGAGGAGAAAGCCTACATAAAAGTCACCTGTCCTCCCTGGCAATCTGGGGGAGAATATATATTGACCTACATACTCTGTATAACTCACAGTACAGAGCTGAGCAATGAATCTCTTTATGTGGAAGAAACTGTCAGCACAACTTCTACATTAGATATTTCTCAGGTCCAGAGCTCATATCTGGGAGTCTCTGTCTTCCAAAAGAGTGCTATGGGCCATGTGAGTTCCCCAACCCAGCACATTCTCAAATATTCAATGCATCCAGATAGCAGTAAATATATCTTCCTGCTTTAAGTACCTTGGTACAGTTTTAGGTTGCCAGATATAAATGGGGAACACAGTTGATATTATTTTCTTAGTTATTTAAAGAATTTTGCAAAGTATACAAAATATGCACATAACCTGTAAGAAATGGCCAATATGAAGAAAGGTAGAAGCATAAGAATATATTTATATACAGACACATCAGACAATTGGCCAATTTCCTCTGTTTTCAGAGGTACTGAGAAAAAGAGATAAGCAAAAACGCAAAGACTGTATTGGTTTACAGTTGAGAGAGCAAAGATCAAGGAATCTTGATAAGTTTCCTTGTCCTTTGCTAAATGTCTATTGAGATTCTCATTCATCCGGGTCATGGTTGTCTCAAAGGTGCTTTTTCAAGAGGCGACTTTCTATGAATGTCTTCAAAGAAAAACCAGAACGTCCAGTTGCCTCTTGAAAAAGCATCTTTGGGACTCCTTTGTCCTTTGTTGTTAGTTGGCTCCAGTCCATTCTTTCCTTGGCTATTTGTCTACTCTGGATTGGATCCCTATTACTCAGTTGAATTTGGGATTGGTTCCTGTAGGCAATGTTCCAATCTTCCTATCTTTATGATTGGAACAGAGGGATGCAGCATCTCCTGACAATTTAGTATTCCAGGGTGCATGACTCCCGACTTTAGCCTTTCAGCCTCCTTACTGATGTTACTCAGGATTCTCATTTATGCAGATGCTATAAACTACTTAGAGAGGCTATAAATCACTGTGAAGTGGTATATAAACCTAAGTGCTATTGCTATTGCTATTAGCACTCTTTCCTTCCCAGGTTATAGGATTCCTTAGCATGTTCATGCTTATGAGGAACATAAAGAGATAAAAACTATTGTTTTAGATAGTTTCCTTTCCATAATAATAACGGCAGCAGCAACAGCATGTTCAACATTCAGCAGAGAACACAAAGCTGATCAATCCATGTCATATTCCAGTGCAAGACAAGAGAAAGGATTACATATCATGCATAATTCACATACAAGTAACACCGTAAATCTAATACAAATTTACTAAAAGATCCTGGGGGCAACTAATCCTAAAACTAGCAACCAATGTTTCACAGGCAGGCAAGGAAAAAGCAGCTGAAAAGACAATGATCTCAAATATATGTCTAAATTATCCATGAAGCATTTACATACATGAAAGAAAGATTTTGGAATGGGTTTCATGGTCTCCAGACCTAAACATTATTGATAATCAAACATGGAGTCCATGAAAGCCAACCTAAGAATATTTCTTGGCTAGAAGTGTTCTGCAAGAAAGTGTGGGGAGAAATATCTCAAAGCAAGGATGGATTCTTAGCTGGTTAGACAAAGTCAAGACTTTAGCTGAAAGTGGTATAACTGAATGGTTGTCCAAACTTCTGTGTATAGTAAGGTAAAGGTTCTCCTCGCACAAATGTGCTAGTTGTTCCTGACTCTAGGGGGTGGTGCTCATCTCCATTTCAAAGCCGAAGAGCCAGCACTGTCCAAAGACGTCTCCGTGGTCATGTGGCCGGCATGACTAAATGCCAAATGCCAAAGGAATGCTGTTACTTCCCACCAAAGCTGGTCCCTATTTTTCTACTTGCATTTTTTATGTGCTTTCGAACTGCTAGGTTGGCAGAAGCTGGGACAAATAACGAGAGCTCACCCCATTACACGGCACTAGGGATTCGAACCAATGAACTGCTGACTTTTCAATTGACAAGCTTAGCATCTTAGCCACTGAGTCACCACGTCTCTTTTCTGTGTATAGTAGGGAAACGGATATTTACAAGTTTCCTCTCCTAAAAAACACTGTGGATTCTCTGTAGCTTTTTTGCTCAATATTTCTTCCTTTAGCCTCTGTAACAGGAAGATATTTGATCATGCACACAGTATCTTTGTTCCCCCCCTCTCTCTCCCTCCCTCTCCCTCTCCCTCTCTCCCTCCAGAGTTAAAGGGGTCGTTTAGAGAGCTCCTTTCACTTATCTCAAGTTTGTCCTCAATCTGAAATATAAACTGGAAAATATAAGAAGGATAAACAGTTTCTTCCATCTGCAAATGATGAACTGTGGCCTCTCTTTCCCTTGAATACATTAAGAGAGTGTTTGAATAAGCCGACTAAGTACAGTGAATTAAGCTTGGCCATTTGCTTAATCTGAAAAGTGAAACAGAACTTCAGGAATTGGAGAATGAGTTTAAAATAGAATCCTCAGAAGACTAGATTGGGGATGTTAGAGAGCAACACAGCCGTATCAACTACTCTACAATTTACAGTTCACAAAGAGGAGACAAGTATTTCCTTAGCTCTACAAGCACCAGCTTTATGTTTACTTTCACGTTTTCATTTACCCTTAGTTTTTGCAATATAAAAGTTTTTCGGATTAACATATTCTTAAACATTAGGATAGTCTGCCATTCCTATTGCAAAACATTGTTCCTGTTTTAGCAGTAAGTCAGCAAAACTATGGAGCTGGTATTTGCATTCGGTCATGGCCTTCTCCTTCTGATTTAATCTCGATGATCACATATTCAGACCTACAAGAACACCACCAATAACTGCAATCCTCATGGGTGCCACATTTAGAGGATAGAATGTTTTCAAAGCATATCAGAATCTGTCAATATCAGAAGCTTGAAAAATCTTGCAACTACATTTTTTCTTAATTCCCACTTACCCTTGCAATTGGTCATGTCTTTGTGGCAGGCGTAAGAAGCTGACAAATCAAATGTTTCTGTGGTGCATCAATTACTCAACAATTGATACAAAGGAGAAAGGTTTTCAAAAAATAAAATGGGACATAGCACCTGAGTCATCATTTTTTTTCAGCTCCAGGTGCCATTACATTGTATTTTATGATTGTCCAGGATGACAAACATTCTACCATGCAGTTATATTCTCCTGCATCTTTTCTACCAGTTCTTATTCAATTTATGAATGCGAGTTTCATTCAGAAAAGTTAAGAAAAGAGAATTTCAGAGAAATACTGTACAGAAGTGTAGTCTTGTTTTAGCTCCAAGATAAAGTAAAGAAAGCATTCAGACATTGAAGGAATCAAGGAAAAACAAGCTAACATATCAATCCAGAGACAACCAAAACTTAATTAATAGCCAATCAGGAATAACAGTTTTCCCCCTTCCAGGTGCACTTTTCAAAGGGGGAAGCATCCAGCGCCATTTGCTTATGGTTTGGTTTTTTTTGTCCTTTTTGAGCTTTTCCCTCAAATTGATTAAAAGCCAGATGAGAAATGTCCCCCATCCTAAGAGAGATTCCAGTTGGAGATTACAGAATTCTATGGCAAATTGGGGATTAACAAAACTATATGCAGTTTAGATTTATTTTATGGGCCCTACTCTGAGATGTAACTTTGTTGTCTGTGAGAGACAGAAGAGTGAAGAGAAAAAAATTATTCTGGCAGAGTAATGGAATCATTCTCTTTTATATATATATAAAAAGTTCTTTATTTTTTTTATTTCTTAAACACATGTTGTAAATGTACATTCTCTTGTCCATAAATAATCATACATATTTTTTCTGAAGAAAGTACAAAGACTAGACATTTTAATTACATTTGGGGTTGCTCTTCTACCCTTTCTTTCCCTTCCTTTCACAACAAACTTTCTTCTCCTCTTTCCCCTCCCTCCCTCCTCGCCTCTCCTACTTTCTTCCTCCTCCTTTCCCTTCCTCTCCCCCACTCCTCCCCTCTTTTCCCCCTTTCTCACCTTCTCTCCTACTCTTGTCCCCTATCCTATCTTCCTCTCCTTCCCCTTTCTTCCATTCCTCTCTCTCCCTCTCCTCCTCTATCTTACCCTCTATTCCTCTCTCCTTTCTTTCTTCTTTGTTGTACAATATTTCCCTTATTTGGTATCTGAGCAACTCCGGAATCGATCTCTCTAGAAGGGTCTCCCCCTCCCCTAATTTCATTTCTTGTGCTTTTTTAGTTCCTGTCCAGTTTCTAGACTTGGTTTGGACAACCAAGAATTCACTTGATTATTCATTAACACTCATTCTGAGGAAAGCCTTTAGCATGCAATTCTCACCCTTTGGTCCAGAATAAACCATTTTCTTTCTCCCAAGAAAACCAGAGCAGAGAAAGATTTCTATAACAAAAAGTGGCTGATGACAGTATTATTGAAGCAACTTTTTCCAGAGGTTTGGGGAGAATAGTTGGGCTGTGGGTAGAAAATTAAGAGGGACAAACACTTTTCGTAGAAGAACACTTTTCAGGAATTTCAAGAAAGGTTTTGACACAGCATCACACATAATATTGAATCAAATGACCCAGGGATAAAATAGCTTTCTAGATGTTCTCTTTGAATTATCCATACAAGTCCACCACATAATACCACATTCTTCTGAATACCAAAATACTGGAGACAAACTGTATGGAATGACCTTACATCACCTGCTTCCAGGGACATCTGCTTGGCTGCCATAGGAAATAAAGTAGACTAAACAAAATTAATCTAAGAATCACTAGAAAAGCCACTGTACAGTCTTTAAGAATGGAAGTACGTGGTGTCGTTTGTAGTTGCTTTCCTTTTAGTGACTAATAAAAGCTACAATTGGGTGTAATTGTATCTTGGAACTTTCCTCTCTTCGTTGCTTTTACGGTAGATGTTTAGCTTTTGAATAGCTTATTAATATTGAAAAGGGATGAGTATGTTGAATTATGAAAGTTTTCAAACTTCATAAATGGATATATTTTTTTTTGCTGTATATTCCAGCCATTCTGGAGTTTGCCTCAATTCTGAATCTTCTCAGTTTTAATGGGTTTAAGATTCTTAAACTGTATGAAAGGAGATTTTTAAACTGTATGAAAGGAGACACATCAAAGGAATCTGCATCTGATGTGGATTTTTCTGATGGATTACCCATACAATGTCGGCTGGCGGCCCCCAGGGGTAGGGCCTTCTCTGTTGGAGCTCCTACGCTTTGGAATGAACTTCCCCCTGGTTTACGTCAAGTGCCTGATCTTCGGACTTTTCGCCGTGAGCTGAAAACGCACCTATTTATTCAAGCAGGACTGGCTTAGAAGTTTTACTAATTTTAACTGGGGCTATTTATATTTTAGTATTTTAAACTGTTTTAAATTCTGGCCATTTTGTAATATGTTTTGTTTTAGTTTTGTTTTAAAGTGTATATTGTTGATTTTTATTTGGCTGTACACCGCCCGGAGTCCTTCGGGAGAAGGGCGGTATAAAAATCGAATAAAATAAATAAAATAAATAAATAAATAAAGCAGGGGTGTCAAACTGGCGGCTTGCGGGCCAGATGCGTCACATGTTGGCCACGCCCACCCCAGCTCCGCGAAGGCAAAAAATACCTCAGATGACATCAGTGTGACGTGGCGAGTTTGGCACCATAGAGGGAAATAAAAAAATCCATCCACATTCATTTGATGGAGTGGTCCTTCTTTTGGATTTGTGCTCTCTTACTTCTTTGAAAGCTTGTTAATATTGTTTTCTCTGTTTGCATAAGGAACTAATATAATAGCTAAATCTGGTGAAAATCCATTATTAATTAACTCTAAAAATAGACTCTTAGCTCTGACATGTTTGGTGGCCTTGAGGCATTCATTCACAATTGTTTGAACTTTCTCTGTCTGCTTTTGTAGGCCTTATTCATCCCTGCTGTCATGGCAATATTAGGTCTAAAGAACTCACATTTGTTGCATTGTGCTCAAAGGTCAAGCTCTGCCAATCTCTGACATGCTGCCTTGAGGTTATGCGGAGGCACATCATCATTTTCTCTTGTGACATTTATTTATTCATCCATTTGTTTGATAGATTTATTATCCACCACAATTCCAAGAATCAATATTTAGATTATGTCATCTGAATAACTTTGAGTGCCTGAACAACCTTGGAGCACTTGATCTCTGGCTATCTGCCAAAATGTTCACACTGATGTTACTCCAAAAACAAGTCTGTTATATTGATATAACCCTTCAGATGGATGGATGGATGGTGGAAACACCTTGGAATTATCCTTCATTTCCATCTATAAATAAGCTGCTAGTAGGTCTATTTTAATTAAATGCTGTCCTCCATCAAGGTTAGCAAAATGTCTTCAATTCTAGGCATGCAGTAATACTCAATCTGGTAATAGTACACAGAGGATTCATGGTAACCTTACAAACGCCCTAGTTCCATTCCATTCATCCACAGGATGTATGGGGTAGCAGATGGCTTTCAATCAATTTTTCTCCTTCATCTGACCCAATGCAGTTTCTACCCTTTTATTTTTGGCATTTAGAACTGTATGCTCTTTGTGAAACTTGGGTGTGGTGTGTTTCTACAACATTATTGTACCTTTGATTGTGTTTGAGTGTGGCAAGGCTACATACATATCACCAGTAAAATCCACTACCTTTTACAGGTTCCTCTTGGTCCCATGATTGGACGCGCAGCTCATGAGGAACCATTCAGACATAACAGTCAGGACCCCTGAGTGCTGCTTCTCCTTTTCTTACAAGATATACATCCAGCGATTGTATTTTACAGCTACAACTATTTGTTTTGTTTTGTTTGTTTTGTTTTGTTTACATTTATACCCCGCCCTTCTCCGAAGACTCAGGGCGGCTTACAGTGTATAAGGCAATAGTCTCATTCTATTTGTATATTTTTTACAAAGTCAACTTATTGCCCCCCCAACAATCCAGGTCCTCATTTTACCTACCTTATAAAGGATGGAAGGCTGAGTCAACCTTGGGCCGGGCTTGAACCTGCAGTAATTGCAGGCTACTGTGTTCTTAATAACAAGCTTTACCAGCCTGAGCTATCTGGCCCCTCCAACTATGCCTCCAATGGGAATATATTCTCCAGTAAAAGGCTGCAATTGTATTTCTGATGGCTCTAGCCTCTGCGAATGCTGTTCAAACTTGCATTGTAACTGATTCAGAGGAACCAGTACAGGTAGTTCTTGACTTGACAACAGTCCCCGACTCAACAACAGTTCATTTAGTGATCGTTCAAAGTTAGAACGGTACTGAAAAAAGTGATTTATGACTGTTTTTCAGTCGCCTTTGTAGCATCCCTAGGATCATGTGATCAAAATTCAGATGCTTGGCAACTGGTTCATATTTATGACCCTTGCTGGGTCCCAGGGTCATGTGATCACCTCTTGTGACCTTCTGACAAGCAAAGTCAACCAGGAAGCCAGATTCACTTAACAGCTGTGTTACTAATTTAACAGCTGCAGTGTTTCACTTAACAACCCGGTTACTAACTTAACTGCAGTGATCACTTAACAACTGAGGCAAGAAAGGTCTCAAAATGGGGCAAAACTCACTTAACAAATGTCTCACTTAACAACATGGGCTCAATTGTGGTTGTAAGTCGAAGACTATCTGTAGAGCACTGATAGGATTTTGCCATTGGTTTCTGGTGTGAATCGTACTATGGTCTCATCATCTGTTAAGATATAGATTGCCAAGTTAGCTAGCTCTGTTTGCCTCCATGATTAAATTATTCATTTGTAGTATGTGCCACTGTATTCCTTTTAAAGAAGTGGCCTGATGGTTTATCCTCAGCCAATATTTTACTTTTTTCATAAATGACAGATCTGCAAATATGTCACACCTTACTGCATTTTCTGCAGATTCCTTCAATAAATCTGCATGGAGTTGGTGTCCATGAAGCTATGCCACCGTGACACCTGTGAGTAAGATGGTCAGTATCTAAATTTGATAAATAAATAAAATAGCACAATCTCTTTCAATCAATTACTTTCTGTCTGCTCCTGCAAGCTTATTTACATTTGTTGGTACTCCTCACTGTATCTCTAGCAGCAATTTCCATGGAGATAGCAATCTCCAGCATTCTCTTAAATGTTAAATCTGTTAATAGGGTTTAAAGGAAAAAAAAAAGATTTTCTTTCAGCATTCCACCCAGTAGCTGAATTCTCAAGGAGCGATTTGGTGGTTCAACAAATTTGCAAAATTCAGACCTATTTTTTAATGTTCTGCTAGTTCCCTTTTCTGTTTGAGCTTATGAAATCTAAAATGCTTAGTAATTCATGCATGTTTGATACCAAATGTCCCTGCATTAAATGTATTAGTTCTGCAAAACTGGATTGTGAGGGGTTTTAGGGGCATTTCTTAGTAAATTAGTAAGTTTTGCTTACCATAACCCTCAAGAAAACAGACACTTCTGTGCAACAACTATCTCATGGACCTCAAAAAAGCGTTTGAGTCTCTTGTATACAGATAGTCCTCGACTTACAGCAGTTCATTTAATATCATTGTTCAAAGTTACAACGTCACTGAAAAAGTGACTTATGGCCATTTTTCACATTTATGACCATCGCAGCATCCACACACACACCCGGTTACACGATCAAAATTCAGACACTTGACAACTGGTTAATATTTATGACCGTTGCAGTGTCCTGGGGTCATGTGATCAGCTTTGGTGATCTTCTTTTTCTTTTCTTTTTAAAAATTTTATAACGTTTTATCAGATTAGAATAGAATAGAATAGAATTTTTTATTGGCCAAGTGTGATTGGACAGACAAGGAATTTGTCTTGGTGTATATGCTGCCAGTATAAATGAAAGAAAAGATACCTTCATCAAGGTACAACACTTACAACACTTAATGATAGTCATAGGGTACAAATTTAACACTTAATGATACAATACTTAATGATAGTCATAGGCTACAATTAAGCAATCAGGAAACAATCAATTACAGTAAAAATCATAAGGATATAAGCAACAAAGTTACAGTCATAACTGGAAGGAGATGGATGATGGGAACGATGAGAAGATTAGTAATAGTGCAGATTTAGTAAATAGTTTGACAGTGTTGGGGGAATTATTTGTTTAGCAGAGTGATGGCGTTCGGGAAAAAACTGTTTTTGTGTCTAGTTGTTTTGGTGTGCAGTGCTCTGTAGCATCGTGTTGAGGGTAGGAGTTGAAACAGTTTATGTCCAGGATGTGAAGGATCTGTAAATATTTTCACAGCCCTCTTTTTGTCATATACAGGTAATGACAAATGAATCTAATCAATAAAACCCCTAAATCGATTTCATTTTTTTCCATCTCGAGCACAAAGTCCAGAAGTGGTCTCCGTGTGGCAACAAAAGTACCTATATTTTTTTCTTTGATCAAAATGGTCAATTTAGCCTTCTCCATGATGATGGAGAAGCCATCTCCTTCAGCTTCTGTAGACATTCGTCTCCATGGTGGGAATCGAAATGTCCTTTCCTTTTTTGTAGCTTTTGCCATCTTCTGACAAGCAAAGTCAAATAGAGAAGTCAGCTTCACTTAACAACCATGTTACTAACTTAACAACGGCAGTGATTCACTTAACAATGATGGTAAAAAGGCCTTAAAATGGGACAAAATTCACTTAACAAATGTGTCAGCAATATAATCGTTGGGCTTAATTGCAGTTGTAAGATGAGGACTACCTGGATAATGTCCAGGTATTTCCATTAGCGTCAGATTATTTCAACATCTCAACTCAATCATCTTTCTAAGCAGTTTCCCCCCCCCCCCATGGTCTTTATAATGGTAGTTGGGACAATGTACTCTGTTGTTACTGCCTCCCTTCCCCCCCAACACACACACACAAGACAAGGTGTGGTATTTTTAAAATGATTCTACTTTGCTATCCCTTATTGTGTATTTTCCAGTAACAAAACAAATACAATAGAGTCGGTAGTAGGGTTTTTGTGTGTGTTCTGCTTGCTTTATTGAAACTAAACGAAAAGCAAATTCCAGGAAATCTACAAGAATTATGATACATCCAGGCAGGCCAAGTTAACTGAGCCACAATACAAGATCACATGCATGATTAATAATCAATGATAATAACACAATATGCTACACTGCACACTCTCAAAATATTGTTCCGGTATCTTGGGCAACTTCCAGAAGAGAGTTGGTGGATTGTTGAGAGAGAGAGAGATGGAGAAAGCAGAAGAGAAAATCTCATCATACAAGCTATTTTTCATCATTTCATGATGTTAAATCTGACTCTTGACAATAAGGCAAGCAGAATGAATATCTCTCTGTCAAAATAACAAGAACAATGGAGACATTTTTCTAATGATTGAATATGGTGAATAAAAAAATTAAAGGATTTCCTCATTACCACATGTTAAACAGAAAAATAGAAGACTGGAAAATTTGCCTAGCTGCAAAACAAAACAACTTAGAGCATAGCTACTGAGAAAATCTTTTTTTTTTTAAAATTCCAGTTACAATATTCCCAAGCAGGCACACAGGTTCCCAGTGGTGTTTGATGAACTAATTGGTGAAAAACCCAGGAATTTCTCACAATAGTAAACATGCAAATATGCTTATGAAAAAAAGTGAATTATTTGCAGGAAAGGGACTGGGTGGGGATTTAACATTTTCAAAGGCAGATATGGGGGGGGGGGACGATTAGCAAAACACGGCACACTGCTGAGACAGGCGAAGGAAAAATTGTAAAGCCTGTTATTTTCAATTAACACTCAGCAACCCAGTGACCAGGCTAGGTCCCATATAAAGACACACTCTGAGAACAATACAATGGATTTTATTGGGCTGTTCAATTATGGTACAATCTGCAGGTCATATTACAAAATCATTAGTAGGGGAAGATAGTAGAGCGATGTTTCTCAACTGGCAACTTTAAGCTGGGTGGACCTCAACTCCCAGAATTCTGGGAGTTAAAGTCCATACATCTTAAAATTGCCAAGGTTGAGAAAACTGTAGTAGAGTGATAGCAGAGTATTTTGATTGATTTGTAGAGTTCCTCCCAGTCTCACAGGTTGAGAAGGACTGTCCCACTTATGTGGCACTCAAAAAAAGAGGAAAGTACATCATCAAAATAAATACATAATGTGGAAAAAGACTGAAATTTTGCATATACTTATTTATACATCAGGAGCAGGGGTAAAATGCTCCTGGTTCGGACCGGATCACCCAATCTGGTAGTGATGGCGGCGCGTGGTTTGGAGAACTGATAGCAAAAATCCCTGCCCCCTGCCCCAGCCCATGCCTAGCTGAGCCGTGTGATCATCAGAGGTTTTTTTTTTAACTTTTAAAAGCATTTTTTCTTTGGCCGAAAAAATGCTTTTAAAATTAAACAAAAAAAGCCTCTGATGATTGCGCGGCTCAGCTGGGATCGTCAGAACCTTTTAAAAGCATTTTTTCTACAACTTCTTCGGTTGAAGAGGTTGTAAAAAATGCTTTTAAAAGGTTCTGATGATCAGGCAACTCAGCTGGAATCGTCAGAACCCCTTAAAAGCATTTTTCCTATAACCTCTTCGGCGAAAGAGGTTGTACAAGATGCTTTTAAAAGTAAAAAAAAAAAGTTGGCCATGCCCACCCAGTCACATTACCCCCACCACCATCAAGCCACACTCACAGAACCAGTAGTAACAAATTTTACATTTCACCACTGGTCAGGAGTACAGTTAAAATAGAAATTCAAGACACCGTTATGTAGATGAAGGGTTAGAAATGGAACAGAAGAGATTGAAGGAATAAAAAAAATAGGTATATAGAAAATGGCAGACAACTTCTGTATCATATATTGCATTCGTTTTTTGACAATTTGCCATGAACTTGGTTAACTTTTTATTTTGCGACCATTCCAGGACAGAATAAACAAGCCAACATCTGTCTACTCTTTGGGATCATGCAACAAAGCAGTTGCATCCACCTCCATTTCCCCAAGAATAAGTTCAGCTCATCCCTTCTTTCAAAGGATGGTATAAGTACATAGCCCCAGAAATTTGAAAGGGGATCGATGGGATCAGTGGTTCCCCACTCAGTTTTCTCTCAAGCATCCACAACGGTGTTCCAGATGTGGGAGCTAATTGAGTCCTATGGCCATAGGCAGCCTCATCCCACCCAGACCCTTAGCCTACAAATTAGTTCTTCATTCTTTGTTCTAAGCACTAACCATTGGAAATTTATTTATTCAGCTACATCAACTTGCAAAGCTTAGGAGGGTAGAGTTAACTCAGAGCAACAGGAAAGGTGTGTGCTATAATAAAGCATTTGCAACACAGCAATGTGTATAATCTTGAGAAAACAAAGAAGCCTCACACAAATTATTGTAATGATGATAATGAAGATGAGGACAGTGAAGGTGACAAAGATTGCTTTTTATCTTTTCATAATCTCCCTCTTCTAATTAATTTCTTTTCATAACATCTTCTACTGCTAAAGTTTCTGAGAACTACTTCCTGCCTGAAGCATATAATGAAAAATACATAAGGTAGGAGGTCATTCAGTGCTGGAGCCACCTGGCTTTTCTCTTCTACCATAGGTAAACTGATGGGCACTTTTTTGAGATCCTAAGCAACAAGACAAAGCACAGGCTTTGTAGAAAAAAAAGAACCTGCCATCACATCCTGAGGTCTCCCAATGCAGCAGACATTACTGGGGATCGACAGACAATGTTCTTGTCCTGCCATAAGGAATATCCTTGTGTTAATTCCTAAGACAAAGGGAGAGGGTAAAATTTAGATGTGAAGAGACCCACTGTTTTACAAATTTTATTTTTTCCCCCAGGAGCTAGAAGTTGTAGTGGATAGGCTGGCTATGCTATGACATTATTAGGTGGGATTTGAGATGTGCGTTCTGCACCACCCTTGCATTATTTTTGATCTCTAAGATCTATCAAAGGTAAAACATAAGTGGATAGTTGCATTCTTATCAAACAGGCAACAAGTAGTCAAAAAAGGGAAAACCCTATCAAAGCCTACACCTGTTAATAGCTGTGTCCCCCAAGGTAGTGTTTTAGGACCCACACTCTTTATATTTTACATAAATGACCTTTGCGATCATATTATAAGCAACTGCATTCTCTTTGCTGATAATGTAAAACTATTCACCACCACCGACAATGCTGCTACCCTTGACCTTGACTGTGTCAGAATGGTCAAACAATTAGCAACTCCAAATCTCAACCAACAAATACTCTGTCTTACACATTGACAAAAAAAATCAGAACACAAAATACAAGCTGGATGGATATGACCTAACAGACGACCCTCACTCTGTCAAGGACCTTGGAGTACTCATCTCAAATGATCTAAGTGCCAGAGCTCACTGTAACAGCATTGCCAAAAAGTCATTAGGAGTTGTTAACCTAATCTTGTGTAGCTTCTTCTCTGGTAATATTGAATTGCAAACTAGGGCATACAAAACTTTTGCTAGACCAATTCTTGAATACAGCTCATCTGTCTGATACCTTCACTGCATATTGGCTATTAATACAATTGAACGAGTCCAGAGATATTTTACAAGAAGAGTCCTCCACTCCTCTGCTTGCAACAGAATATCTTATGCTACCAGACTTGAAATTAATTAATTAATTAAATTAATTAATCAATTCATCAACAAGTACAAGGAAACAAGTATCAGTATAGACATAGACATCGATACATGAAAAAATGGCACAAATAAATGGATATAAATAAGCAAAACATAGCCATAAACACATAAAAAAATATATATAAATGGGGACAATAGGACAGGGACGGTAGGCACGCTGGTTCACTTAATTTTGGGCTTAAACAAATTAGAATTTCACTGTCTTCAATCTGATCTAAGGATAGTACATAAAATTATCTACTACAATGTCCTATTTGTCAATGACTACTTCAGCTTCAACCACAACAATACACGAGCACATAATAGATACAAACTTATGGTAAACCAGTCCAAACTTGATTGCAGAAAATATGACTTCAGTAACAGAGTTGTTAATGCCTGGAATGCACTACCAGATTCTGTAGTCTCTTCCCAAAATCCCCAAAGCTTTAACCAAAGACTGTCTACTATTGACCTCACCCCATTCCTAAGAGATCTGTAACAGGTGTGCATAAGCGCACCTGCGTGCCTACCGTCCCTATCCTAATGTTCCCTTTTATTTGTATCCATTTCATGTATTCATAATCATGTTTATACATATATCTGTTATTTAATAAATGCTTGATGAAAAAAATAAAATAAATAAATAAATAGAATAGAATAGAATGGAATTTTTTATTGGCCAAGTGTGATTGGATACACAAGGAATTTGTCTTGGTGCATATGCTCTCAGTGTACATAAAAGAAAAGATACCTTCATCAAGGTACAACACTTACAACACTTAATGATAGTCATAGGGTACAAATTTAACACTTAATGATACAACACTTAATGATAGTCATAGGCTACAAATAAGCAATCAGGAAACAATCAATATCAATATAAATCGTAAGTAAATAAATAAAGCAAGCCAAGAACTCAAGGGAGGAACATGGATTATTGTTTTTTACAGATAATTGATTGGTCTTCATGCTGCCCTTGTTTTGAGCACTGCACACCAGAACAACTAGACACAAGAACAGTTTTCCCCCGAATGCCATCACTCTGCTAAACGAATAATTCCCTCAACACTGTCAAACTATTTACTAAATCTGCACTATTAATCTTCTCATCGTTCCCATCACCCATCTCCTTCCACTTATGACTGTATAACTGTAACTTTGTTGCTGGTAATCCTTATGATTTATATTGATATTGATTGTTTCCTGATTGCTTATTTGTACCCTATGACCATCATTAAGTGTTGCACCTTGATGAAGGTATCTTTTCTTTTATGTACACTGAGAGCTTATGCACCAAGACAAATTCCTTGTGTGTCCAATCACACTTGGCCAATAAAAAATTCTATTCTATTCTATTCTATTGTAGTTGCTGCCAAATTAGACGGTACCATTTTGGTAGGGGGAGCTTAGGATCCACCTGCAGGATAACTTCCCTACTTCTAGAGTAAGTAAAGAGCTGTGAGCAACTTGTAAAGCAGAATTATTTAAAACACTCTTGTATCTCTTTCTCTTTTTCTTGCTATCTTATTAGGGTTGTTTCTATGCAAATTAAATTTGTAGGAGGTTGTGTTTACATGCATGCAAGATCAACACTCAAGTGATCCGAGCGCATACAGTCTGAAACCCTCAAAATGGAGATTCCTAGTTGTGCAGAGAAAATCTATTTGCATACCAATTGTAGGTGTTAAATTGAGTTCATGGTTCTGGATGAAGCTGTGAAAGTTGGGAGATGTGGATAAATGTACGCACCCCCTTTTCTTCTTCTTTGCAAGATCTCTTCTGAATAGAAACGATTTTATGCAATCAAAATGATCTTGCATGTCCATGTAATATCTATATTAAGGATCCAGTTACCTTATCATTTAACTCCCAGCTCTTCAGGATTCATGAACTGTAAGGAAATGCTACCTACAGTTTTTGCCTCGCACACATTACCCATTGCATCCAAATTACATTAGCTGCTTGGCAGCCAAAAAAACAAAACAAAACAAAAAAACGGTTTAATTTCCGGGAGGCAAACAGAGGAATCAAGAAAGCAGAATATACTATAATTGTGAAACAATGGTAGATCAAAAATTGGCTGACTGATCAAAATTAAGGATGGGGGAATCACTGAACTTTCTCTTTCTTCCACTGAGCAGGAAATTTCACATCCTTAGCAGACCAGGAAAAATTTAATAAAACAAGTCAGGCATGACATCTGTAGTCTTCTGCTGAAGCTGAGATTGCAGCTGCCCATGTCCAGAAAACAGCTAATATCTTATCAAGCCAAATGCGCTTTGGTAGCTAACCCAGTGATGGAATTCAATTTTTTTTACTACTGGTTCTGTGGGTATGGCTTGGTGGGCACAGTGTGGCTTGGTGGGCGTGGCAGGGGAAGGATACTGCAAAATCCCCATTCCTTCCCCATTCCTGGGGGAAGGATATTGCAAAATCTCCATTTCCACCCCACTCTGGGGCCAGCTAGAGGTTGCATTTGCCGGTTCTCCAAACAACTCAAAATTTCCGCTACCAGTTCTCCAGAACCTATCAGAACCTGCTGGATTTCACCCCTGAGCTAACCCCAAGTTTAAATTTCCTCCCCTCTATATCCCTCGTTCATCTCAAAACAGGATTTTGCACCTCACATGGGTGTCTGCCCGGACTCTCTATAAATGGGGCAAAATAACCTCCCCTCAGTGTGCCTATGAGGTCCCACATCAAACTGTAGATCACACCGTGACCAAATGTTGAAAGAAAAATACGGTCCAGTATCTGATTTTTTTATATATATATATAACAATGCTAGGCTTCAATGGTTAGATGGCCTAGACATTGATATTTGAACATAGATCTTTTTAATATTTATATTTTAGGGTTCTACTAATCTAGCTGAAATGTTAATCTATATTGCAAGTGCTGTATGCTAAATAAATGAATACATCTCAAAATTTTTCTCTCCTTCTGCCTTATAGTGGTGGCATTGCAGAACAACAGGGATAAAATACATAATCTCATTCATTTCTCTAAGCAGGTGTTGTCTTAATATTTAAAAGTGATGATTTATAATACATTAGCCGAGTGGTATATATAGCACTCACTCTTTTTTTTTTACGTACAACTATAAACCTGACAGGTAAATTGAGATGAAAGTCACTGATTAATACAAAGCCATGTGGTGAAATTTTGGGGCAAAGGATGGTTTGAACCTAGGCAATCCCAATCCCAAACCAGCCATTATGCCATACAAGTACTCCTCGACTTACGACAGTTCATTTATTAACCGTTCAAAGTTACAACAGCTTGAAAAAAGTGACATGACCATTTTTCACACTTCTGACCATTGCAGCATCCCTGTGGTCACATGATTTATATTCAGATGTTTGACAACCAGTTCATATTTATTGCGGTTGCAATGTCCCAGGGGTCACGTAATCTGACAAGCAAAGTCAATGGAGAAGCCAGATTCACTTAATAACTGTGTCACTAATTTAATAGCTGCAGTGATTCACTTAACAAATGGGGCACGAAAAGTCGTAAATATACAATATACAATGTGCAGTATACTTATCATTCGCATTTACAACATAACCCAGTTAAATATGTTCATGAACAAGGCCAAAGTAATGCTAATGTAGGTAACATCCTAAGGCAGGGGTCTCCAACCTTGGTCCCTTTAAGACTTGTGGACTTCAACTCCCAAAGTCCCTCAGCCAGCTTTGCTGGCTGAGGACTCTGGGAGTTGAAGTCCACAAGTCTTAAAGGGACCAAGGTTGGAGACCCCTGTCCTAAGGCACTATAACCATTGTGCATTTCTAGCGCAATTTTCCTCCAGGAATTGCTTTAATATTTGAGCTAGACGAGTTGTAGAATAAACTGAGAAGTGAAACAAACCAAAAACTGGAAGAAAGCTACAGCAAACCCCTATTTTATTATTCCCATAAAAATAAGTGAAATTCTAATCAATATGACAAATTTGAGATAATCCAGGGGTAAAATCCAGCAGGTTCTGACAGGTTCTGGAGAATCGGTAGCGGAAATTTTGAGTGGTTCGGAGAACTGACAAATACCACCTCTGGCTGGCCCCAGAGTGGGGTGGAAATGGAGATTTTGCAATATCCTTCTCCCAGGAGTGGTGTGGGAATGGAGATTTTGCAGTATCCTTCCCCTGCCATGCCCACCAAGGCACACCACACCTACCAAGCCACACACACACAGAACCGGTAGTAAAAAAAAAATTGGATTTCACCACTGATATAATCCTATATCAAGCTGGAGGGATGTGTTGAGTGGCAGCCTGTAGGCTCCATTTTAACAAATTTATTCATTCCTTGGATGAGGCATTAGGAAAACATGCTTTTCAAATGTGTGAATGACACAATAGTAGTGTAAACACTTTAAAAGAGAATATCAATATTAGGAATATATTGTAGTTTAGTGTAGAGGTTAGGGGCTGGCCTAGGAACCAGGAGACTATAGATTGTAGGTCTCCTATAGACATTATAGCTAGTTGGGTGACTTGTCCCTCTCCCTATCTAATAAGGAGAACACCTTACCTCCTGTAATGGTATCTTTAATACAATCAAACAACATCAACTGCCTATCCCAGTGCCTTGGGAAGGACTTGATAGGCTGGATTTGGCATTTTTATCCATCTAACATCTGTTTGACTGAACCAGAAAGAACCAGAATAATAATGTGAGGCAATAAGCAGAAGCCAGCAAGATGACTGTAAACAGAGACAAACGCAAAGTCCTACAGTTAATTAGGAAAAAAAATCAAGGTTATAAATATGGGGGGAAACTATACTAGGCATCAGTTCATTGGCAAAAAAACATGGGTGTCTTGCTGAATCACAAGTTGAATGTGATATAATGCAGTTGCAAAACAGAACACAAATAATTCTAGGCTGCTTCAATAGTAACGTAAATTCTCTTTTATATTGTATTGGTCAGACCACACTTAAAATATTCCATTTGATTCTAGGATGAATCAAAAGGGGTTTGGAAGGCAAGCCTGCAAGGAATAGTATTGAGTTACACAGATTCGATCAATGTTTGGTACTGGAAAAAAATTGCAACTTTTTATGTGTAATCAGTGGTGGGTTTCAAATTTTTTTACTACCGGTTCTGTGGGTGTGGCTTGGTGGGCGTGGCAGGGGAAGGTTGCTGAAAAATCACCATTTCCTCCCAATTAGCTTGGATTTGGGAGGCAGAGAATAGATGGGGGTGGGGCCAGTTACCGGTTCTCCGAACTACTCAAAATTTCCGCTACCCGTTCTGCAGAACTGGTCAGAACCTGCTGAAACCCACCTCTGTGTGTAATGCATGTTCTTTGCCCACCATTGGTAGCCTATTTGCATGTTATTGAACTAAAACGTTTACTCATATACAGTAAACGTATATAGATAAATATATTCCCACCTCCCTGTGCCGAATTACTGGCGTTGCAATTCATTCCTAACGAATCACTCCCGGTTGCAATAGGCACTTGCACCTGGGATAAACTTGGCCTCGGCATTCTCACTCCCGTCTGCTAATCCAACATCATCATAATAAAAAGACATTAACATGCTGAAATGTTCATCCATTTCACAGAGCCAGAACTCTCAGAACAGCAGGCATTATTTACAGCTCAGTAAACAGAACTCTAATTAACCAGAGCAACCTGAGAAAGAGAGCCAGCTAGTTAAGGTCAATAGATGTAATAATTTTGAACATAACAGCCGAGCAGACCATACGGTGGTTACAAGAGAAACACAGGAACAAAATGCATCACATAATCAAAAGGGGAGGGCAGTTACTGTAACAGGATGTTAAGTGGATGCAGGTTCTTACATTGAGGGTATAAATATTTATTGCAACGGCTTCCTTACCACTAGATATTCTGGCTTGGAATATAGCCCGTTGCGAACCAGTAGTAAAGGTAATTAGAGCCCACCCCTGAAGGATACGATATAATAATGTTAGAACAAAAAACTTTAGCTGGTCTAAATATAGCAGAGATTTGGGTGGATGACATGTAATTAGGAGATCTTCTGATCTAATAGATAATACAGTAGATAATGCTTCCTTTTAAGACTTTCTAAGGTTAGGAATTCCAGATCTTTAAAAAAAATGCAGTCACCAAGATACAGGTGGGATATAGGTGGGAATGTAGGAGAAGAGCGGGCAGAGCTGGAGGGCAGATTTAAGTGTGTCATCAGTTTAGAATCATTACGTTGCCACAAAGGGTCCAAGTCCAACCTCTCTTGAATTTCATTGATCCTTATCTGATGCCACTTTAGTTGTTGGATTCTTGTTTATAGACTGAGAAGTAAAGCTTTGAATTGCAGTTCACAGCCTTTCTGCCTGACAGGGGAACTTCTACATTTGACTTCCTCTCTGAGATCTGAAACCTCATACAATTTCAGAGTGGGAAATACAGCTTTATTTTTATTGGATTGATTGATTGATTGATTCAGAAAATTTATATGGCCACCCAACTCACTCATGGTGACTCTGGGTGGCTTACAGAAAAAGAATCCCAATACAAAACACAATAAAACCACCCTTCATTCCCCCTTGTGACAATCAAACCAACCACTTGATCGCCTCTATATCAGCTTGGAGTCCCCAGGGCAATTGGCAGAACCATGTGTCTGGGGCTTTTCTGTAATCCCTGGGATGTTTGGGGCAAAGTTAATTAGACAGTGCTCTAAAGATGGTGCTCTATGTCTATATTCAAAAACCTCATTGGTAAAAAAAAAGATGTTTTTCCCAAGCATTGTGTGTGTGTGTGTGTGTATGTGTGTGTGCGCTAGAGAGAGAGCGCAAATGTGTATCAGAAAATTACAATTTAACATCACCAGAAATGTCTTCCAGCAATATCTTATGTGTTCTAGCATTTAACTCTGTTAGATTGACTACCTTTAAAATTATCTGCCAAGATCAAATAATTTCCATAATTCACGTTGTCAACTTAAAGTTTGACTCTAAATTCACAGTGACGTGATGCTGAATGTTCTTTTCAAAAAACAACCCAAAATTATGATAATAAACACAAAGTTGTTTCCTAAGTGAGATCTTTTCTAAAGAAACAATCATCAAGTACACAAATTAGTGAGCAGGACTAAACTTGTCCGCAATGATCATTTCCACTGAGAAACATTTCACAGCTCCAGAGCAAGATGGGACTAGCATTGATGGAAATAAATTATAAAGAAATAGTTGGTCTCCATCTATGATGAACAGTCACTAGTGAGAAAATATCACATGGACATAGTGGGATGGGGTTGAAGTTGGTAAATATACATTGCAGGAACAAGAAATCTTGACTTCTGATCATGCTTGAGTGTTACAGGTTAAGTTAAAGAATGGCTACTTTAAAAAGAGAAAACACTGGTTTTGAGGAATCTTCATCGGAAGACAAAAATTACCTTCTTGATGCATATCAGAGTTAGCAGGCTTCAAAATCTGAAAGCTTGGAAATGCAGTTCCAGGGTCAAATACTACAAAGCAGATGCTAGCTCTCTCTCTCTCTCTCTCTCTCTCTCCCCCTCCCTCCCTCCCTCCCTCCCTCCCTCCCTCTCTCTCTCTCTCTCCCTCCCTCCCTCCCTCCCTCCCTCTCTCATTCTTTTCTCCCCACCCCAATTCATTCTACTCACCATTCCATGTATTTAGAAATAAATTATCCTTTCTTTTTTTCTTTTTTACTGTAGAACAAGAATCCTCTTCACCAGAAGGCACTACTTCACAAGTGTTCATCTCCCATATGAATTTAAAACAATCAACTTTGCTGATAGGAAGGAAACGATTATGAGTGGCAAAGGCCTCTCAGGAGAAAAGAGAAAGGCAACATGGGGCACAGGAAGAATGGTTGTAATTTCTGAAATGTATGTCTAGCCATTTTGTCGTAGTGGATGTATAGAAATATCTATCCTGTGAGCATGAGGGGCATGCATAAGAGCACAAACGTGCCTATCGTTCCTGTCCTATTGTTTTTCTTTCTCTTCTTCTTATACATATATATGCTTATACCTCCTAATATTTACTCATATATATGTTTATATACTATATAATCTTTTTTGTATGATACTTATATATATTGTTGTGACAAAATAAATAAATAAATAAATAAATGACGAGAGAGAGAAAGAGAGAAGGGAGGGAGGAGGAGAGAAAGAGAGATAGAGATGTGGCTATTAATGACAGATTTTTTTTATTACAGATAATCCTCAGTTTAAGACTATAATGGATCTTGACTGTTACAGTCATAAATTGTAACATTTGTGGCAGTTGTAAAAGTGGCCACGGCAGTCATTAAGTGAATGCCATGGTTATTAAGCAAACCAATGGTTTGCTATGGGCCAGTTGTGCTGAAATCTGGAAGTAAAAGCAGGTTTTTGGCAAAAACATCAGACAGTGTGGCCATGTGACCACAGGACTCTGAAAACAGTCATAAATGCAGGCCAGTTGCTCAGCGTCTGAAATGCTGTCATATGACCATGGGGGAGGCAGTTTTCAGAATCTCAGAATCAGTTTGTAAGTTCTCCTGGAGAAATGTATCATAATTTCAAATGATCACTGAGCAATTAGTTTTAAGTTGAGCACTACTATAATGTATTATTGTTAGAGTGGGTCTACCTCCTGAAATGGCTTGCCCATGGTTTCATATCAAAGGCAGCATTTGCATGACTGAGTCAGACCATCTCTGGCTTATCCTGCATGCCAGCCGGACACAATCAAAACCCTTCAATTAGATGAGGAGCAGCCATTTTCCTCTTCCTCCAAGACACCCAAAGGGAATTGAGCAGCCATTGCTGCATTTCCTTCTCCTCTGAGAAAGCTGTTAACCATCTGCTACAAACAGGGCCAATAGATTAGAATTTCTTTTTATTTTCATTTTTAAAATTTTGCATAAATTATTATCAAAAGAAAGTGGAGAAGTCCCGCAAAAGATCAGCTTCAAGACTGGATTTATACACGTTGCGTGTGTGCAGAGAACACTGAACAGTGAAAAGAGAATTTTAATTGTACGAATGTTTGGAGAGGACAGCATGTTTCAGAAGAAGAAAAAGTGTTACATATTGGTGCACTTTCCTGTTCCAGCTTGCATTTAATAGGGTGAGCAATCATTTTGCCCCCCTCTAAATCTTAATGCTGAACTTTCCACATTTCAGCAGCAAAATGGCTGCACTGGGCTAGCACAATTTTGATACAATATTTTGATAATATATTGAAAAAATATTTTGATTCAATGTGTTCCAATATTTGAGGGGCTGCCACAATGAGGAGGGGGTCAACCTATTTTCCAAAGCACCAGAAGGGAAGACAAGAAGCAATGGATGAAAACTCACCAAAGAGAGAAGCAACCTAAAAATAAGGAGAAACTTCCTAACGGTTAGAACAATCAACCAGTGGAACAAATTGCCTTCAGAAGTTGTGGGTGCTCCAACACAGGAGGCTTTTAAGAAGAGGCTACAGCCACTTGTCTGGAATGGTACAGAGCGGGGGTGTCAAACTGGAGGCCTCAGATCAGTGGTGGGTTTCAAATTTTTTTACTACCGGTTCTGTGGGTGTGGCTTGATGGGCTGGCTTGGTGGGAGTGGCAGGGGAAGGTTACTGTAAAATCCCCATTACCTCCCGATCAGCTGGAACTTGGGAGGCAGAGAATAGATGTAGGTGGGGCCAGTCAGAATTTTTACTACCGATTCTCCAAACTATTCAAAATTTCCATTACCGGTGCTCCAGAACTGGTCAGAACCTGCTGAAACCCACCTCTGCCTCAGACAGGATGTATTGTGATTCCAGCCCCTGAACCTGGCCCCATGCCTGAAAGTGACTCAGAAAGTGAGGGGGAAGGGCCGGTAAGGATTACCTCGGGAGCACCGATTCCTTTGGCTTGGCTCCAGGAGCCAGAACCAGACCAGTTGGAGGACGTAATGAGGCCGTCATCCCCTGATTCCTCCCTTCCCCAGGCTACACCTTCAGACCCAGCTGATAATAATAATCAAGCTTGGCTTGACCCGCGCTTCAGAAGATTAGAGAGGCAGCGTCATCAAAAGGAAGGGTGGGGCAGGAGCCCCACCCCACAGGATATATAAGGAGCTTTGGGACTGCTGTCACTCCACAGGAAGCAAAAGTTTAGCTGAACCGTTTCAAAAAGAGCTGAAAGTCTTGCTATATGAGTCATTTGTTTGAACTTTGGCAGGCAGCTGCGATTTTTTTGCCAGGACTGATAAGAGCTGTGAATCCACTGGCTGAAGGCCAGCTCATGGGTCTGAAGTGGGGAAGGAGAAAGAACAGGATGCGTCATGCACAGGCCATGCCCATCCCAGCTCTGCGCATGGGAAAAATGTTACAAAATGTCACATGACGGCAATGTGACACCGGTGGTATAGGGTCTCCTGACTGAACAGGGGGCTGGACTAGATGATAAGAGCCCTTTCAACTTTATTATTCTGTTACATGTAGGAGATTTATTTTTAACATCTATTTTGTATAATTTTAAGGGTAAATGGTTTGTCCCTGGGAAATATGATTATGCTTTTTAAATGACATCATAGAAACACAGGATAGCTTTCAGAATATTAAGGAGGTTCATTTAGGGAAGGAAGGCATCAATGAATTCAAATGTGTAACAACAACAACAACAACAACAACAACAACAACAACAGAGTTGGAAGGGACCTTGGAGGTCTTCTAGTCCAACCCCCTGCCCAGGCAGGAAACCCTACACCATTTCAGACAAATGGTTATCCAACATTTTCTTAAAAATTTCCAGTGTTGGAGCATTCACAACTTCTTCAGGCAAGTTGTTCCACTTATTAATTGTTGTGTCAGGAAATCTCTCCTTAGTTCTAAGTTGCTTCTCTCCTTGATTAGTTTCCACCCATTGCTTCTTGTTCTACCCTGAGGTACTTTGGAGAATAGTTTGACTCCCTCTTCTTTGTGGCAACTCCTGAGATATTGGAACACTGCTATCATGTCTCCCCTAGTCCTTCTTTCCATTAAACTAGGCATACCCAGTTCCTGCAACCATTCTTCATATGTTTTAGCCTCCAGTTCCCCAATCATCTTTGTTGCTCTTCACTCTTTCTAGAGTTTCAACATCTTTTTTACATTGTGGCGACCAAAACTGAATGCAGTATTCTAGGTGTGGCCTTACCAAGCCATTATAAAGTGGTATTAACACTTCACATGATCTTGATTCTATCCCTCTGTTTATGCAGCCCAGAACTGTGTTGGCTGTGTATTTCATCATTATCTCCTCTAGCCCTAGTTAACAGAAAATGATGCTTAAAATATTGTGGGTTTAGTTCAGTGTCTCTTTTAAGCCTTGTGGAATATCTTCCCTCTTCTCTGCTCGTAAGCTGCTCTGAGCTTCTGTCAGCTTTTAAGTCCATTTCTTCTAACATGCTCAGATCTGTTACTAAACTTACAAGCTAAGAAATGATGTGAAATTAGTTTTTTTCCCCTTGATGAATGCTACATTTGTTGCATCGCCCTCATTCAAATTTTATATCTCATGTTCTTGGTTGTCTGTGAATAGCTAAATAAAAACCCATGTTATAAACCCGTGTGAAATCTGTCTTTCTGACTGCATGTGGGGCAGAGATGAGTTTCAGCAGGTTCTGACCAGTTCTGGAGAATTGGTAGCAGAAATTTTGAGTAGTTCAGTGAACCGGTAGTAAAAATTCTGACTGGCCCTGCCCCCATCTATTCTCTGCCTGCCTCCCAGCTGATCAGGAGAAAATGGGGATTTTTCAGAACCTTTAGGCCAAAAAAACAAAATGCACCAGTACCGTATATGTGGTACCTTGCTCAATAGTAGTACCTGTGAGAGGGATCTTGGAGTCCTAGTGGATAACCATTTAGATATGAGCCAGCAGTGTGCAGCAGCTGTTAAAAAAGCCAACACAGTTCCGGGCTGCATAAACAGAGGGATAGAATCAAGATCACGTGAAGTGTTAGTACCACTTTATAATGCCTTGGTAAGGCCACACTTGGAATATTGCATCCAGTTTTGGTTGCCACGATGTAAAAAAGATGTTGAGACTCTAGAAAGAGTGCAGAGAAGAGCAACAAAGATGATTAGGGGACTGGAGGATAAAACATATGAAGAACGGTTGCAGGAACTGGGTATGTCTAGTTTAACAAAAAGAAGGACTAGGGGAGACATGATAGCTGTGTTCCAATATCTCAGGGGCTGCCACAAAGAAGAGGGAGTCGGGCTGTTCTCCAAAGCACCTGAGGGTAGAACAAGAAGCAATGGGTGGAAACTGATCAAAGAAAGAAGCAACTTAGAACTAAGGAGAAATTTCCTGACAGTTAGAACAATTAATAAGTGGAACGACTTGCCTTCAGAAGTTGTGAATGCTCCAACACTGGAAATTTTTAAGAAAATGTTGGATAACCATCTGACTGAGATGGTGTAGGGTTTCCTGACTGGGCAGGGGGTTGGACTAGAAGGCCTCCAAAGTCCCTTCCAACTCTGTTGTTATGTTATGTTATGTTATGTTATGTTATGTTATGTTATGTTATGTTATGTTATGTTATGTTATGTTATGTTATGTTATGTTATGTTATGTTATGTTATGTTATGTTATGTTGGAGTGGGGAGGGAATGGAGATTTTACAGTATCCTTCCCATGCCACACCCACCAAGCCACACCCACAGAACCGGTTGTAAAAAAAATTTGAAACCCACCACTGATGAGGCGGTTATTTAAAAAAATGTAAAAGCAAAAGCAACCAGGTTATGGACAACACCAGGGGAAGCTGATGACATCTGGGTCATGTCTCAAGTGATGCAACTTATATTGACCACCAGGAAATTGTACTGGTTTTGGTCTCTTTGGAGCTTATCAGACATATCTCACTAGATATCTTTCTATGATGTCAAAAACCTTCTGTGGGAAATTCAACTCATGGTCCACTACACTATGGGTAACTTTCCTTAAAGTTATTTAGCTTTAGGAGCTCTCCAGATCCAGATCCTGTTCCTTAAAGTTATTTAGCTTTAGGAGCTCTCCAGATCTATATTGTCTATAGAACAATATAGACTTAACTTGAGAATGGTACACACACACACACACACACACACACACACACACACACACACACACACATATATATATATATATATATATATATATATATATATATATATATATATATATATATATATATATATATATGTAGGTCTTTGGTTATTCAGGTTTTCTCCCGCGTAAAATTGGAAGTGTCTTGGCGACGTTTCGACGAAGTCATTTCAAACCCCTCCAATCCATACATACAGCAGACAGACACCCACTATGAAGATGTAGCACGACCACAAACACGAAGCCAAACAACAGCAATGCAACTCATCAGCTCAAATCTCCCTGCAACTCACATTAATCTGAGCACAACCAAGCCCCCACCCAAACAGGACACACCCCCAGCCAATCAGAGCAAAAAAAAACCCCATCCAATCAGAGCACAGCCAAGCTCCCACCCAATCAGTTCAAACCCCCACTAGCAGTTAAAAAGGAAGAAACAGCTGCAATCACACACTGCTCCCAGAAGCACGAAGCTGAAGCCTGAGGATGACGTATGAGACTTCGTCGAAACGTCGCCAAGACACTTCCAATTTTACGCGGGAGAAAACCCGAATAACCAAAGACCTACATACAAACACCCGCAAAAACCTCGGAATATATATATATAGACATATATATATGGGCAACATTCCTTTTCTTAACCTCTCAGACCAAAGACGTACAGATGTTACATTGCATCATGTCCTTGTGTGTGAAGTTTTACATACTTCCACCTGCCATCTTAGGTGGCAGGGAAATTTCTGTTTTTACACAGTGGCTATCCCTTGTCTAACTTTCAAACTTTCATATCTGGGTCAGATATCATCATTATCTAATCATCTCATTGGTCCAATGATGTTACTGTGCACCTGTCACCATCCTGACAGGTTACGGGCCAAGCCATATATCTTAGGGTACTGAAGCGATAAATATCTGGTAACAATAATGTTCCAGCTATCTTGCATAATAGTTGTTTTATTTTAATCTGTGTTGGAACAATATTAATGAAAGCATTTGGGAACATAAAAATAACGTATTTTCTTTACATTGGAGAAAGTGGACCAGAAGAACCATTTTACCTTCTTTCACAACATTAGAACTGTCATGCCCCTGTCGGAGTCTGAATCCGAAGGGGAAGAGGAACTGCTGACAGAGAGTGAGAGAGTGGATCCATTGGCTGTGGAAGAAACTGGGGAAGTGCAAAGTCAGGCTGGGCAGAGCAGGGGAGAGGTAGAACAAGGGACAGGGGGTTCAGATGAAGACCAAGGCCCACCCTCTCCTCATCCTAGGCAGCGCAGGGAGAAGAGAGCAATGTGGCTTACAAGGGAGGAAAGGGACCCGATCCTCTTTACAAGGCACAGCTGCTGATGGAGTTTAAAAGCAGAGGCAAATGGGAGGGTCGGTTGTTGGGAACAAACACTGAGTTTATCTGGTGTTTGAATCATGGCATCCTCCCAACTGTTTTGATTTACTGCTGTGCTACTTTACTTGTGGAATTCCTTATTTTGCTTGCCCTGCCGGATTAATTACCTTGTCTTGCCTTTGGATTTTTTGTTAGAAGTTTTCTGTTTACAACATTTGGGACTGAAGTATTGCCAGCCAAAGACTATTACAGGTTGGTGGAAGAGCTCTCTCCAGGCCGGAGAGTTGAAAGGGACATTGGGAGCACAGTTGGTGATAATAAAGGGACTCATATCAGTTTCTGGCTATGTTGGCTTTGTGTCATATCCCGGGTCATCACAAGAACCAATATCAACCAATGAAGCCGGGAGTTGTAGGACACAGCAGATAAAAGGAAGTGCTGAAATTCAGAGGTGGGTTTCAGCAGGTTCTGGCCAGTTCTGGAGAACCGGTAGTAGAAATTTTGAATAGTTTGGAGAACCGGTAAATACCACCTCTGACTGGCCCTGCCCCATCTATTCTCTGCCTCCCGAGTCCCAGCTGATTGGGAGGAAATGGGGATTTTACAGTATTCTTTCCCTAGAGTGTGGAGGGAATGGAGATTTTACAGGATCCTTCCCCTACCATGTCCACCAATCCACACCCACAGAACCGGTAGTAAAATTTTTTGAAACCCACCACTGCTGTAATTCAATTTTTTTACACAGTTAAATTATGGAAGTAACTATCAGAAGATCCACCAGTCTGGATACCTTTAAAGAAAAAAAATCGAAGAAACCATGGAGGCAGGACAGTCGATTGTCTATATATTTCCACCATTATCAGAGGCACCATGTTTCTCTTCATCAGTTGCTGAGAAGCAACAGCACTAGACGTCTGTCTCACTCATGGATGAAATATTTGGAGATCCATCTCTGTATTAAACTATGTCCCACAGCAAATCTTAATGCTGAGAAACTGCAAAAGCATGCAGGGATGGCATTGATTTGAATGGACAGGATTGTTAATTCATTTGACACACACACCTCCCACAAACTCTTGGAAAAGCATCATCTTGCAACTAAGTGACCTAATCTGTGTTTGTTATGTACCCATATCGTGGAAATTCAGTAGCACTTGTTGCTTTAATACCTTGTTAAATTATCTCACTTTGCTGACTCTTGCAATGGCATGAAATGGAAATTCATCACAGCCTTGCCTGTAGTAAGTAGCCTGACAGCTTATTAGAAAGCCTGACAGGAGTGGGGAGAGAAGGGTTACCAAACAACAGGGAGAACCTATAGAAAAAATAGTCTTTTTTGTATTGTGGTTCTCTGAATGTTTGGAATTCAAAGGTGTTCCATCCACTCAACTGAGGAGGTCATGTAGCCTGACAGTAAACAAAGAAAGCTTCAAAGTTAAGAGAGCCAGGTTTATTTGACAAGCACAGATATCACAGGCTTTCACCTTCTCCTGTCCCTTTGAATAAGTGTCTGCTATTCCCACAATTTCATGCAGCAAACATCACAAATCACTGGTGAGCTATGAAAAAATACATTATTTCTTTTAATTCTGTGTTTCTCTTCAGTGGATAAAGTTGTAACACTGTGAGACATGGAGACAAACTGCTCTTTCCCCCATTATCTCTGCCCTGAATATCTATATATTGTTCTCTCTGTCTCTGTCTCTTTCTCTGTCTCTGCCTTTATCTCTATGTCTATGTATGTCTATGTATGTCTATCTCTATCTCTCTAGCTCTAGCTCTAGCTCTAGCTCTAGCTCTATATATCTGTCTGTCTGTCTCTATCTCTATCTCATCTCTGTATCTCTATCTCTAAATCTCTCTCTGTCTCTGTCTGTCTCTGTCTCTGTCTCTGTCTCTATCTCTATCTTTGTCTGTCTCTGTCTCTGTCTCTGTCTCTGTCTCTATCTTTGTCTGTCTCTGTCTCTGTCTCTGTCTCTGTCTCTATATATTTCTATCTCTATATGTCTCTATCTCCATATATCTCTCTGTCTCTGTCTCTGTCTCTGTCTCTGTCTCATCTCTGTATCTCTATCTCTAAATCTCTGTCTGTCTCTGTCTCTGTCTCTCTCTCTCTGTCTGTATGTCTCTATCTCTATCATATCTCTTTCTATCATCTATCATCTATCATCTATCATCTATTATCTTATTATCTTATTATCTTATCATCTATCATCTGTCATCTGTCATCTATCACCTGTCATCTATCACCTATTTTTTTTTTTTTTTTTTTAATTTACATTTATACCCCGCCCTTCTCCGAAGACTCAGGGCGGCTTACAGTGTATAAGGCAATAGTCTCATTCTATTTGTATATTTTTACAAAGTCAACTTATTGCCCCCCCAACAATCTGGGTCCTCATTTTACCTACCTTATAAAGGATGGAAGGCTGAGTCAACCTTGGGCCGGGCTCGAACCTGCAATAATTGCAGGCTTCGGTGTTCTTAATAACAGGCTATTACCAGCCTGAGCTATCCGGCCCCTATCACCTATCACCTATCTATTCTTGTTCCAAAGCATCCCAATGGTGCTGATCTTCATTGTAATGAAGCTACTGCAGCCCCAATAATTTGAACTGCCTCCTTTTTAAAAATTTTGAATGTGTGCCAATTACAGCTGTATACAATAGTCAAGTAGGTAAACCATTTTTTAAAACTTTGGCAACTTTAAGGTATATGGACTTCAATCCCCAGCATGCTGGCTGGGGAATTCTGGGAGTTGAAGTCCACATTTCTTAAAATTGCTGAAGTAGCAAAAGCATTATTATATCCACATTCTATTTTCAGTTTCCTTCCATATAATTGGAAGACTCATGCTCAGTCACTCTTACAGTCCACCCTAACTCACTGGTTGGGGGATCTGGGAAGAAAGGGGCAGAGAGAGCCACGTGTATTGCCTTGAGTTCCTGAAATGAAATATGCATTATAAATCAAATGAATTATTAACTAATATCCGAAGAATGCTAAACCAGTGTATATAAGAGAGCACTTTTCTTAAGTGAGCACCCTTGCAGAGAAAGTGGATGTAAACTGGGAAGGGGAGCCAAGTGCTGCCTGCTCCATGTTGCTGATGCTTTCACGAATCAGGATATTTACAGGTTTGCCACTTTATCTGTCAGCAAAAGGTTTAAGTGAGCATGTTTTATTATTTTGGTGTGAGAGATGCCATTTTGCTTAGTAGTGTCTTTTAAAAAAAGAGATCTATGTTTCAAATGAGCACTAATCCTGGCTATACAATTAACCCGTGTTAGAGAAGTACACTACGTGGACAAAGCCCTCTGTCTGATCTCTCCTGCTGTCCAAGGCAAAATGGCCCCGGGGGCAGAGAGCATGCCCAGAACAGCTAAAATGGTGAACAGGAGCTGAGTAAATCCCAGCCCTTCAGGGCATCACTGATGAAGTGTGTCAGATCACATCCATGACCACGATTTTCTCCCTCTTTGAGGAGAAGAGGGAAAATGCTATTTTAAGACTGGAACAGCTAAAGATTATTTTAAACTGCTTCCAGTGTGGGTTGTAGAGGATAAAAAAGCGATGTCATGAAGACACGGCTTTAAAAAAAAATAAAAAAAAAAAGATTGCCAGGACATATCTGGGCCGCAGTTAGGAAAATGCAACAATGTCAGCCTCGTGGAATAAATCCGAAAAGAATCACAATCAGATGAGATAATTCTACTTTATTGTAAAGCTAAATTCACAGAATCTTGCAAATGTGAAATTATAATCCCCGTCCCTGTCTGTTTTACAGCCCAAGAAACCAGGGTCGGTCTCTTGTATCCCACTTGCTCCGCCTACTATCCAGCTGCAGGCTATGCTGTCTCTTATCTGACCATTCCCTTGGCAATGTCTCTTGATCCAGTCTTCCAAAGTCTTTCTCACATACCCTTACAAAGGAAGAGCACATTCTTGTGTATTCAGCAAAGTCCTTTTGGCTTATTTAAAATTCTTTGCTCTTTTTTTTTCTTTTTGCAGTAGTTTGTGTTTGGGCAAGACTTCAATTTTTTGAAGAAAGCAATTTTTTCTTCAACAGAATGTCTATCCCTGCTTATTAATCAGTCTGCTTTCGTCTTTGTTTTTTTTGGGGGGGGTATCTTTGTGCATCTGAAGTTTAGAGAGTACAGTTCAGATTTGTTTATTTACAGGATTTACATGGCCACTCAAATGGTAAAAATGCAGCTCTAGGCAACATGTAGTAATCTCTATAGTAATTTCCAAACATTTTGGGAAAAAATTATTTAAAAGAAATCCATAGACTTTATAATCCTTCAAACAAGGAACACAGTTCTTGTCAAGGGGATAAATTGGTTGATTTGCCTCAACCAGCCATGTAGTGCTCCTTTGATCCTCAGCTGGCACTTGCAATAAGCAGGAAAACATTTCCTATTCCTGGTTAGTAGTATCAGAAGAGAATTCTACACTTAGAGCTATGCAAAAGCCTCTTCTGACTACTCTTAATGCTATCAGTTGAAATCCAGCAAGTTCTGACAGGTTTCTGGAGAACCGGTAGCAGAAATTTTGAGCAGTTCGGAGAACCGGTAGCAGAAATTTTGAGTAGTTTGGAGAACCAGCAAATTCCCACCCCATCTCTGGTTGGCCCCAGAGTGGGGAGAGAATGGAGATTTTGCAATATCCTTTCCCCAGGAGTGGAGAGGGAATGGAGATTTTGCAGTATCCTTCCCCTGGAGTGGGGTGGGAATGGAGATTTTGTAGTATCCTATCCCTGCCACGCCCACCAAGCCACGCCCACAGAACCTGTAGTAGAAAAATTTGGATTTCACCACTGAGCATATGGACCAGCCACTTCCATCTGAAAAGTTAGGGAGACGTATTGCTTTATAGAACAGTTGTATGGAGTGGTTTTCTTTGAGTCCATCTTGAAGCAATGCTCCCCTTGAAGGAAAACAGCCCTATAAATCAGCCCCCAAGACATTCACTGATTTCCTGGCTGAATGGAATCTTCAGCAGCAGTAGAATTTTGTAAAATGGCAGCAGCATTTCCCCACCTATTTCCTCATTAGAGAAGAGCTGTTAGAATCAAATCGAATGTGTTATTATTTCTTGGGGCAACTTTTCTATATCTGCTTGGATAATATTATGTTCAGTATCATGCCAGGGCAGCATGACACACTCAGCAGTTCCTTTGACAAGTGGGGAACTTTATTAATAGGGCACATTATTATTTTTTTATATAGATAAGAGATGTCTGGACTCATCTTCAAAAAAGATAGTGCTATTTATAATGGGTGCTGGACTTGATGACTAGAATTTTCCATGGTTGCTATAACTACTGATAGTAAACCTTTGGTAAACAAGATATATGCAGCCTCTGAGATCTGAGAAATCGGCCTTCATTTTGAATAACACACAACAGACTCATGGCTCAATCAATAAGCAATATACTGCATGAGAGGCCTGAATTTTTGTACTGATTTTTTTTCAGGTAAAATTTGTTTACGTTCAAATACTGCAAAAGCCTCTTATTCATTTTTTCTAAAAATAAATTATAATTAATAGTCCTAGTATATAGCTAGTTTAACAGGGACATGGTGGCTCAGTGGCTAAGATGCTGAGCTTGTCGATTGAAAGGTCGGCAGTTCAGCAGTTTGAATCCCAAGTGCTGCATAACGGGGTGAGCTCCCATTACTTCTCCCAGCTTCTGCCAACCTAGCAGTTCAAAAGCACGTTAAAAAAAAATGCAAGTAGAAAAATAGGGACCAGCTTTGGTGGGAAGGTAACAGCATTCCGTGAGCCTTTGGCGTTGAGTCATGCTGGCCACATGACCACGGAGATGTCTTCGGACAGTGCTTTGAAACGGAGATGAGCACCGCCCCCTAGAATCAGGAATGACTAGCACATATGTGTGAGGGGAACCTTTACCTTTATAGCCAGTTTTATGTTTCTTTTATGATACTTCATATATAACGTAACCCTGGTCAATCTGGAATCCTTTACTGAGGACTATTCTATAATGATAATTAAATTTGGGGTTATGATTACACCATTGAAACTTTGTAAAACCCCTGTACTATCCTCCCCATGAGTACGGGGAGAACATCTCTCTTTGTGAAAGCAACCTGACTAAATCCTACCGCATATTCATGTACATCTCAAGCTGAATATTGTCAATATGCTGAAAATCTGTTTCCCCCCCCTGGATTTTGCAGTATATTCCACTATTCAAGTGGATGAATATACACAACTGAGAAGCCCACATCAAAACGAGTATATGTGAATGGGGATTTAAAGTAGCACTGTCAATCAGAAGTGGATTTTCTTGTAATCTCACAGTCAGATTTAACTGGCTGTCTTGCTTCATACTGAAGACAAATCCGTTGCTCAGTGGGTAAAATAAGATTCTGCTCCCTTTTCTTTTAAAGCAACATCTTTAGTAACAAAGGAAGAAACTGAGGAAAAACAATCCCTCTCCCAAATAAGCAGAGAAGGATATGATATTCAGTTGATGCTCCTAAATGCTAATCTTAAACTTCAGGGGGAAAAAAAAAACAGGAGTTGTGTGTGGTGGTATGATTCACATTCACATTCTCAGGACCTGAGGGGTGTGTTCTTTTGTAATGATGTCTTATGCCAGGGGTCTCCAACCTTGGTCCCTTTAAGACTTGTGGACTTTTAACTCCCAGAGACCCTCAGCCAGCAAAGTCCACAAGTCTTATGCAACGCTGTCTTATGCAACACAAGACCCCTCTCCCAGTACTTCTCTCAACCAGATGTGACCTTCTGGTGACTACCAGCTGTGCATGCGCAGAAACCCATTTCCCCAGCAAAGGGAAGTTGCCACTTGCTTCTGTTGCTTGGCAGGCTGGGATTAGACTGCTTTGCAAACCCTTTGCTTTAGAAGAATCCTTCACACAAAGGCATGGAAGTTAAACACGCTTTGGAGGATTTGCAGAGGGCCAGAAAAGACATTTGGCGTCATAATGTGAAAGGAGAGTGCAGCTTTCTGATCTGATGCCAGGAGAATGTGACAACCTGATTATTCAGTCTTAAAAACACGAGGAAAATAGGGCTAATTTGGGGTGGAAATGCCTTTGAATGGAAACAGATTGCGATTGACAAGCCTTGGCCAAAATTTCTACACGACCCGTTTAGTGGCCCTAATTATTCTGAGGATCCAGTTATATATTGAGCCGAGCTTTATAACTTCTCTGCAAATGCCAAGAAATCAAGAGAAATGGAGAACAGAGTAACACTTGAATTACATGCAAGGAATAGCCAGGTGGCCTTTCATTCTAGTTAGAGGCCCTGTACAATATGTTTTAAGCAGTATCTAATTACCTGTTGTTTCTGCTTTTTGTGTCATTCTGAACAAAATTCATGTTTTACATGTATAAGAAAGAACCTCTCTCTCCCCCCTCCCTTTCTCCCCCCCCTCTCTCTCTCAGAAATATATTCTTCTTTAGACATAAAAACTAAAAAAAGTATAATCTCCAGGGCTTGGATAAAATTATTATCCCAGGCTCACATTTTAGTCCCATATAGCATATCCTGTTTCCCCAAAAATAAGACCTAACTGGAAAATAAGCCATGGCATGATTTTTCAGGCTGCTCGTAATATAAGCCCTATCCCAAAAATAAGCCCCAGTTAAGATCGTCAGCAGACGGGACGACTTCCGGTATCCGGTGGCAACGGACGTCTGGAAGGCTTCTCCTGCCTCCAGTGTCCGAATCCGGCCGCCGCCGAGGCCCTTAGGGGCCAGGTGTTCCGAAAAGGACACCTGCCGCACGGACGGCTCGCCAGGGGTCTCCCAGCCGATATACAGGACTGGGGGGACCGATGCTGGCGCGTCCTAGGCTCGGCGGGGTTCGGAGGCCACAGGCCGCGGCCATTATTTTGGTCGCCGCCTGGGCCGCTGTGCTCGGTGACACCGGGGCTTTGGATTTATAATTGCAGCAGCCTGGTGGTGAACAGGGAACGGAGAAGAATTGAGGAATGAAGAAGGGAAGGGGATATCGGCAAATGTGAGTGGAGTACTCCGGAGTGCGGGGGGGTTTTTTCTCCCCTGCGACTGGAAGAATCGAATCACTTAGGAGAGAGGAGAACTTAAAATAACAAGATTACCGGTTTTGTGGAGCTCTGGAGAAAGAGGTGATGGAGAAATTTAGGAGGGAGGGTTTGAGGCCCCCCCTCCCTCTGGGGAACAATGGTGGCGTCCAGCTTCCGCCTTCACTATGAGAATCTTGATGACATCACTTCCCTTCGGCTTCCTGGTTGACTAACTGTACTCTGGACTCGTTGCTCCTGTGAGTGCCCCCTGGTGGATCCGGAGGAAATTATAAGGATACTGTGCTTGCCTGAGGATTTAAAATTTTTTTTAAATGGCAAAGGTCAGAGACCAACTGCTGGAGAAATGGAGAGAATTCTGGAAAAGTTATCTAATATGGACAAGAAACTGATGAAATAAGAGCAGAAATTGTGACTATCCAAAAGGATTTAAAGGATACTCAACAAGTCTCAGCAGAAAATAAGCAGAAAGTGGAAGGTCTGAGGGTGAGATGCGGCAGTGCAGAAAAGAGGGAGACGACAAGCAATGCTGTGCTTGGACTACAGATGGATAAAATGTCTTATTTCTTAGGTTTCAAAATTTGGAAGAAGTGGACCAAGAAGACTTGAGAGATGTTGTGACTAAACTGTTGGGAGAATTTCTTGGGAGAGGTGTTGATTTTATGAATTGGGATGTGGATCGAGTTTATAGAGTTAATTCACAATATGCACGCATGCAGTTCCTAGAGAGGTTCATGTCAAATTTGTGAAAAGAGAGACGAGAGATGAAATTCTTAGAAAACATAGGAGTGGGGCACTGACTTATAGGGGCAGGAGATAGCCATTCTGAGGCAGATTCCCAGACAGGTACGTGAAATGAGAAAGAAATATTATTTTTATCAAGCAAATTGTACCAGAAGGAGTGGGCTTCAGATGGCTGATGCCAGAGGATTGATGATTTTCCGGGAGGGCATTACGAAAAAAATTAGTACAATTGCGGAGGCTGCGGCCTACGTGGAGGAACACAAAGCCCTCCTGGATTTAGATGACCCAGGAATTGAAGAAGGGGAGGTTATAGACCATGGGGCGGAGGCGGCTGCCGCTGTTGCGGCCCTGGAGTTGGGTCAGGCTGAACCCAGAGTTCTGAGATCCAAAACTAGGAAGTGACAAAGATATTTGGTATTGTGTTGGTTTTCCTTATTCTCTTTCGTATGATATTCTGATTATTCTTGACCCTTCCTTATTGTGTAAGATTGAAACTTAGCTACTTCGTATCACCTGCTTGCCATATGGCTGTTGTATGTGTTTAAAATTTTGAGTAAAATTCTTATCATGTATAAGAAAAATGAAAATTTACCATACCTGATATGTATTTGCATAAATTTTTTTTGACCAATAAAAACTTTTTATAATTAAAAAAAAAAAGATCGTCAGCAGACAGAGGTGTTTAGCATGTATTTTCCCCAAAATAAAACCTAACCGGAAAATAAGCCATAATGCGTCTTTTGGAGCAAAAATTAACATAAGATCCTATCTTATTTTGGGGAAAACACATAGAAGATAATTGCTGTAAGATTAAAATGGAATCAATAATTCTATACAATAAAATAATTAATTTTAAATAAGCCCTTTTCTTTCTTACAATTTGTTTATTTAGCATGTTGTACCTGAACTGTAGAACATTACTTGACTGATCCAAGTGTTTCATCTATTTATCTTGACAGACCCTTAGCCAGAGAACTGATTTTCTGGGTTATTTCCACTATCACCCTGCCACATTTTTTTTTAAAATAGCTGATGCTGTTTTTATACTTTTCACTATTGTCCAAAATGGCTATTCCATTCATTAAACTTTTCCCAGCGGGGGGAAAAAGTCATCTTCAAAAAAAAAATTTCCCCGAGACTCAACCAAAGGGGGAATGGAAAATTTCAGAAATGGAAATTAAAAATGAAAAGTAGCGAAATAACTTCTTTTTCAACCTACACTGAGTCAGGATATCATTAATGAAAAGATCAGATAAAGCCCCCTTTTATAAGGCGTTGCCGTGGAAAACAGAATATATTGGGATGATCCAAGCGAGGGAGAGGAGACACGTCTTGTTGAGCCGGTTTGGGATGAGTTTGACCCTGTGGCTCCCGAGGACGTGGACAGGTTGTTGGGGAGGCTTCACGCCACGACATGTTTACTGGACCCGTGTCCTTCCTGGTTGGTACTGGCCACTCAGGAGGTGACACGAGGCTGGCTCCAGAGGATTATCAACGCTTCTTTGCTGGAAGGGGTTTTCCCTGCCGCCTTGAAAGAGGCGGTGGTGAGACCCCTCCTCAAGAAGCCCTCCCTGGACCCAGCTATTTTGGGTAACTATCGTTCAGTCTCCAACCTTCGCTTCGTTGCGAAGGTTGTAGAGAGTGCTGTGGCGCGACAGCTACCCCAATACCTGGATGAAGCCGTCTATCTAGACCCATTCCAGTCCAGCTTTCGACCCGGATACAGCACGGAGACAGCTTTGGTCGCATTGGTGGATGATCTCTGGCGGGCCAGGGACAGGGGGTACTCCTCTGCCCTGGTCCTATTAGACCTCTCAGCGGCTTTTGATACCATCGACCATGGTATCTTGCTGCGCCGGTTGGGGGGATTGGGAGTGGGAGGCACCGTGCATCGGTGGTTCTCCTCCTATCTCTCCGACCGGTCGCAGACGGTGTTGACAGGGGGGCAGAGGTCGGCCGCGAGGTGCCTCACTTGTGGGGTCCCGCAGGGGTCGATTCTCTCGCCCCTGCTGTTCAACATCTACATGAAGCCGTTGGGTGAGATCATCAGTGGCTTCGGGGTGAGATACCAACAGTACACTGATGACACCCAGCTGTACTTTTCCACCCCGGGCCACCCCAATGAAGTTGTTGAAGTGCTGTCCCGGTGTTTGGAAGCCGTACGGGTCTGGATGGGGAGAAACAGGCTCAAGCTTAATCCCTCCAAGACGGAGTGGCTGTGGATGCTGGCATCCCGATTCAGTCAACTGCAGCCACGGTTGACTGTTGGAGGCGAGTTACTGGCCCCAAAGGACAGGGTGCACAACTTAGGTGTCCTCCTGGATGATCGGCTGTCGTTTGAAGATCATTTGACGGCCGTCTCCAGGAGGGCCTTCCACCAGGTCCGCCTGGTTCGGCAGTTGCGCCCCTTCCTTGATAGGGATGCCTTGTGCACAGTCACTCATACGCTCGTTACCTCTCGCTTGGATTATTGTAATGCTCTCTACATGGGGCTCCCCCTGAAGTGCACTCGGAGGCTTCAGTTAGTCCAGAATGCAGCTGCGCGGGTGATAGAGGGAGCTACGCGTAGCTCCCATGTAACACCGCTCCTGCGCAGACTGCACTGGCTACCTGTGGCCTTTCGAGTGCACTTTAAGGTATTGGTTACGACCTTTAAAGCGCTCCATGGCTTAGGGCCTGGGTACCTACGGGACCGCCTGCTGTTACCACATGCCTCCCACCGACCCGTACGCTCTCACAGAGAGGGACTTCTCAGGGTGCCGTCCGCCAAACAATGTCGGCTGGCAGCCTCCAGGGGAAGGGCCTTCTCTGTGGGGGCTCCCACACTCTGGAACGAGCTTCCCCCAGGTTTACGCCAAATACCTGACCTTCGGACTTTCCGCCGCGAACTGAAGACACACCTTTTTATCCGCGCGGGGCTGGCTTAAATTGAATTTTAAATGTCAAATTTTATTAATTTTAAATGGGGTTTTTTAGTGTATGGTAAATTTTTAAATTTTCAGGCTAATTTAAATAAGTTTTTTAAATTGCATTTTAATTGTATTTTGTATTGTTCATTTTATTCTGCCTGTACACCGCCCTGAGTCCTTCGGGAGAAGGGCGGTATAAAAATCAAATAAATAAATAAATAAATAAATATCAATCAGTAGCCATAATCTCTCCTATTTCCTTTCTCTGTTTGCAAAAAAATTAAAATTGGCTTCCAAATCCACAAATGCCACCTTCACAGCTTTTAGAGAAAGATGAACCAGACTAGGACAACAATATTATACTTCTTCCTAAAACCTTTAGATGCAATTGCATGATTTGTTTGTATCCAATTCCCTGAGAGCAAAAGAATACAGTTGGTTGGAAAATGAAATCTGGATGTCGGTTTTTCAAACTGGCTTGCTATTTTTTTTAATAAATATAGACGGTCTCACCAATGATCCAGTTAGGACATCTGTTACATTTATATGTGAAAGCATTTTAGCAAGGAACTGTGTAAGGTTCTTCAGAATCTTGGCAGACAGCATCACCTCCATGGGAGTTCATTTTGAACGAGAGACTTATGAATTTCAAAACCTCTTTAGTTGTAAAACATAGCCCTGGAACAAGATCTTACAATCCTGCCATGGGGGAACTGCATGGAAAGCGGTGGTGGGTTTCTACCAGTTCGCCCCGGTTCAGGCGAACTGGTAGCGGTGGTGGCGGGAGGCTTCACCCACCTGCTTGGACGTCATCACGGATGCTTTGTGCATGCACAGAAGGTTCTGCACATGTGCAGAAGCGCCGCACGCGAAGGGAGCATGCATATGTGCGCTCATAGTTCCGAACCGGTAGCAAAGGTAAGTGAAACCCACTACTGATGGAAAGTATAAGTGCCCCAAGGTCAGATCAAAAATCTTCATAAACCAGTGATCATCAACTGGCGGTCCATGGACCACTGTGGTCATGAGAAAATTTTGGTGGTCTGCGGAAAAATTATTTGCATTTTTTATATTGCACTAAATCAGGGGTCCTCAAACTACGTCTGGATAAGTGCAATGAATGGTTGTGTTGCTGCAGGGAGTCTCCCCTTTTGCGGTCTTTTTGTGTGGGTCGGAGGGGGGCAAAAATTCTGACTTGGGGTCTACTTCAGCCTCCTGGTGTGGGGTTTTGGGCGAAGGCTGGAGCGAAGTGCCGCTGGTGGCAAAGAGCCGGAGGGCCTTGTTTCAGTGGGATTGCCTCATGGCCTGGAACTGGCTGACCATCTCAGCCCATTGAGCCTCCAGTTGCTGGTACCTGGCCTTGCACTCCCACAGGTCTTCCCTCTGCTTGGAAAGCCTATGCTCATAGTCCTCAGTGAGGTGCTTCCGCTGAGCTTCCTTCTCGGTCAGATCCAATTTGAACTGAGCTGTTTTGCCAACTCTTTCTCATAGTGGCTACTTAGCTCCAACAACTGCTTCCTGTTGGGGCCCTAAGGAGCCTGGGTGAGCAGGCGAAGAGTGGCTGGGAGGGGCGAGTAGAGGTCGGTGAGGCACCCCTCAACGTGAGTGTCATCGAGCTGACCATGCCCACCCAGTCACATGACCACCTAGCCATACCCACTCAGTCAGTCATTAGGCAGATCATATTAGTGGTCTGCAGGATTTAAAATTATGAATGTAGTGGTCCCTGGGGTCCGAAAGGTTGGTGACCCCTGTCCTAAACTATTTACAAGCAGGGATCTGGTGACCTTACCCAACCTCTCCCCATGAGCCTAGTTCCCAACTTCCTGTTCTCCAGCAGAGCCTGGCCCAATCTTGAGCGAATATTCCTTTCTACCATTCTTTCATCTTAAAAGTATCTTTTTGAGGCCTCATTTTCCTTTGCGAGGGAGCTTTTATTAGACAACATTTTTCTGCCTGTCCCAAATTCATAGTCAAAGTGTGTGGGATTGCAGGTTTTTTAAAAGACAAGAAAAAAGAAAGCACAAATGAATTTAGTTTATTTTCCACTGGTGACTGAATTTAAACCCACCTTTCTATCCACCCACTAATCTCAGTAGCTTATAATAATAAAAATGCAAAAGTTAAACTAAAACAGATTTAATAAAATTAGAATCCTGGTTAAAAACAAACCAATACACACAGATTAAAGAAATGCAATAATACGTTTGGAGAACAGGTCAGCTCCTCAGGGAACACATTCTACAGTTTGGAAGCCACATAGGATTTTTTCCTACATTCCAGATAAACTAGATTTTAATCTTGCAGACATCTTTCAGACGATCTTTCTTTGTGAATTAAGTAGCTAGAAGGTTCCTACTAGAAGAGGGCAAACCTGTTTTTAATCTGGACAGTGATTAAAGGATTTTTTTTTTTCGCCCATTGGTATCTAACATGAAAAGGATTACAAACCTACGGACTTATAGATTTGTTTCCTTTATGGACAATTTATTTGCAATAATGATAGGGATGACATCTTGATATTATAGGAAATGAGGAAGAGTGCAAACCCAAAATTGGTCTTGGTATCTTTAACAAAATAGATAGTGCTTTTCTTCGGTCAGTTATTTTGGTGTTTTCCATCAAGTGAAAAATAAGTTCACAGATTTCATGTCTGGAAGGCATCAGAACTGGCACATTTCAGATGGTTGTTCAGAGAGAAAGCAATAAAGGAAAGCCAAATTTTAAAACTTCTATCATAAACTAGGGTTGAATAACCAGGGCTATATGCAGTCCCAAAATTCATTCTCCCTCTCTCTCTGTCTCTCTCAGTCTCTGTCTCTGTGTCTCTTTCTGTCTCTCTCTGTTTCTCTCTCTGTCTCTCTGTCTCTGTCTCTCTCTCTCTCTCTCTCTCTCTCTCTCTGTTTCTCTCTGTCTCTGTCTCTGTCTCTGTCTCTCTGTCTCTCTGTCTCTCTGTCTCTCTCTCTCTCTCTGTCTGTCTCTGTTCCCCCTCTCTCTCTCTGTTTCTCACTCTGTCTCTCTGTCTTTCTCTCTCTCTGTGTGTGTCTCTGTCTGTCTGTCTGCCTCTCACTGTCTCTCTGTCTCTCTCTCTCTCTCTCTCTCTCAAAAAAACAACAACAACAACCCTGTCATGTCTGCATTGTCCCATTAGCCTTCAATCTGGCTTATTTAAATATTTTTTAAAAAAAAACCAAGATACAATCACAGATTTCCTCCAAAGCCTTCCCTTGCCCTGATGTTATGCTCACTTTGTGGCTTTTGGTTCCAGCCCAAACCTTGATAATCAAAAGTTCCCTCCTCCTGAGAAACCAGTTTGCAATTCATGTAAAATGTTTGACACTCGAGAGGAGGAAACTGATTGGTCTCTGAGCATGCTTGACTTATCTTTGTGCAGAAACGGGGAACTTACTCCATAGAGGTTGTTATGCTACATTGTGCAGCAGTTCTACTCAGCATGTGGATGGGATGCTGGGAATTAAGAGTTTAGCATCTGAAGGATACTGAATTCCCAATCTTACTTTACAGTGACTTTTTATTCCAAACTATGAGAGCAAAAGGTGATTAAAATGCAGCTACAGACCATCTCCCCTTCAAATCTGGCAAAAAAAAAAAAAAAAGTTGAATTGAGTTACTAAATTACAATATCTGCACTGATCACCTAACAGTTCTAGCCATGCATAGGGGAGAAGCTCGGTTGGCATAAAAATAAAGTACTGAATGCTTGCTTGCTTTATTTATTGTGTCATATTTTTTCCTCTTTTCATCCTCAGATAACGTTGAGCTGAGAGAGTGTGATCTGCATGGAGCCATTCAATGTGTAGCACAATTGAGTGGGGATGTGGAACCATAACTTCCAGAAGTTAGTTCAATACCAGAAAGATTGAGACACACAATAGATTTTTTTTTTTTTGGATACACATTCCATGTTATATTTATGAGGCAGTGGTTTTGTTTTTCCTCATTCATTTAAATGTTTGGAAAATAGAAGGAGCACAATCTACCTGTTATTAATTCACAACATCTTTCTCAATTTAGTCATCTTCTAATCACTGCTGCATATTCACTGCTTTATTTATGCAATTTACTATTTCATACCAGAACAGATGTTGCTCATTTGGCAAACTGCAAATTAGGAATCCCACTATGAATTAGAGGCTAAATTTTACCTGAGATATATTTACCATCCATATGCTTTCTGATAGATTTTTGACACCTTTGATAAATAATAGACTCATGAGAAGTAGTGGCTAAATAAATATTTGGGAGAAAGGAGGGAAAGAAGAAAGGAAGGAAGGTTAAGCTAAGAGATGCAAGGGAATTCCTCCATCCCAGTTTCTCTCTTGGTTCTTCTCTTCAAGGTATAAATTCCAGTAGAAGTGAGACTTTTCTGTCTTCATATACTTCTCAAGTAATTTAATTTTTACTTCAAATGCAATGAATGTCCATTAGCATCCCTTGATAACTGGGCTAAGCCCATGTTCTGCATCCAATACAGTTACCGTATAGAATGGATATTTTTCTTTGTAGTGAAACGTTCACCTATTTCCAGTGTTCTTTCCAAACTAGAAATGTTCTAGTTTGGTTATGCTCAGGAACATATGACCTAACAAGAGCTCCTGCTGAATTTAAAGTTTCAAAGTGGCAGAGCCTTTCCCCCGTGCATCTGGTCCTTCTGAGTCAATAAATAGTTACAGTTCTCCATTGAACCAGGAAAAATTAAAAACCACAATTCTCACCTTCTTTGATGACAATGGATGGTTGAAAGTCTGAGACATCTCCTGTCATGAGATTTCCCATTAGTCTTCACCCTCAGCATCATTACAAAGATAAATTTGAGGGGGGGAAATAGTTTTGCATATGGAGGACCTCTGCAATGATCCAGTACCAATTTTTAATTTGGGTTATAAAAGTCTGGGCAGCATGATGGGTCAGTGGTTAAGAAACTGGCCCTGTTGCTGGAAAGCCGGCAGCCCAGGTTCGAGAGCCAAGCACCACATGATGGGATGAGCTCCCGTCCTCTCCCCAGCTCATGCCAGCCTAGCAGTTCAAAAGATTGCAGATGTGAACAGCTAAATGGGTACCACTTTGATGGGCAGGTAATGCTCCATGACATCATACTGGCCACATGACCTCAGAAATGTCTTTGCATTGTGTTGGCTCAATGGCCTTGAAAAGGAGAGGAACACTGTCCCCTATATTCAGTAAAGGTAAAGGTTCCTCTCGCACATATGTGCTACTTGTTCCTGACTCTAGAGGGCAGTGCTCATCTCCGTTTCAAAGCTGAAAAGCCAGCTCTGTCCGAAGATGTCTCTGTGGTCATGCGGCCAGCATGACTAAATGCCAAAGGTGCACGGAATGCTGTTACCTTCCCACCAAAGGTGGTCCCTATTTTTCTACTTGCATTTTTTACGTGCTTTTGAACTGCTAGGTTGGCAGAAGCTGGGACAAGTAATGGGAGCTTATCCCATTACACGGCAGCACTAGGGATTCAAACCGCTGAACTGGCGACCTTTTGATCGACAAGCTCAGCATCTTAACCACTGAGCTACAGCATTCCTCTCTATATTCAGTAACAACTACCAAAGTAAAATTGATAGGGATTCCTTTATCCTTTTTTACCTACAATAGTCTATTGGGATTCTCTAACTTAGGGGTGTCAAACTTACGGCCCACAGGCCAGATGCGTCATGTGCTGGCCACGCCCACCTCCATTTCAGCAAAGGGAAAAAAAGTTGCAATACATCACACAATGAAAATGTGTCATCGTAAGTTTGACACCCCTGCTCTAACTGCTAAGTTAACTGCTAGGTTAGCACTATAATACCAAGACAGAAATTACAACATAGTGGTTTTTTTGATCCTGTGCCAGAGGTGGGTTTCATCAGGTTCTGACCAGTTCTGGAGAACCGGTAGTGAAAATTTTGATTAGTTTGGAGAACTGGTAGTAAAAATTCTGACTGGCCACTCCTCCATCTATTCTCTGCCTCCCAAGTCCCAGCTGATCAGGAGGAAATGGGGATTTTTGTAGTAACCTTCCTCTGGATTGGGAGGGAATGGAGATTTTACAGTATCCTTCCCCTGCCACACCCACCAAGCCACAGAATCGGTAGTAAAAAAAAATTGAAACATGCCACTGTCCTTAGCTATGGAAGTTTGAAGGCTTTGTCTAAAATTCACTGAGCATGTATGTTATATGAGTTTTGAATGAGTATTGTGGTCCGCCAGCAGCCCGCAGAGCTAGCAGCAGAGTTGGACAGTGAGGAGGCTGGGGAGGACCATGGGCCAGTCCTGGACTCTGGGGAAGGCCCGGACTAGGGCTCTGTGTCAGAGGCAGAGATGGAGCCAGGGCCATCTGGGAACGATGTGCGGACTCCAGAACCTCCAGAGGTGGGCAACAGAGAGGCAGAGGAACAGGAGGAGCCTGTTCCTAGTGCACGCATGCAAAGACCTGCCAGAAGGCAAGAGCAGCTAAAGCAAAAAGGATGACTCAGGAGTAAGGCCAGGAGATGATTGGCCCCTCCCAATCATCCCAATGTAAGAAAGAAACATTGCTACATTTGTTTCTAGCCCTCTCTTGTTTGTGAAGTTCGTGGGGCTTTGCCAAGAAAAGCCTTCAATAGGGTGCCAAAGAGGACAAAGGTTTGTGATAAGGCAGAAGGACTTTTTCTGAAGGATTTGTTTTGGAATTAATTTGGACTAAACTGAGAATGAACTAATTCTCAGCTGTTCTAATAAAATATGTTTGTTTAGAACTGATTGTGTCTGGTGATAACTACTTGGGCCTAGATCACAACAATGAGTTACTAAACCCTGAAAAGAGATCAGCTCAAAAAAAGCATTTCCACTGATTGCCTATAGCTTCAAGAGCCATCTTTTTCATTGCTGCAAAGGACTGATCAGCATTCTGGTCATAGATATTTGGAACGCATAGGAGGTTTGAAAGAAAGGCACATAAGTAGATTCACTTCTCCTCCCACAACAAGCAGAACATTTCTACTAAATCATGTCATCTGTTGATAGAACATTTCCAACATGGGGTAGGACAGACTTTTCCAGTTGATGAGTGAAATCATTGCAATCACCATACATTCATTGTGTAAGACACTGCTATTTCATCTACTTGTTAAAGGATTGTTTTAAGCCTCGTAGACCCAAGTTGGCTAATTCTTAGAGCAAAAAATAATCCAATTCATTCTTGTTGGGTTTCCCCATACAAACGTGACTTATGTCATCCCACATAGTCCTCCTGAATGCAGCTAAGGAAGGTCTTTAAAAGTGTTCTTGTAATCCCATGGACTTTATTTATTTTATTTTATTTTATTTGCATTTATATCCCGCCCTTCTCCGAAGACTCAGGGCAGCTTACACTATGTCAGGCAATAGTCTTCATCCATTTGTATACTATATACAAAGTCAACTTATTGCCCCCCAACAATTTGGGTCCTCATTTTACCTACCTTATAAAGGATGGAAGGCTGAGTCAACCTTGGGCCTGGTGGGACTTGAACCTGCAATATTTATTTCTTTGTTTATTAAATTTAGAATAGAATAGAACAGAATAGAATTCTTTATTGGCCAAGTGTGATTGGACAAACAAGGAATTTGTCTTTAGTGTATATGCTCTCAGTGTACATAAAGAGAATAAAATACATTCATCAAGAAAAAACAACACTTAGTGATAGTCAAGATTACTAATAAGCTATCAAATCGTATTAGGAAACAAATAAAAACAATACAATTGAAAGATACAAGCAACATGGTTATAGTAATAACTGGGAAGAGATAGATATTAGTAAGGAAGAGAAGAATAATAGTAATACAGTCTTAGTAAATTATTTGACAGCATTGTGGGAATTAGTTGTTAAGCAGAGTGATGACATTCCGGAAAAAACTGTTTTTGTGTCTAGTTGTTTGATGTGCAGTGCCTTATAGCGTCTTTTTGAGGGTAGAAGTTGAAATAATTTATGACCAGGATGTGAGGGGTCTGTAGATATTTTCACAGCCCTCTTTTTGACTCCTGCAGTATACAGATCCTCATGGAAGGCAGGCTGGTAGCAATTGTTTTTTTCTGCAGTTCTAATTAGCCATTGAAATCTGCGTCTGTTTTGTTTGGTTGCAGAGCCAAACCAGACAGTTATGGAGGTGCTGATGACAGACTTAATAATTCCTCTGTAGAACTGGATCAGCAGCTGTATGGGCATTTTAAGCTTTCTGAGTTGGCACAGTTTTGATGACGTTTTTGATGTTAGGTGTCCATTTTAAGTTTTGAGATATGATAGAACCTAGAACCTGTCTATCTCATTATTGGAGCCATATCCCTTATGAAGAGTCTGTTTTGTGGTATCCAGAATGAAGTGGGGGATAATTTACACTTTAAACAAAGTAAAAAAAAAAACAGCAGCAACCAGAAGTGTATAAAATGAATGGCATGCATGGGAGTTGAAGCATCATTGCATGAAACTGATTTAACAAGAACTCTCACCTTCCAGCAAGATACCTCCATGGCCCATTCCTCCCTTATCTGGTGTATATGGAAGTTAAGAGAAAAATCTTCCATCAGGGTAGGGGAAAAGAGAAAGAGGAAGGAAAAGAAAGGAAAGGAAAAGCTGAGCTCTTGCAGAGAGACCTTGAACAGTAAATGGAATGGAATTTATTGAAACTTACCCCCTCTGCTCCTGTAAGCGGTTACATAATTTCTCTGTCCTTCTATAGCACATTTCACACAGAGTTTCAAAAGAAAGTAATTTCCTCTCAAGGTTAAGCAGATTTTGCTGCTACCCCTTTGTTCCTTAAGGGTATAATTCATGGTTGAATATTTTGACTCATCTAATGCAAATAAATTGAGAGGATCATAGAACAATAGAGCTGGAAGGGACCTCACTGGCTATTTCATCCAACCCCTTGCCCACAGATAACGTGATTAATTCTATCGATCATCCTCTTGTGATTGGTAAAGTGCAAGGACAAGGAGGGAAGAAACCGGCTGTCATTTTAGCAGAAGAAATATGATCCCAGGCAGAGCAATAGCTTCTCTTAGAACAGTAATGCAATTAGGACATAAAGCATTTGCTATATTTCTTTGAAGGCAGAAACCAGGAAGGGGAGGTGGGGTGGGGGAGAATCGGAGCGCTGTGTGCATGTCTTTTCTCATCATCATGCGTCTCATCGTGAGTCAATCTCATGGAGAGATGAATACCTTTCTATCTATACGATGCTAAGAGTTAAAATAATAATAGTAAACAAACAAACAAACCCCTGACCTGGCTCATAAATTGTCTTGTCTGATCTGTCCTAAAGAACTCGTAACATCTCAGTTAAATTTTTATGCTTTAATTTTTTAAAAAATGGATTCCTGTCTTTATTAGGTGTGTTAAAATATGGAATCTTAAACTCTTGCCTACAGTTGTTACAACTTGAATCATCTTTTTATCTGTTAAGATATTTTTTGGGAATTGTCAAAAATGGTCTTCATTTTCTTGTATATTTCACTTGACAACATTAGCCTGTTTGACTAGCATTCAGTTCAGGGGTGAAATGCTCCCGGTTCGGACCGGATCACCCAATCCGATAGTAATGGCGGAGAGTGGTTCAGAGAACCAATAGCAAAAATCCCTGCCCCCCTCCATGCCCAGCTGAGCCACGCAATCATTCAAGGTTTTTTTTTTTTTACTTTTAAAAGCATTTTTTCTTTGGCCAAAAAAAATGCTTTTAAAAGTAAAAAAAAAGCCTCTGATGATCGTGCAGCTCAGCTGTGATCATCAGAGCCTTTTAAAAGCATTTTTTCTACAACCTCTTCAGCCACATTACTCATCCCCCAAGCCACACCCACAGAAGCGATAGTAACAAATTTTACATTTCACCACTGATGCAGTTGGTAATTTTGACATGAAGCTGGCAGGAGTTGGAACATAAATTGCAATTATATATAGATGATATTTTCAGTCATAGTATTATTAAAGTTCTCAACTACACTTTGGTAAGTTATCACATTATTCAGTCAAGTACTGAAAACGATTTTGAATAATTTCAAAATTGCAGATAAATGTTGTTATTATAATTGTTGTTGGTATGGTAGGTGATCAAGAAAATACAGTACTGCAAGAATTTGAGTAGCCTAAAACTGCTGAATGGGATTCTATTCTATTCCATTCCATTCCATTCCATTCTATCTCAGCCAGTCCAGCCCAACCCAGCCCAGCCCTGCCCATCCTACCCTATCCTAGGCTATCCTATGTTATTCTACCCTAGCCTACCCTTTTATTTTGTTTTTAGTTTGATATATTAGCAGTTTCTGGACCTTATCAATGATTTTCTTCTATTAGAAAGTATTTTGGAAGAATTTAAAGAGTTTATCTAAATCTAAATAGTTTATTTCTATAGACAGTTAGGGACCATTACTAAAACAGATACTGGTAATTATGAAGATAAAACTGCAGAATGAAATGTGATTGGGATATTTTATTTTAACAAATGAATTAACATCAAGAAACATTACATGCTTCTTAAGAAGTTAAAATATTTCTTATGAACTTAAAATGAGACCAATTTATCAAAAGATTCTTTTTCATGTTTATTAGATGCTTTGAATGATTTTTTAAAGAAGCGCTGGATGTCAGACTTTTATGCAGGAGATATATTTGAGGGAACTCTAATGTTTTGTGATATATTCAATTCCAGGGTCTCTTTTTTCATTCTCCTTAAGTTGGTGACCCATCAATTAAAACACACATTATCATTTGAATTATTCTAATTTATGTTGCATTGTTTAATCTGCTTGATTAGAGCATAATATTTCTTGAATTCTTTTTTCCATCTTTTCCAAAGCAAAGAATTTATCACAACATAATACCACCTGCCCTTCTGCTATGAACAGCTCTGAATTTATTCTACTTTGATTAGTTTGCAGTGGAAACCAGGGATACACAATTGTTAGAAAGATTTGTGATTGCTACTGCTTACCTGCAGAATAAATCTGTGGTCCTTGATTTACAGAGTTCCATGAAGTACTATGTAGTTAAAACATGGACACCATTTAATTCATATCTGGGAAACAATAATAAAAGCTGCAGCTTTAGAAAATGGCATCTCCAAGTTTTACTAAATGAATTATGCATGGCTTCAAAACAAGAGAGTTAATTTCCTGCAAATTGTATGATTTGCCTTCAAAATTTCCCATAATCAGTTGCAATCTGTGGAGCTGAATCATATGTTACTGCCATTATCAAGTAGCTGCAAGCATCTTCTCATCCACGTGGCTGTTTTCACGGATGGGATTGGACATGCCCTGTTTGCATTTACATTTCAGAAACAAGCAAATCCATAGTCCTTGCAGGGATGGGAAACAGAAATAGCATAATGGATAATACAGTATTTGCATGTTTGTCGGAAGAAGAAAAATTAGTCGAACCTCTGTCTAATAACCCAGTTCCATAAAAGACTAAAGACCGTACAGAAGAGGTGCATTAAAAGCAAGGTATAAAAGCATCAGAAAATGAACTCAGGCACAGTTGGAAGCTGTCTGTTATATGAAACGTATTAACTGAATGGAATATTAAAAATGATGACTTCATTAAGTAGATTCATAGAAGCAAACAGGAACCACAGGAAATTACTGCTCATTCATTCTGTCTAATCGCATCAGATTTTGGCTACATTTACACAGTTTCAAAAAACAGAACGGGGGAAATAATCACTTTCAAACAATTTCCCCAAACATGGATTTCTACACTGATGCACACAATGATGCGACTACGGAAATTCTTTGACATCATTTGTAGTACAATGCAGTGGTAACGAAGAGGGATGGAGAACACAATTATTCATTTCACTCCAATGAGAAAATGTCCATGGAGATTCCCAGTCATCCAGGTTATAGTTGTCAATTTCTCATCCGGATCCAGTTTTAGTTTCCAAACCTTGCTGATAAAGTCCTGGGAATTGTTGATGTGATGGATGATGTTGCCAACCAGAGGAGCTAATAAGGTGGTTGGATGTTTCGCAGTGTTGTAGGTGACAGAGTTGATGCTGCTGACAATTGGTCTGAGTGGAGTTCCCTCTTTGTGGATTTTGGGGAGTCCATATATGCATGGAGTGGCTTCCTCAGGGTAAAGGCATAATATTGTCAATATCATTGTCCTTCAGTAGTAGTTCTTACAGGAAATCGATGAACTTTCTCTTATAAGTGCTGGTAGGATCTCTCTTCAGAGACTCCCATGTAGCAATGTCCTTCAGAAAAGTATCCAAAACCATTCTAGTATGTGACATCATCAGGACTGTGAGATCACAGTCCTTTTGAAACAATTTTAGTAGTGGCTTTAAATTATTAAACTGAGGTCCTAGATCAGGAGTGCATAATTTTGTTGAAACCTAAACTTGGAGCTCATAATTCTGGAAAATGTTGAAGGAAAGAGAAGAAGAGGACAACCTTGGATTATATTTCACCTGCGATGGCGGCACCGCAGAGAAACTTAAAAGGCCAATTTTACTGCCTTTGGATACCCTGCTCATAAAAGTCAAAAGGAGCAAGCAAAGGATAGGGCACGGCTAGTGTCATTTGTTTTGAAGTTTAGTTAAAGTCAATGGAATAAAATTGCATGCCACCCAGATTTGCTGGGAGTTACACATCAACAGGTGAAAAATGAGCAAAGCCAGGTGTCAAAGCTCTTCCCTTTACAAGCATTTAAGTTGTCTCTGACATAAAACCATTCCAGTCCTAGGTGAGTTTGGTGAAACAACCCAGGAAATTATTTATTTTTCATTCAAGTTGGATCATTGCTAAATTCCTTCATGAATCAAAAATTCTGGACTAGAAGAAACTTAGTGAATCAACAATACATGAGCACACAATAGATTTAAGCTTAATGTGAACCGCTCCAATCTTGATTGCAGAAAATATGACTTCAGTAACAAAATTGTTAATGCCTGGAATGCACTACCTGACTCTGTGGTCTCTTCCCAAAATCCCCAAAGCTTTAACCAAAGACTATCTACTATTGACCTCACCCCATTCCTAAGAGGTCTGTAAGGGGCGTGCATAAGAGCACCAACGTGCCTACCGTTCCTGTCCTAATGTTCCCCTTGATTGTATCCAACTTGTATAATTATTTCATGCTTATACCTATATATATGCTTATATGTCGTATAGTTATTTCATGCTTATGCTTATATATACCATTGTGACAAAATAAAATAAATTAAAATAAAAAAATAAAATAAACCATGGGCTAACCTAAACCTGAGTAACTTAACAGCACTTTCTTCACTGCTTGTAATCCTGGGAGTATACCAAAAGAGCAGAAGATGCATCAAAAGGTGCCATTTGAAATGCAGGTCTCTTTCAAGGCGGCAGCTGCCTCTTTATGCAGCAACTTCTTCTCACCTAAGAAGATTTCCTAGAGGGAAACATATTAAACTCAGTGATGCACGCTTCTGAATAAGTATGTCATTCAGCACACACAAACAACACAAACAGACTCATCCCTAGCAATCAGCAATCCAATAGTTGTGTTGTGATCCAGGCCCAAGTAGGTAGTAGGAAACTCAGTCAGTGTAAAAACAAACAAACTTTATTAGAATAGCTGAGAATTAATTCATTCTCAGCATAGTTCAACTAAATTAAAGCAAATTCCTCCCAACACAATTCCTCAGTCTTATCACCAACCTTGGTCCAATTAGGCAAACTGCCAAAGGCCTTTCTTGGCAAAAATTCAGAAGACACTGATACAACACAAATGCAACAAGATAGAGCTATCAATGTTGTTTTCCGGCCAAGAGCCCGAACGCCATTGCTGGTCTTTTAAGCCTTATGGGAGGGGCCAATCATCTCTTGGCCCTACTCCCGAGTCGTCCTCTTTGCTTTAGCTGCTCTTGCCTTCTGGCAGCTCTTCTCATGTGTGCATTAGGAACAGGCTCCTCCTGTTCCTCTGCCTCACCACTATCAGTCTCTGGGGGCTCTGGAGTCCACACTTCACTCCCCGATGGCCCTAGACCCACCTCTGCCTCTGACGCAGAGCCCTAATCCAGGCCTCCCCCAGCCTCCAGGATTGGCCCATGTTCTTCCTCAGCCTCATCGCTGTCTGACGCCGTTGCCAGCTCCGCAGGCTGCTGGTGGACTGCAACAATTTGAGTCTTTTTCTTTCCTCATAAAATACCAAACTCCATAGTACATACTGCAGTTTGAAAGGTCACAGTATGATTGGGGTATGTGTACCAAGTATAAGTATGGATGGATGGTCTCCTTTATGTTGAGTTTTAGTTCTATTACTTCCTGGGGATACCAATATAGTTTTCTTGGGAAAATGCACAGATAGTTTGCCATTGCCTATTTCTGGGATTTTTTGACACCCTAGTCTAGCTTCTAGCCATGTTATTTTCTCATCCAAGTCCAGTCTATGTGCAACCTTCCTTAGCTTTTTGAGAACAGTCATAATAACCTAGGTGCTGCTACTGAGTTGTACACATGTACACAGACATATGGATAAATAACCATACAAATTACAATTGTGTAAAATACAGTTTTGAAATGCGCTGGATGAAAAGTACTCTTTTGCCTTCAGATTCAAGAGCTGCACAACCTTAATAAACATCCATTTTGAAAGTGCTCTTTGTTCTCAACAACTATGTGTTTCCTTCTGAAAGCTTGCAAAAATAAATCCTGAGGGAAATTTTATCTAATATTGTGGATTGTATGTGATTTTAGCTCACAAACCACTGAGAAAGTAAACCTATCCCCTTTAAAAATGATTAAGGCCAACTCCTCAGATTATTAAAGTCAACTTCTTGGCATCTCTTTCTATAAAATTTAGCTTATCTACAACCTACCATATCACAAGAGTTTTGTAACATACAAGCCCAAACCTGTTGCCCCAAAATAAGATTCAAGACAGATTTATATCTCTAGTATCTTTTTTTCCTTCCTGTGTGTCTGCTAATACATTACCTACAGTCAATCTCTTCTGTTGCTTGAATAAAGATTTTCTCCAGAATGGCTCTTTAATAGGATTTGGAGCTGCTAAAATACCTAGAGAGCTGGCTTCAGAGGTGAGTTTCAGCAGGTTCTGACCAGTTCTGGAGAACCGGTAGCGGAAATTTTGAGTAGTTTGAAGAACTGGTAGTAAAAAGTCTGACTGGCCCCACCCCCATCTATTCTCTGCCTCCCAAGTCCCAGATGACAGGGAGGAAATGGGGATTTTGCAGTAACCTTCCCCTGGATTGGGATCATCAGAGCCTTGTTTTAACCCTTTAAAAACATTTTCTACAACCTCTTTGGCCAAAAAAAAATGCTTTTAAAAGTTAAAAAAAAGGCTCTAATGATCACATGGCTCACCTGGGCATGTGGGGGGGGGGCAAGGGTTTTTGCTACCAGTTCTCCGAACAATCTGCCGCCATTGCTACCGGATTGGTCGATCCAGTCCCAACGGGAGCATTTCACACCTGGAATTGGGTAATGCCATTAAAGACTTATGAGGGTTTAAAATGAAAGCTCCAAACTGAACCAAATTGTCACTGAAAACTCAAAACTAAATTAGGGAAAAAATGGTTCATACCTATGCTACAGAAATAATCTTGAAGCCATGTATTCTTAACTCATTCTTACAGCTAAAATATGTGTTTGTATCTGTGTGTATAAACATTATAGTTTACATACAATAAATATTACCTAATTTGTTGAAGAGCTATCTGCAATAATTAGATTACGAGCCTTAAGAGAAATTCTATACATCTGCCATTGGATATTATTTCCTCTCTTTCCTCCTTAAATTAAACAATGAGGCAACATGTTCGATGGCTTCAGTACTATCTGTTTAAATGTATAGAATATGCATAATGAGCAGGGAGGAACAGACAGTTTTACGAGCCTTTTAAGCAGGGGTGGGCTGCTGGGGGTTCGCAGGGGTTCGGGAGAACCTCTAGCTAAGATTCTGTGCAGAATCCAAGAAACACCCACCCCCCCGAACTCACTCCTGGCTGGCCCCGCCCACCCCACCTCGCCCCTCCCAGGAGTCCCCACATGGCCCGTTTTGAATGCAGGTAAGTATAAGGTGCATGTGGAGGCTCAGAGACAGTGAAAAACGGGCCTACCGGAATTTTAGGAAGGTTCCATAGGTTCGAGGAAAGCCTCTGGAGCTCAGGAGGGCGATAATCACCCTCCCGTCGTGGTGCAGGAGACTGACTAGGCCACACATACTATGGCCACACTCACCCAACAACAGGGCAGAGAACCCCTTGCTAAAATTTTTGAAGCCCATCCCTGCTTTTAAGCATTATTTATCTTTCTCAACAAATAGGAACTCTGGAACTAAACCTCCAAGCTACTTCAGTTTGCTTTGATTGCTACCTTACATTTTATATCTAAGAAATATGAGTTTTATTCATAAGTGTTTGATGAGTAAGGCCAGTGCAGCATCTCTTTCCTGATCTACATGCATTCAGCAGATGGTATGAAGAAAGCTACAGACAGAAACTGCCTGGAAAAATGTGTACAAATGTCATACATGTACCGGTTCAACTCATGCAATCTAGTGAATGTGTAAATGAAGAAATAGAGCAGAGCTGGCTGATACTATATTGTTTAGTCTGAGACCAAGGATGAAATTTCCTCTTTTGGTACATAAAATGAACCAACACAACTGCTGAATTTGTATTGAATGTTGTTGATGCTTATACCATTTTCCACTGCATCCAAAGCAAGCACAAGAGTTTAAAATAGTGATCAGAAAGAAAGATAAAAGCCTGTTTGATATAAAGGACAAGCAAAAGGAATTTTTGCAATGGTTTCAGTATATTAAAAACTTCAACATAATAGATCAAGGACAGTGTGGTTTGACATGAAATTTTGGATGTGTTTGGCTGTTCATCACAATGTTGAGATCAAACAGTTAAAGTCAGTCAGACCAATTTATTGTTAAAGTCAAAGAGAAATCTTTGAACTTTGGGGAGTTCTGCTTTCAGAGGGGGTCACTGTCTTTATTATCTTGCAGTATCAATTTTGTGAAAGTCATAAAAGAAAACAGAACAGATACAGGTGTGGAAGAAAGTGCTGACCTAATGAATCATTTGTTTGCCTTTGAAATGTGTTTCATTTAAGTAATTAACAAGGATTTATACAGGTGCTTCCTGGGTAAAAATTGATAGTGAAATCCTAGGAATGGTCCTTAGAAATACACCCATTAAGTTCAGTAAGACTGTCATTAACTAGCACAGGATAAAAATCCTTACTGCAGCAGTTCTCAACTTCTTGTTTGTATGTTTTTTTAAAAAAAATTCCTAGTAATTTTCCTATCAAAGAACACAGGTCCCACCAAGATATAAACGGAAGTTCCCTTTTCTTCTCCCAGGAAAGACATTTAGATGTTACTTTATAATAAACTGTTTATAATAAACTGTATAGTATGATTTAAGTATACACAAAAAATGCTGTACAATACATACCAGGAAAGGTCTGATAATAATTGAAAGTTCTCAGTGTGTCAGCTAATTCACATTTCACTCAAAAAAAATCAAATTGCTGTTTATACTGGAAAAGTATTTCCCTACCCTGAAATAGCCTGTCTGAGTCTTTTTTTTTTAAATTTCTTTTTGTCATAACAGTATACACAAACAATTGTCATAAAACAACATATTTTGAAGAAAATATACATATATGTAAAAAAAAATATGCATCAACTATATCAATTTGATATGATGAAGGGAACAATAGGACAGGAACGGTAGGCACTTTTGTGCTCTTATGCACGCACCTTATAGCCCTCTTAGGAATGGGGTGAGGTCAATAGTAGACAGTTTTTGGTTGAAGATTTTGGGATTTTGAGTAGAGGCTATGGAATCAGGTAATGAGTTCCAAGCATTAACAACTCTGTTACAGAAGTCATATTTTCTGCAAACAAGTTTGAAGCGGTTGACATTTAGCTCGAATCTATTTTTTGCTCTTGTAATATTGCGATTGAAGCTGAAGTAGTCTTTTATAGGAAGGATATTGCAATAGATGATTTTGTGTGTTAAACACAGATCATGTCGAAGTTGATGGAGTTGTAAGTTTTCTAATCCCAGGATTTCAAGTCTGTTGGTATAAGGTATTTTGCTCTTTTCGGAGGAGTGAAGAACTCTTCTAGTAAAATATTTCTGGACTCTTTCTATTGTATTTATGTCAGAGATGTGGTATGGGTTCCAGACCGATTCAAGAATAGGTCTGGCAAATGTTTTGTATGCTAGTTAGTAGTGTAGAGTTTTTGGAAAAGAAGCTGCGTAAAATTAGGTTTACAACTCTTAGGGCTTTTTTCGCTATGTAGTTGCAGTGAGCTTTGGCATTAAGGTCATTTGATATGAGAACTCCAAGATCTTTGACCAAGATCAAGATCAAGGTCTTCAGCCTTAAAGAAACCAAGCTAGGTTTCTTTAAGGTTACAATGGTTTTGTGTGCCAATACAGGAAATCAGGACAGCAAGCTGATTTGGTGGTACAGTGGCAGGCAGAAGGAGGAGTGGGTGAATGTGGCAGCTGGTCTCACTGAATAAGGGCAACCATTAGATGGCAGCAAAGAAGCACAGAACATGCTAGCTCTTTGCTGTCATCTAGTGTTCATTCCATTTTTTGCAGACCTACTCCAAGAGGAGTACTGTAGTAATTATGCCATCTGCTGGTGCCATTCTACCCCCTACAGAATGTCACAAACTGCCACTGCTGCTCTTTCTCCCTGAGAACAGCTTTTATGTAGAAGCTCCAGAGGCATCTCTTTAATGTTGGCAGGGACGGGGGCGGGATGTCCACAGAGCTCTGGGTTTGTTGAAGCATATGTTGAGATTGTACGTGCATATCAGTTATCAAGTACCCTGATTTTTATCATGTCACTACAGGGCAGTGACATGACCCTGCAACAGCTATAACTTTGAAGATTGGTTGAAACTACCATTTGTTCAGGACTATTTTGATTTTGACAGTTGCTGAATAAACAGTTGTTAAGTTTTGACAAATGTAAAAAAGATATTGAGACTCTAGAAAGAGAAGAGCAGAGAAGAGCAATAAAGATGATTAGGGGACTGGAGGCTAAAACCTATAAAGAAAAGTTGCTGGAATTGGATATGTCCAGTTTAATGAAAGATTAAGATTCAAAATCTTAAAAGACGACACAGTAAAAGTGCTACACCCAATTTGCCAGCAAATTTGGAAAACTCAACAACGGCCACAGGATTGGAAAAGGTCAGTTTACATTCCAATTCCAAAGAAAGGCAATGCCAAAGAATGTTCAAACTATCGCACCATTGCACTCATTTCACATGTTAGTAAGGTTATGCTTAAAATCCTACAAGCTAGGCTCCAGCAGTATGTGGATTGAGAACTACCAGAAGTACAGGCAGGATTTGGTAGAGACAGAGGAACTAGAGATCAAATTGCCAACATATGCTGGATCATGGAGAAAGCTAGGGAGTTCCAGAAAAACATCTACTTCTGCTTCATTGACTATGCTAAAGCCTTTGATTGTGTGGATCACAACAAATTGTGGCAAGTTCTTAAAGAGATGGGAGTACCAGACCATCTTATTTGTCTCTTGAGAAACCTGTATGCGGGTCAAGAAGCAACAGTGAGAACTGGACACGGAACCACTGATTGGTTCAAAATTGGGAAAGGAGTCTGGCAAGGCTGTATACTATCACCCTGCCTATTTAACTTATATGCAGAACACATCATGAGAAAGATGGGGCTAGATGAATCAAAAATTGGAATTAAGATTGCCGGAAGAAATATTAACAACCTCAGATACGCAGATGATACCACTCTAATGGCAGAAAGCGAAGAGGAACTAAAGAGTCTCTTGATGCGGATGAAGGAGGAAAGTGCAAAAGTTGGCTTGAAACTCAACATTAAGAAAACTAAAATCATGGCATCCGGACCTCTCAATTCCTGGCAGATGGTGGAGAAATGGAGGTAGTGACAGATTTTATTTTACTGGGCTCCAAGATCACCGCAGATGGGGACTGCAGCCAAGAAATTAAAAGACGCTTGCTCCTGGGGAGGAAAGCTATGGCAAATCTAGACAGCGTACTAAAAAGCAGAGACATCACCCTGCCAACAAAAGTGCGTATAGTCAAAGCTATGGTTTTCCCAGTTGCAATGTATGGTTGTGAAGGTTGGACCATAAGAAAGGCTAAGCGCCAAAGAATTGAGGCCTTTGAACTCTGGTGCTGGAGAAGACTCCTGCGAGTCCCTTGGACTGCAAGGCGAACAAACAAGTCTGTTCTAGACGAGATCAACCCTGACTGCTCTTTAGAAGGCCAGATCCTGAAGATGAAACTGAAATACTTTGGCCACCTAATGAGAAAGAAGGACTCACTGGAGAAGAGCCTAATGCTGGGAAAGATTGAGGGCAAAAGAAGAAGGGGACGACAGAGAACGAGGTGGCTGGATGGAGTCACTGAAGCAGTAGGCATGAGTTTAAATGGACTCCAGAGGATGGTAGAGGACAGGAAGGCTTGCAGGAATGTTGTCCATGGGGTCACGATGGGTCAGACACGACTTCGCAACTAACAACAGTTTAATGAAAGGAAGGACTAGGGGTGACATGATAGCAGTGTTCCAATATCTCAGGGGCTGCCACAAAGAAGAGGGAGTCAAGCTATTCTCCAAAGCACCTTAAGAAGCAATGGATGGAAACTAATCAAGGAGAGAAGCAAAGGAGTCAGAGCAATTAACCAGTGGAACAACTTGCCTCCAGAAGTTGTGAATGCTCCAGCACTGGAAGTTTTTAAGAAGAAATTGGACAACCATTTGTCTGAAATGGTATAGGGTTTCTTGCCTAAGCAGGGGGTTGAATTTGAAGACCTCCAAGGTCCTTTCCAACTCTGTTATTCTAAGTGAGGAATACTATACCTGTAATCTAATTCAGGGATTACAAAATGAAAATCAAATATCTTTATTTTAGATATGTATGAGTAACTGTTATAGAACTTGTCTGTTGTGACTCGTCCTCCCTCCTCTCCTCAGTCAGGCCCCTCCCGTCTCCAACCGGGCCTCTTATCAGACTCCGAGTCTGATAATGAAGATGAATGGCCTGTCATGCCTCCAGCCCCAGCCCTGGCCCCATGCCCGGAGAGGATTCCAGGAGTGAACAGACAAGCCCGATAAACTTCACTCATACAGCATGTGAGCAGGAAGCCAGCCAGGTGCTGGAATTACTGACAGCAGATCCAGCTGAAGACAATTCAAAGTGGGAGGACCCTCACTTCTGGAGATCTGAGAGGCGATGCCAGCAGAAGGAGGGGTGGGGCAGGCCTGGATAAATGCTGGGTCATGGAGCCACACCCCATAGCCTATATAAAGGACCTGCTTTTGGCATTCCAACCTTGAGTCAAGCAAAGTCTTAGCTAGTTTGCTGATATCGGACTCTATCGCTGAAGTCACAACTTGGAGTCCTGCCTGCCCTGATAAACCTCGAAGGAACTTGGCAAGCTGCAAAGGCTTCATTGCCAAGTCTGTTACGGACTTCCTCAACTCATGCATCGGAGTGGGAGTGGGACACGACACCGTCATTTTCAACGCCTCACATTCTAGGCAGCCCTTGCTTCAGCTCTGCCCACCTCTATCTGTTGGTTCACACGCTCACGCTACGATATGATGGACAAGAGGCAGTGGTGAAATCCATTTTTTTTTACTACCGGTTCTGTGGGCTTGGCTTGGTGGGCATGGTGTGGCTTGGTGGGCATGGCAGGAGAAGGTTACTGCAAAATCTCCATTCCCACCCCACTCCAGGGGAAGGATACTGCAAAATCCCCATTCCCTCCCCACTCCTGGGGGAAGGATATTGCAAAATCTCCATTCCCATCCCACTGTGGGGCCAGTCAGAGGTGGCATTTGCCAGTTCTCTGAACTGCTCAAAATTTCCACTGCCAGTTCTCCAGAACCTGTCAGAACCTGCTGGATTTCACCCCTGACAAGAGGGCATTCTTAAAATGTGGGTGCTATTGCCTGGTCTTCAGTATTTGTTGTGTTGGGGTTGAAGGTTGGTCCAAGACTGGGGAGATTGAATCCAAATCTTTGTTCTAGCATTGAACTTTAAGAGTGACTTTGGGGAAATCACTCACCACCCCACCTGTATGTTGGTGATTATAGCAATAGCGCTTAAACTTATATACCGCTTATGAATTACAACTGCAGGAAGAACTGCAAATCAGCTTTTATGCTGATTTGAGTGCCCAGAGGAAAGATGGGAAATAATAAATATATGATGAGGAAATAAGGTCAGATAGCCTTGAAGAAAAAATAGGTAAGTTGCCACAAAGGTGCTTTTTCAAGAGGCAACTGGACTGTCTTGTTTTTCCTTGAAGATGTTTCACTTCTCATCCAAAAAACTTCTTCAGCTTCTTCATTTCAGAAGCGAAATGCCTTCAAAGAGAAACCAGAAAGTCCAGTTGCCTCTTGAAAAAGCACCTTTGAGACAACCATGACAACCATGATGACTGAGAATCTCCATAGACACTAAGTTGTTTCTGTAATCAAGATTATAGGTTAGCTTGTTGTCCCCCCCTCCACTGCAATGATAGGCATATCAAACAATATTTTATGTACTTTTAATAACATCCCTTTTTATAGGACACTAGAAAAAGTATAGTTGGAGTTAATGCTTTGACAAATCAATTAGATCTCGCACTTGCACGTGCGGTTTTTGTGATGTCAAATTGCCCTTCCATTTAACAGTAAGCGTAAACTATGCTTTTTTTTTAAAAAAAGGAAGGGTGTATAATAATGAAGGAAAACAGTCCCTTGATAGCAAATAGTGGGCTATGTGAAACATTCCGTTTAGTTTGCCTCTCTGATAAGCATTTTACTCCCCTTCTACAGGGGATCATATTATGGCAATCCCTATCCCATGGCAATTTGGCTATAAAACTCATTTTCCATGGATGCCTGCTAATAAATACATAGCTGCAGCTGAAATCCTATCACCCCACTTATCTAGTAATAAGCCTACTCAACCAAGGCAAAGTTACTATTGAATAAAAGGTACAGTCTGGTATTGAATATTGCCTTCATAAAATAATTCCAGCACAGTGATTCTTTGGAATCAGCACTGCATAACAAATTAATGCAGGGGTTTAAAAAGCAGTGTTGCAGCAATAATCTAATAATAGTAATTATCTTGGTGGATTATGGAACCGTTTGTCATGACTTCTTTGTAGGATTTTTTTTTTCCAATTTAACATACTTCCAGTTGTCCTGGAATTTCATGGTAATCTCCCATCCAATACTATCCAGATCCCCCTGCCTTTGTAAGCTTCAAAAACAATCCAAGCAATGGTGGGATCCTGCCGGTTTAACAATCGATTTGGTGATCATGTGTTTCGTGTGTTGTGCGCATGTGCACAGTTTTGACAAAACTAAACTTCCACGTTACTTCTGGGGACTAACACAGCTGAGGTGTGGCAATCCGCTCTGCCATGCGAATCAGCTGAGAGGATAAAGGTAAGTAAAGTGCTCAGGGGTGGGAGGGCGGGCCCAGCTGATCATCAGAGCGAACCGGTTCGCTCCCAGCTGATCGTTGGAGCTACTGGTGTACCCGAACTGGTCCGAACCGGCTGAATCCCATCCCTGAATCCAAGGTTTATTAGTTTTTTTAAAAAAAAAAAATATTTTATCAAACATAGGTACTGCCCATCCTGTGGTGGAATGTAATCAGGGTGAAATCTAGGAGGTTCTGACAGGTTCTGGAGAACTGGTGGCAGAAATTTTGAGCAGTTCGGAGAACCAGCAAATACCACCTCTGACTTGCAAATGCCACCTCTGGCTGGCCCCAGAGTGGGTGGGAATGGATATTTTGCAGTATCCTTCTCCCAGGTGTGAGGAGGGAATGGGGATTTTGTAGTATCCTTCCCCTGGAGTAGGGTGGGAATGGAGATTTTGCAGTATCCATCCCCTGCCATGCCCACCAAGCCACACCCTGCCCACCAAGCCACGCCCATAGAACCAGTAGTAAAAGAATCTGGATTTCACCACTGAATGTAATCCAGAGTCACAGGAGGGAGGGGCTCTTTCCCAGGTTGCTAAGAGACAAAGCAGCTTGGAATCTTTGGTACACAGAAAGAGAAGGAAAGTGGACACCCCCCTAGCAATGCACAGGTGCTTTAATCATGTGCTTATGAGAGCACTGCAACAGCCATAACTTCAAGGATTGGTTTGTTCAGCACTGTTTCAACTTTGAATGGTTGCTGAGCAAATGGTTGTTAAGTGAGGAATACTGTACCTGTAATGTCCCAATTCAGGGTTTATAAAATGAAAAGTAAAATATATTTCACTTACGTAGTTGCTCCAATCTGGCAATATTTCAGTCTATCAATGTGCAACAATAAAGAAATTATTCATATACAGGAATTCCTTGTATTGTTCTTGGTTGCTAGGGTCTGACGCTATCTTACTAACCGAGTGACTCTGAGCAGAGTACAGCTAAAAACATAAAAGCCATATAAAATACAATATACCGATAAAAGGAGCCAGGTAAAAACAAGATAAGTTAAAAGAGAAGAGGAGAGGAGAGGAGATTCTTTGAGGCTCAAACCACCTTTAGGGTTATGTGCCACTCTGGGAGCCCCATGCGAGTTGGCAGAGTCTAGTCTTCAAACTCTTTCAAAAGGCCAGGAGAGTTGGGGCCTGCCTCACCTCTGGGGTGAAGATATTCCAGATGGCAGGGGAATGGCAGAGAACTGGACTGCACCAGTTGAAATTCTTTAACTGATGGGGACCTTTGCGATCACATTATAAGTAACTGCGTTCTTTTTGCCGATGATGTAAAACTATTTAACACCACCGACAATACTGCAATACTTCAAAAATACTTCAATACTTCAAAAAGACCTTGACTTTGTGTCAGAATGGTCAAAAAATTGGCAACTCCAAATCTCAACCAACAAATGCTGTCTTACACATTGGCAAAAAGAATCAGAACACAAAATACAAGCTGATGCTCATTGTACCATGGGAAAAATGCACACAAAGAAATAAATGAATATGAACGTACTACATGCAGAAAACACACACACACACACACACATCAGGGGTGAAATGTAAAATTTCTTACTACTGGTTCTGTGGGCATGGCTTGGTGGGGGGGGGGTAATGTGACTGGGTGGGCATGGCCAAATTTTTTTCCTTTACTTTTAAAGCATTTTTTCTACAACCTCTTCGGCCAAAGAGGTTGTAAAAAATGCTTTTAAAAGCCTCTGATGATCCCAGCTGAGCCACGTGATCGTCAGAGGCTTTTTTTTATTTTTAAAAGCATTTTTTCTTCGGCCGAAAAAATGCTTTTAAAAGTAAAAAAAAACCCTCTGATGATCACGCGGCTCAGCCGGGCATACCAAACCACCCGCTGCCATCGCTACCAGATTGGGCAATCCGGTCCGAACTAGGAGCATTTCACCCCTGATAAATATATATATATATATATATATATATATATGTTCTATGCAACACATGACAATGAGACCCATGCACAATGCTGGAAAAGAATTATTTAAAGGATTCTCTCTGCCTGCCCATTGGTTGGATAATTTTCCAAAACGGGAATTTTGGAAGGGAAGCAAATTTAGGACTGGGAGAGAAACTGCCCAAAACTGAGTTTGAAACTGGATCACATGAAGCTGGAGAAAATAAAAGTGGGGGGGAAGTATACACAAGGGTGTAACATACTCCATTGTTATGCAGAAGAAAATGCAGAGTCCTTATCTGGTTGCTGCTTGGAAAGAATACCAAATACAGGTGCTGTGTGTTTTCCCTAACTTCTTGTGTATCCATTCTCATTTCAGGCAAGGGATAGGAGAGTCATAGAACTTTTTGAAGTGTCTCAGGACACTATGACTCCTGTTTCAAAGGAGCCGGCATGCTGATTCTGTTCCTTGCTCCCTCTCTTCTAGAAAATCTGAATTCCTCCAAGGACAACCCAAGAGAATGGGGCTATTATGCAAGGCATTATCCCTCTCTGCATCACAGCCTCAGCTGCTCTCTGGTGCCAGCAGCCAGCTTCATTAGTAGGCATTGTTCTAGTGTGCTGAACTGGGAGGACAGACCATCATTTGAAACGCTTGCCAAAACTGGTGGATGGCATTTGTTTTCAGGCCGGGGTGTGTTGCTCAAATTAGGAATCCTTGAGAAATTTGCTATTTATAAAATTTGGAGAAAAGAGACTCAGGGGCTAGGACGTTGAGCTTGTCGATCGAAAGGTCGGCAGCTCAGCAGTTCGAATCCCTAGTGCTGCCGTGTAACGGGGTGAGCTCCCGTTACTTGTCCCAGCTTCTGCCAACCTAGCAGTTTCGAAAGCACGTAAAAATGCAAGTAGAAAAAATAGGGACCACCTTTGGTGGGAAGGTAACAGCGTTCCGTGCGCCTTTGGTGTTGAGTCATGCCAGCCACATGACCACGGAGACGTCTTCGGACAGCGCTGGCTCTTCGGCTTTGAAACGGAGATGAGCACTGCCCCCTAGAGTCGGGAACGACTAGCACATATGTGCGAGGGGAACCTTTACCTTTAAAATTTGGAGATACATTGCTATGTTCAGCCTCTTGCATCAGAATGCAGATCAGAACTTAGTTTTTCAACAGTTTTCATCTCCAGGAATGTTGCCTGACTTCTGATGACCTGGTGGGATTTAAAAAAAAAAAAAGACTAAAAGTAAGGCTCATTTAAGTACGCTTCTTTGCATATATAAATTTAAAAGTGCCAGATAAATGCAAGAATAGGAGGGAATCAACCATACGAGCCTATCAACATGTCACGGAGCCAGAAATAGATTGACACTCGTTATGAGTTCAAATTTGTTGTAGCTTAGAACATGTTATTTGTTTTATATTGCTTCAGGTTATAGTGCCTACTTGCTCTCCCGTAGTATCTTTTTAGAAGCAGAGCCTGTAATAATTTACAATGGATATTAGGCAGTATTCTGAAGCAATACCACAGCATTTACAGTAGAGGGGTACAGATGAGCCCTAAATACCCAGGGATCTTGTACACAGACTCTGTGTAATGGATTTCGTTTCAATTCAATTCAACTTAAATGAAAAACTATCAAATTCATTGCCATTTTGACCACATTGGTTCCTAGCACAGAAAGATCAAACTTTAGCTTTTGTTCAAAATGAATCGTATCACTAGTGTTAAGTGATAGAATTCCTTCCTTCCTTCCTTCCTTCCTTCCTTCCTTCCTTCCTTCCTTCCTTCCTTCCTTCCTTCCTTCCTCCCTCCCTCCCTCCCTCCCTCCCTCCCGGATGTAATTATAACCTGTTCTGTCAACCATAGGGAATGGGATTCTGGAAATATTTGAACCCAGTAATTAATTCAAGAAGACTTTGCTGAAGTGGAGATAGATCTTCAGATCTGGAAGAGCTGGAAACAATAGGGACTTCCTTCACATTATTTATCAGATAGCAGCCAAGATTAGACTTAACCTTAGACTTAGAATAACTTTATTGTCACTTTGAATGTACACTAATTGGCATTCATTAACATGAAATTCTGTTGAGTTTGGGACATATGTGAATGGCTTAGATTCAGAACACTTGAGCCTATCTCTATCCTTAATCCGTGGATGTAGATAAACATGTAACTGAACATCTTTGAGGAATGACCTGAAGGTCAGATATATCTTACATGTTTTATCTATAATTGTCAATATTTTGATCTCAGATACTTTTCAGTCTATATACTAAACCTTTGTAGCTTACATTTGTCCTCTGATCTGTTTAAAGATAAGGAGTGTTCTTCAGTCTGAAGAAGTCTGCACCATTATTTATGCCCTGCATTCTAACCAGAAAAACTTCCCAAATGTTTAATAATAATAAATCGGAATGATTCCACCCTTCAGGTTTCCAATTTTCATCAGGCCACCTGCCTGGGACACTGGCTCACGATGGCCTTTGTGAAGAAGGATAAGGAAGAAAGAAGAAGGAAGAAGAAAGAAGGAAAGGGAATGGGAGTGGGAAAGAGAAGGAGAAGGAGAAGGGGAAGGGGGAAGGGGAAGGGGAAAGGGAAGGGGACGGGGAAGGGGAAGAAGGAAACTTCTGACTCAGTTGCTCCCAGCAACAGTGGAATTCCTTACTATCTGTTTCTTGCTCTCAAAGTTGCTGGTCCTGGTGATCTCAGTTATTATACATGCAGACAGTGACAAAACAGCTCATAGGTACCCAATGGTGTTTACTTAACCATGAATGCTTAAAACTATACTTCAATTAAGTATCAGATATTAACTAGATTTAGTAGAAGGTGATATTTCAAATCTCATTATTTATGAACCAAGTAGCAGCAGTGCATGTTAAAGAATGTTGTGCCCTCCTCAGTATTCACAAAGACTTTTGCATTCATGAAGTAAAGCCTGCCATTGTAACCAGATAATCTAGAGTCTAACACTGTCAAGCACCCCTGGAATTTTCTAGGATCTGAAGACATTTAGAAATGAAGCTGAAGTTCTTTGTTTTACTATTATGCCTAATTTATTCTGGAAGGTTCTAAGAATTTGAAAATAGCTACTTTGCATCCACCGAAGTTTCTCTTATTGAGCCATAGTTAGATGAATACATTGCAGCATGGATTAGTTATATAAATGTATTCTGCAGCACAGATGCACACATGCGCATACTCATACATAATTTGCTGGCTCATGCAATCACTTTTATTTTAAAAGAAAACGCTTAGGACTTCTTATTTCAGTTTGCCTACTTAAAAAAAAAAAGTTGTTTCATAATAAACAAACAGTGAAGGCAAACATAGATTTTTATCTTGATTTAGCTGCTTCTTCCGTAGTAGAATCTCTGACAGTACCCTTTATTTTTTACATAAAGAAAAATAAATATCTGAATTCTTATTAAACCTTCAGTATGCACATTTGTTTTCCTGCCAAAACTGGGTGATAATCTCTTCATGAAAACTATTCACTGCATTTATTGTTATTTTTTTAACCTTTTATTATAAATGTTCTTTCCTTTTCCTTTTTTTCTTTCTCGCACAACCATGTCCTCCACACAGTTTTGATATTTCAGTTACACTAAACCAAGAAGAAGTTAAATTACAGTTCAGTCTTATGCATCTTTTTCCAAACTAAGATCTTCTGTATCTGACAGCATTTATTTACTGATTAATGAATACTTATAATTTCTGCTTCAATTAAGTATAAGTTATCCAACTATTTTAGCTGAAGGGGATGCAAAGGGCTTTCAGATCTTGGCAAAATGAATTCTAGAGGTGTATCTGTCATATATGTGTGTATACACACACACACACACAACACACACACACATACTATATCTATATCTATCTATCTATCTATCTATCTATCTATCTATCTATCTATCTATCTATCTATCTATCTATCTATCTATCTATCTATACACACACACACACACACACACACACACACACATATGTATGTATATGCATATATACATGTGAATGTATGATATATATTAAGATATATCCTTGAAATGTATCTTTTCTGCAAGAAGAAGGCAATCGCTCATCTAAGAACAAAATCAGATACAACTTGATCTTTCTTCTTTTATTAAAAATAATAGCTATCTAATTCACTTTCATGAATTATAACATTTTAATATGTCTTGGTTGCTTGAATATAAATATGATCTGGCCAGTAGATGCAATATTACTGAAAAAAAAATGCAGTTCAGTCACAAACTGGGTCAATAGAAGCTAATTTTAAGGTTTTTTGCTATGCAGGAAGAAATGAGTATTTTTGGACAGTCTCATCCCCCCACCCTTAAAAAAACTGCTTCTAAAATGTTCCAGTGAAGGCTGCCTTACAGCCACTCTGAAGCATTTTCAATGGGGGCGGCTACTGAAAATAGAAAGGCTCCAACTTTAGAATCCTAGTCCTTGTTAACTTTAAATATACAATTCTGTGAGGTTGGAAAAGAGCTTTGATTAATTGCAAGAGATTTGGGGCTGGAACAAAGCATTTAGTTTAATTAACCCATTCTAGATGACCCATTGACAAGAGCAAGCTCCCTTTTAGGACCACTCAACAAAATAAGGTGCTATCCTATAGAACAGGGGTGTCAAACTCAATTTCATTGAGGGCCACATCAGGATTGTGTTTGACCTTGGGGGGGGCATGGCCAGCTCAATGTTACTTGTGTTGGGGGCACCTGTGATGACCCAGATACTCTGCCAGTGAAAATGGAGCTCGGGAGGCTCCATGGCTCCATGGGTAATAGTGGGAGCAACTCGTTGCTCCCATGTAACACCACTCCTGCGCAGTTTGCACTGGCTTCCTGTGGTCTTTCGGGTGCGCTTTAAGATTTTGGTTACCACCTTTAAAGCGCTCCATGGCTTAGGGCCCGGGTACTTACGGGACCGCCTGCTGTTACCCTATGCCTCCCACCGACCCCTACACTCACACAGAGAGGGCCTTCTCAGGGTGCCGTCCGCCAAACAATGTCGGCTGGTGGCCCCCAGGGGTAGGGCCTTCTCTGTTGGAGCTCCTACGCTTTGGAACGAACTTCCCCCTGGTTTACGTCAAGTGCCTGATCTTCGGACTTTTCGCAGTGAGCTGAAAACGCACCTATTTATTCAAGCGGGACTGGTTTAGGAGTTTTATTAAATTTTAATTGGGGCTATTTATATTTTAGGGTTTTAAATTGTTTTAAATTTTGGGCATCTTGTAATATGTTTTGTTTTAGTCTTGTTTTAATGTGAATATTGTGGATTTTTATTTGGCTGTACACCGCCCTGAGTCCTTCGGGAGAAGGGCGGTATAAAAATCGAATAAAATAAATAAATAAATAAATTTTTGCTGGCAAAGGCACCATGGGCTGGTACTTTGCTGTTTCCAGGACAGCCCCATGGGCCAGATCCAAGCACCTTGTGGGCCGAATCTGGCCCACGGGCCTTGAGTTTGACACCCTGCCATAGAATGACTAACATAGAATTGGACAAAACATTACTGAGATTTATTCCCAACAATAAAATAGGTTAGTGATCTCCACCTGTTGCATAGTCTTTGGCTTATGACTAGTTTCTTAGCAACCATTAAAGGTAACAATGGACCTACTTAACAATGGTGCTACTTATGACCCAAATCCAAAGTTCCTGTAGTTTCTGGTAAAATCATGCCCATGGCGAGCCACTGATTCCCTTAACCACCAGCGGCCTTCACTTAACAAGCCCCACCCAAAAGTTAATAAAATCAGATGGGTCATATGACTAACCCATTTTACAACTACCATGACTTAACACCCATGAGGAGCAGGCTCCATTACAGTCAGCATCTCACTGAATGAAGAGGCTGTTTTTCTTATTTATTTATTTGTATCCCACCTTTATTATTTTTATAAATAATTCAAAGTGATGAACACGTCCAACACACTTTCCTCCTCCTATTGTCCTCATGACAATAATCCTGTGAGAAGAGTTGGAGGGAGAGAGGATCTCCTAGCTGGCTTCATGCCTAAGGCAGGGCTAGAACTCCCAGTCTCTCACTTTCTAGCTTGATGCCTTAACCACTAGACCAAACTGGCCTATTCATTTTTTAATGAATGTTGTAAGCTTAACTGAGCCCATACATTAGCACATTAAAAGATCTGTGGGCCAATTATCTATTCCATGTTTAAATTAGTTTCTTTGCTGAAGCAGCTGCCGAAAACCAACTCAGATTCTGCTCCAGTTGGAATGATTTTCCTCCACTACAGCAGATTTTCAACTATGCTACAAAAAGGACCCTGAAGATAATCTCTCCCTCATATCATCTTTGAGCCCTGGTGATTTCCTTGACACAGCTGAGAAGAGGGGTTTTTTTGGGGGGAGGGGTATTATTTCTTTTAGCTTGTTTATCTTGCCAACAAAAGAAGAATAAATTGATGCACACGACAGTAAGATCCTGACTGACAAATAAAACAACTATTTGTTGTTTTAAATCCACTCTCGTCCAATCTTAGGTTTGAAAAATAGTTGGTGACTTTGGACAGTTTGCACTCTCTCTCGGCCCAATCCAATTCACAGGGTTATAGTTGTAGGAAAAATAAGAGGGGGGGGGAAAGCATTGTATATTCACCACCTTGAATTATGTATAAATGTGGGATAAAATTAAATAAACTTCATAAAACTTATGAGAGCCGGATTGGTGTAGCAGTTAAGGTACTAGGCTAGAAATTGGGAGATTGTGAGTTCTAGTCTCACTTTAGGCATGAAAACCAGGAGAATGATTTTGGGTCATCATTCTGTCTTCACCCTAGGAAGGATACAGTGACAAACTACTTCTGAAATCTGCAGAGACTTGTTCAGGCAGGCTCCCGGAGTCAACTCAAAAGCAACATACAAAAGCTACCATAATTGTCGTTCTTGCTATTCAATGCACAGTATGCCTTTCTGCTAAGATTTTAAATGTATTTGCCCTGTTACCTCTGAATTGACTTGGAAGAGTTTTTGCGGGGTAAAATATACATAAAAGTAGCAAATAATATTCTGTATTGTTCTGATTAGGATATAGTATTGTTCCGGATATGCACTCTCTGAAGAAGTTAATCAAACCGTCTTTGTGTCTTGTCAAGTAAAAAAGAAAATCAGTAGACAGTTAAATGATATTTAGGTCACCAACAAATGAACATTGAGCCTTCTCTAAGTGCTATATTACTTCTTGGTCTTAAAATCCATATTTGCATTTAATGATTTTTTTTTTAATTGTAACCAGAAGCAAAGGGTAATAATCTTGCAAGCTTTCTCTTCCCCACAGGAGACCAATCATAGCAAGGCAAACACAACTGAGGACTATTTTTTTTATTAAAAAAAAGATACACTACTGACTTTATTAGTTCATGTATATCCTCAATACATGATTAATGCAAAATAGGTCCTAAGATTTGATTGCAAATGTTGGAAGTCTGCAGAGGTTTCTGTTCCAAAATAGCCTTCATATAAGATACAAAACCTTCCAAGCCTTTTAAATTTACCATTTTTCCAAGAGTTTTCCAGAGCCTGCAGTGAAGGGAGCATTCCTTTCCTACACCAGTTTTAAATATGTACAACGTTGACAGATGGAAAGTTAAATAAAAGTTAGTATTTGAGCCCGAGTAGCACACAGAGAATGCAGTATTGCAGGCTGACTCAGCCCACTGTCAGGAATTCGATCCTAACCAGCTCAAGATTGACTCAGCCTTCCATCCTTCCATAGTTGATAAAATGTTGGGGGGGGGGGCAATATGCAAATAATGCTGATGTTGCAAACTGCCCAGAGAGTCCTGTAAAGCAGGAGTCCCCAGTCCCCAGCCCCCAGTCTGAGGCCCAGTGCCGGTCTGCAGCCTGTTTGGTACTGGGCCGTGGGAGTGGTGGGCGAGTGGCGTGCACATACACATGCCCAAAGCCCCATTTGTGAAAATGGCACACGCATGCAATCATCCCCTCTCTCCCCCTACCCCACTGGTTCCGTCACTGCCTCTGCAGAACTGGAAAGGTTGGAAGCTGCTGTTGTAAAGCACTATGGGGAGGTAATTAGAATAGAATAGAATAGAATAGAATAGAATAGAATAGAATAGAATAGAATAGAATAGAATAGAATAGAATTCTTTATTGGCCAAGTGTAATTGGACATACAAGGAACTTGTCTTTGGTGCATATGTTCTCAGGAAAAAAAGGAAAAAAAGGAAAAAAATACATTCATCAAGAATCATAAGGTACAACACTTAATGATAGTCATAGGGTAAAAATAAGCAATCAAATCATACTAGGAAACAATCAATGTAAATCATAAGGATACAAGCAGAGGAGGATACAAAGGAGGAGATGGGTGATAGGAATAATGAGAATAATAGTAATAGTAATGCAAACTTAGTGAATAGTTTGACAGTGTTGAGGGAATTATTTGTTTAGCAGAGTGATGGCATTTGGGGAAAAAACTGTTCTTGTGTCAGTTGTTCTGATGTGCAGTGCTCTATAGCATCATTTTGAGGGTAGGAGTTGAAACAATTTATGTCCAGGATGTGAGGGGTCTGTAAATACTTTCATAGCTCTCTTTTTGACTCGTGCAGTATACTGGTCCTCAATGGAAGGCAGGTTGGTAGTAATTGTTTTTTCTGCAGTTCTAATTATTCTCTGAAGTTTGTGTCTGTCTTGTTGGGTTGAGGAACCAAACCAGACAATTATAGAGGTGAAGATGACAGACTCAATAGTTCCTCTGTAGAATGGTATCAGCAACTCCTTGGGCAGTTTCAGCTTCCTTGTTGTGCTTTTTTGATGATGTTTTTGAAATTAGGTGTCCATTTTAGGTCTTGAGATATAGCAGAACCTAGAAATTTGAAGGTCTCTACTGTTGATACTGTGTTGTCTAGTATTGTAAGAGGTGATAGTATGAGAGGGTTTCTCCTAAAGTCTACTACCATTTCTATGTTTTGAGTGTGTTCAGTTTCAGATTGTTCTGGTTGCTACTACAAAGCTAGTTGTTCAACCTTCCATCTGTATGAGGATTCATCATTGTTTCGAATGAGTCTTGTATCATCTGCAAACTTCAGTAGTTGAACAGTAGTTAAACAATAGTTTAACTTTGATATAAGACTAAATATTATTGCTATTCAGCTAAAATTCTGCATAGGTTTCCAGGGCTTCAGGGGGACAAACCTGACCATACTCAGAGCTGTTAATTCTCAGGGCAGCTCAATTTAGTTTTGCTACAAGGCATGTAGAAATTTGTCAGTGATCTCATCAGCAAGTAGAGAATCCTGCCAATCAAATGTCTATGAAGGATGTACATCAGCTTAGAGCACATTATAAAATCCTCAGCTCCCCAGCCACTTGACCTATAATTGACTGCAAAAACCCAAACTCAGCTAGAAAACTAAATTCCATCAGCTAGAACCATCTCCTGGTTGGCAATTTCTACCACCCTGCTGTCTCTGTTTGTGAAGAGGCTCACAGAGATCTCTAAGCAGCCATTAACACTTCACCTGAAAGACTCAGTTTCAGGTTCAGCTAAAGTTAAACTTGATCCTAATTCCCATGATCATATATAAGGATGCAGAGTAAGTTTGTCTGAAACTTACAGTGAAGAATGGGGAAGAAAGGTTAAATTCAATTCAATTATCAGATGAGATGAACGCTCTTTACATGGGGCTCCCCTTGAAGGGCATCCGGAGGCTCCAACTGGTCCAGAATGCAGCTGCGTGGGTAATAGAGGGAGCAACTTGAGGCTCCCATGTAACACCTCTCCTGCGCAAGCTGCACTGGCTTCCGGTGGTCTTCCGGGTGCAATTCAAGGTGTTGGTTACCACCTTTAAAGCGCTCCACGGCATAGGACCAGGTTATTTACGGGACCGCCTGCTGCCACCAATAGCCTCCCATTGACCTGTACGCTCCCATAGGGAGGGTCTCCTCAGGGTGCCGTCAGTCAAACAATGTCGACTGGCGATCCCCAGGGGGAGGGCCTTCTCTGTGGGGGCGCCTGCCTTCTGGAATGAGCTGCCTCTGGGGATTGGTCAACTCCCTGACCTCCGGACCTTCAGACACGAGCTAAAGACCTTTTTGTTTTATCGCGCAGGGCTGGCTTAATTTAATTTTAACATGATTTTAACTTTTAACATTTTAACAATTTTAACCCTAGCTGGCTTAGGGTTTAGTTTTTAAAAATTAGTTTTAAATGGGGTTTTGTACTATTTTAATTGATATTTTTAAATTTGGCCTAATGTAATAAGTTTTTTAAAATGTTTTTTTTAATTTTCATTTATATCCCGCCCTTCTCCGAAGACTCAGGGCGGCTTACAGTGTGTAAGGCAATAGTCTCATTCTATCTGTATATTTACAAAGTCAACTCACTGCCCCCCCAACAATCTGGGTCCTCATTTTACCTACCTTATAAAGGATGGAAGGCTGAGTCAACCTTGGACCTGGTGGGACTAGAACCTGCAGTAATTGCAGGCAGCTGTGTTTTAATAACAGGCTTCTTACAGCCTGAGCCACACCACGGCCCTTAAAAAATGTTGTTTTAACTAGTATTTATTCTTATATTTTTTATGTTTTTATAAGGCTGTAAACCACCCTGAGTCCTTCGGGAGATAGGGCAGTATAAAAATTTGAATAATAAATAAATAAATAAATAAACAAACAAACATGGGTTTTATTATGGTTTTATTATAGTTTTAAATTTTGTTTCGGCTGAATTGAATTAGATTTTTAAAATGTTCTTAATTTTTGTGTAATCTGTTTTTATATGGCTGTAAACTGCCCTGAGTCCTTTGGGAGAAGGGCGGTATATAAATTTAATAAATAAATAAATAAATAAATAAATAAATAAATAAATAAATAAATAAATAAATAAATAAATAAATAAATAAATAAATAAATAAATAAATAAGTTAAATTACTAACTTAAAGTACTGGATTCCTTTCAAACTGGAATGAGGAGTCAGTTCAATTCAGTGGCTGTGAATTTTCCAAAATTAGTCTCTTGTTTGTGAATTTATGTACTTTCCATTCACAGTTGTCATAAACTTTTTTTAATCAGGATCTTACTCTGACCAATGCAAAGCATGGTAGAACCGTTCGAAAGGCTGGAAAACTGAAAAGACCAAAATAAATAACCAAAATAAAATATGTATTTATGACTGTATGTATAGGCTTGTGAAGGGACCCCATCGCATAAAACTCACCCTAAATCTATTCCTGATATTCAATCTCTCATAGACTTAATGGATGCCTAACCCTAACCCTAGGCTTGCTCTTGTTCCAAAATCAACATTTTCCTTCGTCAAGCACCATAGATTATTTGCAGTTCAAAAATCAGTGCTGAGGTGCACTAACCCTAAGAATGATGAAACTGGCCCCTTTCCCAGTGGTGGGATTCAGCTGTTTCTCGCCGGATTGAGTGAACTGGTAGCGGCAGTGGTGGGATTCAGCTGTTTCTCACCGGATTGAGTGAACTGGTAGCGGCAGTGGTGGGTTTCAAATTTTTTCACTACTGGTTCTGTGGGTGTGGCTTGATGGGCGTGGCATGGCTTGGTGGGCATGGCAGGGGAAGGATACTGTAAAATCTCCCTTCCCTCCCCACTCCAGGGGAAGATTACTGCAAAATCCCCATTTCCTCTTGATCAGCTGGGACTCGGGAGGCAGAGAATAGATGGGGGTGGGGCCAGTCAGAATTTTTACTACCTGTTCTCCGAACTACTCAAAATTTCCACTATCGATTCTCCAGAACTGGTCAGCAACTGTGGGAGGCTCCCATCCAGATATAATGCGCGAGTACTGCACACTCACATTTGTGAAGCGGTGGGGAAAGTAAGTGAATCCCACCTCTGATGAACATACCTCCATATGCTGGTTGTCAGTTTACTTCCAGGTCCAATTCACATCCTAATTTTTTTCTATAGCCTACATATCAGCCAACCTGCCATTCAGCTAACCAGTGTCATTTTGGGGACCCAGGTCTCTTCTGTCATGGTGCTGAATTTGTGTAATGAGATCATGGTGGTTCTCACCTGATAAATGCCAATGGGTATTCAAACCTGTTTGTTCTCCCAGGCTTTGTTCTAGGCAGGGGTCTGCAAACTTGGCTCTTTTAAGACTTGTGGACTTCAACTCCCAGAGTTCCTCAGCCAGCAAAGCTCTGGGTGTTGAAGTCCACAAGTCTTAAAAGAGCCAAGTTTGCAGACCCCTGTTCTAGGGGTGCCTATAATCCTATGGGAGATGTTTGTGTATGTTTTCAATGCCAATTGTCAGATCAATTATTTGTTTACCATTTATCATGTTTTTCTGCCCTATTCGTATTATATTTTACCCTGTTGTGTCATGCATCATTCTAGAGGTGTCATGCTGTTGTGTCATGCATCATTCTAGAGGTGTGCAGTACCTAAATTGAATAAATTAAAATTAAATTAAGCATCAAAGACACTGTATTTCACCTTTCCTCCCTCCCCCCGTGTTGTTGATTATAGCTGCAGCATTCAATTTGTAGGCAGCATTTCATTTCATCGCATCACTGCCTTTCTTTTTTTTTTTGAATTTCTGTATTGTATTCAGTATTGTGTACTCTATTTTGTTGTGCTGTCACTGTTACATTTTTGGAGAGATAAGATTCATCCATCACATTCCACTGATATCATTTTGGCATTTCCTGTAAGACATGACTCCACATAATATCAGCAAGGACATATTTGGTATGAGAGAGAGAGCAGATGATGAACAACAACTGGATTCTGTCCACAGCTGGAAATACAATGTAAGATTTGAAAAAAGTGACTTGACACTGAAAATCCACATAAGATTCTTACTGCAACTCAAATATTTGGACACAAAATTTTAACTGAACAGTGAAACTCATTGTCCATAACAGATCTTGCATTAGATGAAACATTTATAGATATTGAATTTCTATCTGCAAGAAAATGTTGGCAACAAACTTTGAGTAGGCTGCAATGAAAACCTTGCATGGACATTTTGTCAGCTGGCTCTTCAATTTTCAAGAATTGCATTGCTAGATTTCTGCCTCCTAGAAAATTCAGGGTCCCACAGAAGAAGAAATAATCAAGAAAATTCTGGACTGTGTGAAGATGGATAAATTAATGAAAGTAATAAAAGAAAAGGAAGAGACAGAATACTATCAAGTATGGACCAAATGGTACAAGTGGTTGGAGAATAGGAAAACAAAAGAGAAATAAAGGATGGAGAAGAAAAAATGACAAATGTGTAAAATATTGTAAATATAAATAAAACTAGATATAAAGGGGCGATAAAGACAAAGATAACAAAAAAGAAGGGGAAAGGAGAATATATAAAGCAGAAAGTAGATGGAACGAAACCGTCATGTAAAAAGAAAACATATTATGCGTTTATGTTATGTATGTCTGTGTTGTGTTGTGTTGTGTCTTTGTAAATAATCAATAAAAACTTTTTAAAAAATCAGGGTCTTTTTTTTCATTTTTTTTTTTAAATTTTTTTTGGAAAACCACAGGCAAGCTCGATGGTGTCAGGGGCACTATTCAGTTGGTAGTCTAATTTGAGAAATAGCCACTCACTCATCTACAACGGTATCTCGATATCTGGGTCACATTGTGTTTTCATACCTCTTTTTGCAACAAAAAACATATTCTTCATCCTTCATTTAGTGAGATGTTTCTTTTCAAAATCTCCTTACATATCATATTATCATACAGATCATAACGGGTAAACTTTGTTTTCCTGCGATTTTGAGCAAAAACTGGTGGAAACTATAGCATAAACTAGTGGTGAAATCTATTTTTTTTTACTACCGGTTCTGTGGGCGTGGCTTGGTGGGCATGGCAAGGCAAGGATACTGCAAAAACTCCATTCCCATCCCACTCCAGGGAAAGGTTACTACAAAATCCACATTTCCTCCCAATCAGCTGGGGGAAGGATATTGCAAAATCACCATTCCAAGCCCACTCTGGGACCAACCAGAGAGTTTATTTGCTGGTTCTCTGGACTACTCAAAATTTCCACTACTGGTTCTCCAGAACCTGTCCGAACCTGCTGGATTTCACCCCTGGCATAAACCCAAGATTGTATCTAGCCTAGTATCCTAGCGTGTGTTTGTGTGCGTGTGAGTTGCTGTTGTTGGACCTGTTCAACTATTTACAACAATCTGCAGCCATGTATCGAACTGTACACTAATTGAACACATAATTTTGTGCCTGTCCTATAATGTATGCCTATTAACATTTGTAGTTGCATTGAATCCTCTTGTTCAATTAACAAAAAAAAAAAAGGTAAAACATGCCCAAACCCAAATCAATACATTGTAACCAATAACCCTTTTATCTAATTGGATGATTCTCTGGTTTGTTGAAAGTTATGTTATAGCTCCTCAATTTCTCTAAGGAATTAAGTTTACATTTTAGACTGGGAAAAAAACTCTTTTAATGGCTGATCAATTGATTTAAGCTTGTAACTGCAACAGAAGGTGGTCACAAAAAAGCAAGTAGAAAAAACACTCTGGAAAACTGGACTATAACGGAGTTTAAGTCATAACAAAAATCTTCTGGACATCATCATCATCATCATCATCATAACAACAACAACAACAACAACAACAGAGTTGGAAGGGACCTTGGAGGTCTTCTAGTCCAACCCCCTGCCCAGGCAGGAAACCCTACACCATTTCAGACAAGTGGTTATCCAACATTTTCGTAAAAATGTCCAGTGTTGGAGCATTCACAACTTCTGCAGGCAAATTGTTCCACTGATTAATTGTTCTAACCGTCAGGAAATTTCAATGGACAAGTTCATTCAGATTCAGTGCTCCACCATTCATCATTCTAGCCATTGACTATCCACTGCAGGAAGGAGGCCCCTTCTACATGTTTCTAACCAATACACTCTTGAGCTTTCTTTTGCCAACTGGACACGCAATATTTGCTGATCTCATTGCTCCTTTAAGAACCATATTTTTCAGAGTATAAGACACACCAGAGTATAAGACACACCTTAGTTTTTGGGGAGGAAAATAAGGAAAAAAGCTGATTGGCAGGTGGATCGGCCTCCCGGAAGACACTCAATCAGCTGTTCCCAGAGGTGAATTTTAGCAACAGGTTCCTTGGTTGGGAGGTCTGTGCCTTGCTTTTTTTTTTTTTTTGCTTTTTTTTTCTGCCTCTGAAACGTCTGAAACTCTGTTCCAGAAAAAACTTTTTTTTAACGTCTCTAAAAGCCTCTGAAACAGCTTCAGAAAAAAAGCCTCTGAAGTTCTGTTTGGGGGCTTCTTTTCTGAAGCTTTGTTTCTGATGCTTTTTCCAGTCTCTGAAACCTCTATTTGAGAAGCTGGGCGGGGCTACATTCAGAGTATAAGACGCATCCAGATTTTCACCCTCTTTTTTGGGGGGAAAAGGTGCGGCTTATACTCCGAAAAATATGGTAAAAGTAAAGATTCCCCTCGCAAATATGTGCTAGTCTTTCCCAACTCTAGGGGGTGGTGTTCATCTCTGTTTCAAAGCCAAAGAGCCAGCGCTGTCCAAAGATGTCCCCATTGTCATGAGGCCGGCATGACTCAACACCAAAGGTGCACAGAACACTATTACCTTCCCACCAAAGGTGGTCCCTATTTTTCTACTTGCATTTTTTACATGCTTTTGAACTGCTAGGTTGGCAGAAGCTGGGACAAGTAATGGGAGCTCACCCCGTTACGCGGCACTAGGGATTCGAACTGCTGAACTGCCGACCTTTCAATCGACAAGCTCAGCATCTTAGCCACTGAGCCACCACGTCCCTAGCCTTTAAGTAATACCTTTATTATAATGTAAAGGAACAAGGTCAGCTTTACATTTATGGAGTATTAATAATGTCTCAAGGTTGTAAAACAGCAGTCAACTTTTGAAGTACTGGATGAAATTTTTAATATAGCCTCAACCAAAAGAGCAATCCCAGAAAGTACAGAAGTCACTTGAAAACATCTCACACCAGTGGTGAGATGATTTTTTGGGTAAGGAATTTTGCTGATTGATGTACTGCACTCAGATCTTCTCATTTTTATAAGTGCGAGGAGTACAATCACAAAATAGACTGGGTGGCCCACATTGCAAACAACAAATCATTAACCTTTGGAACAGTACTACTCTCCTGTTACTTCCTGATTCCTCTTCCTCAAATACATCATTTCAAAATAGGTGCACCAATCTTAATTTGCTTAGCACAAAGAAGAAATCTCTCTCTCCTCCTCCTCTCCCTCCTTCCCTCCATCTCCCACCCTCCCACCCTCTTTCTCTCTCCCCCCCTCTCTCCCTCCTCTCTCCCCCTCTCTCTTCTCTCTTTCCCTCCTTCTCCCTCTCTCCCTCCCTCCTTTCTCTCTCTCCTCCCCTCCCCTCTCTCCTCCTCCTCTCCTCCTCCTCTCCTCCTCCTCTCCCTCTCCCTCTCTCTCCCTCTCTCTTTCTCCCTCTCTCTCCCTCCCTCTCCCTCTCTCCCTCTCTCCCCCATCTTCCCTCTGCCCTCTCTCTCCCTCTCTCTCTCCCTTCTCTCTCTCCCTCCCTCCCTCTCCCTCCCTCCCTCCCTCCTCTCTCTCTCTCAAACACACACAAATTACTAATTAACAAAAGCAACAAATCAGAAGTTAACACATTACCTATGAAGTTCACAGAGTTCTCACGGTCCCTGATTACATAAAACACATTCCTCAAGTCCCTGCTATCCCATCCTTTGGCTTCCTGCTTATACCCATTCTTGAATTATGAATCTCCTTTTATGCATCCTACCCAGAGCCTCTGTTTACATCTTTCCCTATAATTGTATCTCTGACTTTTCCAACTGCTTTTTTAAAAAATAAGCAATTCATACCTATTAGCAACCACGGTCAAGTGTATACATCATGGCAACTGTCTTGCTCCTGTATTCCATAAGTCCTTTACAATATCGCGAGACTCCTTGATGGAACCCTAGATAAGTTCCAGAACACCTTCTAAAGGAGAATCACATCAAGATAATAAAAACATTAAAATGCCTTTACTAATATTTTACTTAGAACACAATCCAGAACAAAAGTTTTAAGAACTTTAAAACTTGTACTCATTTTTTTACATGAGCAAACACAAGGATTTAATTATTCTAAATTGCTCAATCAAAAAACCATCACTAATTGTTGAAGGAGAATGGAAACATTGCCTTTATGTAGTCCATCCATGTGAAAAGAACATCAGTGCAAAGGAGAATATGAGCAGGAAAAACACATCTAAGTTGTTCAAATTGTCTTTATACAGTAACAGCAGACAAATTGATGCTATTAAGGGATTTTAAGTTTGTTATCTTGGGTTTTAATTTTTGATTTACTTTCTTGTGTTTTGATTTAATCTTGTGTTTATGTTGAGAGCCCTCTGTATGCATCAGAGTAATAAGGCCCATAAGACTAGAAACCAGGTGATTGTGAGTGCTAGTCCTGTTTTGACGCACAAACCCAGCTGGTTGACCTTGGGCCAGTTACTCTGTCCTAGGAAAAAGGAAATAGCAAATCACTTCCAAGAAATCTTGCCAAGAAAACTGTAGGAACTTCTCCTGACAGCACCAGAAGACAATATTGTCTAATGCGAAAGAAAGAAAGAAAGAAAGAAAGAGGAGGAGGGAGAGAGGGAGGGAGGGAGGGAAAGAAGGAAAGAAGGAAGGAAGGAAGGAAGGAAGGAAGGAAGGAAGAAAGAAAGAAGGAAAGAAAGAAAGAAAGAAAGAAAGAAAAGGTAAAGGAAAGAAAGAAAGAAAGAAAGAAAGAAAGAAAGAAAGAAAAGGAAAAGGAAAAGGAAAAGAAAAAGTGAACTTAAAAAGAACATTCTAATTAAAACTGCTACTTAAACCTTCATATCTCTTATGCCAACAAAGCCACTGTCAGTACTTATAATTTATACCACTAATATCAGCCGTTTGCTCAGCACCTTGAATTTGCAATTGCAAAATTTAAGAAATGTTCCTTTTTTGTTACCAATATGTTCTGTTAGGAAATATGTTACCAATATGTTCTGTTAGGAAAAAATGGTGTTCACTCGCAGCACTTAGTGATGCTCCCTATGGAATTTCTAGGTACATCAAGGTCTTAGGATAATTGCAGAGTTCAACTTCCAATAGAAAACGGTAGCAACTGTTTGCAAACCAGAAAGGTCTGGTTAAAATTCCTTTTTTCCCCTGTCAACATTGTTTTTCCCACATGCAGGATCCATGCTCAGTTTGACCACTCTAAGCATTTTTAGTATGCTGTAATTTTTTCAGAAGTACTTCTCTCACTTATTCTTTTTCCCCCCTATTTATTTATATATTTTCTTTTTACATGCAATAAGTGCTTGGTGAACAGTGTACTGTCTGCATCAATTGCTTACATAGTAATACTTTTTTAAAATCCTAATTTCTACCTCTATTACCCAACCATCAATAAAACAAGTCCCATATTTGATAGTACTCTATGTCTTCCTTTTCTTTTATCTTCAGTGTTAGTTTGTCAATTTCTGCACAGTCTAGTATTTTTTAAATTATATCTTCTTCTGTATTCTGTATTCTTCTGTATTTCTTCGTTCTTCCAATGTTGTGCAAATACAATTCTTGCTGCTGTCAAGACAGGTAACATCAAATATACATTCCCTTTATCATATTTTTCTGATATTATGCCTAACAGAAATAGTTCTGGCTTATAATCTTTATGTTATCTTAACATTTTTTCTAACTGCGTATGCAAATTTTTATTACTTTTGGGCATGTCCGCCACCTGTGATAATATGCGTTCCCTCACCTATTATTGTGCTCCCCTCATATGGGTGTTAAATTTTTCAACTGTCAATTTCCAAACATTAGGACTACTCAAAAGTTGTGACATGCCTTGGGGATTGTAAAGATATTTTGGTTACTTTAATATAATTTGGTAAAGTACTGGTAAATAGCTACATAATATCATAACTTTTTACCATTTTATTTGTCTCATGTGCAATTATTTAGCACAAAACTACATATTTGGCCTTATGGTATAGGTCAGGGGTAGTCAACCTTTTTATAGCTACCACCCACTTTTGTATCTCTGTTAGTAGTAAAATTTTCTAACCGCCCACCGGTTTCACAGTAACGCGCTGTGTATCATCGTCTTGACTACCACCTCTCATGCATCATGGATTGGGTTTGGGAGGGGTGCTGGCTATCAGCTCTGCTTGTCTGTTAAAGCTGGGTGGTGTGGGGGGAGATGTGCGAGCTATTCTGGGACGAGGCTCTTTTGTTTGCGGTCGCACTATAGCACCATTTAGTTTCACTTACGTAATGTGAACTCAACTTATGCAATACAAATAATATATTTTCAGAAATTTAAATTGTCATGGGGAATTTTATGAAAACCTAATGAAAATGTTTTTAAATAATGCTATGAATTTTTTTTTTAAAGTCAATTAAATTTAAAAAAAGGAAAGTGCTTCAGTATCGGACAAAACCCTTACCGCCCACCATAAAAACTGGAACGCCTACTAGTGGGCGGTAGGGACCAGGTTGACTACCATTGGTATAGGTAGTCCTTCACTTATGATCACAATCATGATTCCTTCAAAGATGTTAAGAGATAGGAAGGAATTTGTTTTTTTTACACAAGAACTTAAAAAACATCAGATTCAATTCAGATGGGAGGTGCCAGTTGGACTGACAGTATTCTATCAAGGAAGGAGATATAGAATTGACACTGTTTTAAAGGCAAAGGATTTTCTTTCTACAGTTTTGAAAGTCGAAATAGAAGTGATAGAAAAACTTCAACAGATTCAAGAAGGCGTGGTGATCCAAGAGAAGAAGAGGTACCTACAATAGAAGAATGGATACTGAAAGTCATTAATTTGGCTGAGATGGCTAAAATCTCAGCGTTTTTAAAAGACAATACGCAGGAAAGATATTTAATTGAATGGAAAAAATGGATTGATTATTTACAAAACAGATATCAGATTAAGAAATATCAGATTGCCTTTGAATAATTAGAAAGTTATTTTAGGTAATGGGGAGGGGGTTGGGAGATGAAAAGCTTTGGATGTGGTTATTTGGATTAGAAGGGAAAATTTTATTCTATGTTTGGTTTATGTATAACAATACCTTGTGATTGACCCGGGAAGCCGGGGGGGGGGGAGGGAGGAGGGAAGGGGGTTTTTTTGGGAGGGAGGGGGGGAAAAAGGGGGGAAATGTTTTTGTTTTTTAAAACTCTTTCAATGATCACAATCAGGACCGGAGTTTCTGTTGCTAAGAAAAGTGGTTGTTAATTGAGTTCTGTCCAATTTTACAACTTTTTTGCCATGGCTGTTAAGTGAACTACTGCAGTTGTTAAATGAATCCAGCTTCCCCCATTTTTGCTTGTTGGAAGGCAGCTGCAAAGATTGCAACTGTCAATCACAAGATCCAGGATGCTATAACCATCGTAAATACATGCTGGTTGCCAAGCACCCAAATTTTGATCACATGACTGTAGGGATGCTGAAACAATTGTAAATGTGAGAACTGGTTGTAAATCACTTTTTTTTCAATGCTGTTGTAACTTTAAATGAGTCACTAAATGAATAGTTGTAAGCTGAGGATTGTTTGAGTCAAAGGTATAACTAGCTAAGGCAGGTAGAAATCTACATAAATATTATAAGAACTCAACCTCTTTTGTTATGAAATATCGTCCAAGCAGATAAGACAAAATATCACTAAGGAACAGAGATAGAGACATTCCTTTAAGTACAAAGTACCATAATAACTATTTCCTCGGAAGTAGTTTCTCAGTGTTCATTTTTGCTACTTTCTTTTTAGAAAAAAAGCCCATGCACAGGGTTAGAACCCATGACTTCCTGTTCAAAGCATACCTTCTGGGATGAAGTTTCATTGAACTCAATGATACTTCCTACTGAGTAGAAATCTAAATAGCAATATTTTTCACTGTTATTATTACACTATTGTGCTACCTACCCATCAGGCAATAAATAAACCAGTAGAACTTAAGGAATTTATTTCCGAGTGGAGAAATAGAAGATTGATGATTGTGTTAGGAACTAAATTTAGTGTGTAAAGTATATTTATTTCAGATCAAATTGCTTGTAGTTACTGGGGGTCTCCAGTCCTAAGGGTAGAAAAAGAAACCTTGCAATCCAATTGGCAAGCTGTAATGGATTTCAAAACTGCGGAACAATAGCATCCATTAATATAAGGAGTGAAATAGCACTGCTAGAATTACTAAGTCATGTATAACACATCTGGCTAACAATGCACTCACCAAGTGTTGGTTGTTTAAGCAATTTTAAAGCAAGTGCCTTCCTGTTCCTGTTTTTTTGTAGAAGTAACGGGAGCCTCATAAAGTATAGAAGTGCTTCCTGCTGCTACCATCTCAACCTTTAGGGAAAGTAGTTAAAGGAAGGATTCACTGTGATTAAAAATAATGAATGGATGACTGCCTATTACGAGAGCTATTGCTAACAAAATAAGGCAAAAGGCACGACTGAGAATATCTTTGCCGGAGGCTTTCTGTGTTACAGAATAAAAAGTCATTTTCATGCATGTGCATTCTCTCAAACACATGGACCCATACATATGCACATGGAGCAGACAAAATGAAAGAAATTCTTTAAATAACCTATCCAGTAAATGAAAGAAATTCTTTAAATAATCTATCCAGTAAATGAAAGAAATTCTTTAAATAATCTATCCAGTAAATGAAAGAAATTCTTTAAATAACCTATCCAGCGGAAGAAACCCTGATCAGCACATTTCATTCAGGAATCAAAACGAAGACTAATTTCCATGTAGACAAGCTTTGAGGTCTGTTTTACTTGCAAAGATTCAAACAAAATCAGAGTTCAGCCTGATTAATATCATCGTTAGCAAACCTGAAGTTCAAGATAATTCATTGCTGCAAGGTTGAAGCATTTTTCGTAAACGGATTTTGAAAGAATAAATTTTAAAAGGACCTTGTACTGATATAGGCTTGTCTGCCGATTATTTTAGTACAATTTCAAAAGGCATAAACTAACTCTTTTTATTCCAGTCCTATTATTAAGGATTAAGCAATGACAGAAATGGGGACATCTCAAAAAGAGAACCCCTCAGAAGAAGCAGGCCAGCTCAGCAAAAAGATATTTAATATTCTTTTCCCTTCAACTTGCTCCTATTTTCTTTCTGATGATCAAATGTTTATTTTCCTCAGAGGAAATATGTACAGCATATATGCTTTGACTTCCTCAATGTATCTTTACAATAACCGTCTCTGATGGATTATGAGGAAAGCTAACAGTGACCAAAGCAAAAGCAACCAATATACAAAGGCCTGGTGGTCTCAGCTGGAAAGAAAGCCATATTCTGTCAGCTGGGCTTTGCAAAGGAGAAACAGCAGCTGGGCATAAAAGTCTGTAGGGGAGGCGCCGTCACATGTCATTCACTGGATCCCAGTTCCGGCCTCAGTTTGAGATTAAATCCTGGAATTGTCAGTGAAAATGACAATTGAAATGAGAGGAAATGAGAGACTTTGTTCTCCTCTTTTAACTTGAGTTGGAAACTGCACTTGGGTAGTTCTACAGTCAGCCCCTGGCTCTGTCTTTGCTGTATATATGTGAGTTTTTTCTGCCTCCTTGTAAGAATGATACAGTCAACTGGAGTTTCATCTCATGGTGATCCTATATACAGGTTGCTGGAAAACTGCATTGGCAGTGAAGAAATTACTAGATTTGTGGAAATGGTTGAGTTGTTCTCCTGCTTCCTTTTGGTTTTCTAGGCCAACTACATTTTCTCCTTGATATTTTCAACTTTGATATGCTATGCCAGTCTCCAACTACAAGCACTTCATCTTTCTTGCATGTTCTGTTGATTTCAGATTGAGCTTCACCACAAAACTCATCAATCATCTCTTCTTTTCAACCAGTGGTTGGAGCATACATTTGAGGAGCTGTCTTAACTGAAAAATGGGCTGCAAAATTGAAATATTATTAAGTCATTGATGGCATTGTACCCAAGTATTTCTCTTGGCGTATATTTCTTGACTCTGAAACTAGCTGTTGTGGTCCGCCAGCAGCTGGCAGACCTGGCAGCGGAGTCAGATAGTGAGAAGGCTGGGGAGGACAATGGGTCAGTCCTGGAGTCAGGGGAAGGCCCTGCATCAGAGGCAGAGATGTGGCCAGGACCATCTTGGAGCAATGCGCGGACCCCGGAGCCTCCAGAGGCGGACAGCAGAGAGGCAGAGGAACAGGAGTAGCTTGTTCCTAGTGCACGCATGCGAAGAGCAAGAAGGCAAGAGTAGCTGAAGAAAAAATGACAACTCGGGAGTAAGGCCAGAAGATGATTGGCCACTCCCATAAGGCTTAAAAGAGCAGCAACAAACCATTGGGTTCTTTGTAGGAAAGCAGCGTTGATTTCTGTGCTTCTTGTCAGCGTTTCTTGAACTTTGTGGGGGATTTGCCAAGAAAAGCCTTTGGACGAAGCTGAGAATGAATTAATTCTCAGCTGTTTTAATAAAGTAAGTTTGTTGAGGACTGAATTGTGTTTAGTAATCACTACTTGGGCCATGGTCACAACACTAGTATTGTTCTTTCTTTGTTTGTCTTCTAAGTAGTAATCATTATGAAATGTTG